>NW_004524612.1:9999602-10017707 GCF_000260255.1 Octodon degus | reverse complement strand
AAAAAAAAAAAAAAAAAAAAAAACAGAATTCAAAACAAAAGGATTGAACAAGGTTAGTGTTTCTGACATAACAATGCTGCCATCAGAAAGGAGTGGCATAGAGCCTAACACGCCAGTCTGGGGACCAGGTGAGGAAGGAAGTAGATACAAGGTGATGAAAATCATCCCTACCAGCAAGGGAGTATCTCCAGTCATGATAAATTATTGTAGTCATTAAATCTTTGCCAAATTAGAGAACGTAGGGGCAAAAAATGTAGAGCAAGGAAATACTGTTCTCTGTCTCCCTTTATTCACATATTTCTGTTCCTGAGTGTCTCATGCTTTAGATTAATAAAAACGAAATAAATTTTAAACCTCTCCATCAAAATTCAGCTGACCCATGTTAAGCTCCTTAGCATGCTACAGTGAAGACAATTAGTTCATCATGTGTACTGTATAGATTTGCTGGTGACCACTCTGAGGAACTGTATTAACCTTTGATCCCACCAATGGACCTACTGACATTTTCATTTAGACAGTTCAGAGACGATGATCTACTCCATCTATTTTCCAAATTCAGATGATACAGAGATTATCTTGAAAGCACAGGAGAAAGGGAGTGCCAGGCCACACAGTGGGAGGTGACAGTGCAGGGCAGACAGCCTGGCAGTGGCGGCAGGTAGGAAGTGGGACAATGGCAAAGCTAAGCACTTAGTCGCAGACCAATCCCATCTGTATATGTACAAGAGTTCTAGAGAGGGACTTCCCAGGACTGAGAAAATAGCTGTCTTTGTTCACCATTTCCAAGAATTCTGGAAGCAAAGCAAGCTCTCAGTTTCCCTGGGTAAAAGCAAACACATACACAGCACCATAGGTCCAGAAATAGGAGCAGAAGGCTATGATTGGCATGTGGGGACACTTGACGACCTACTCAGAGGCCTGGACCACCAAAGATCAGGGTGGTGACTCGATTCCCATTGAGAGAAGACTATCCACAGAGAAAGGGGAAAGCTTAATAATGGATAGGCCAAATGCCAGCAATGTCCAACAGAAAATGGAAACAAAACATTTATATATCACAACACCCTCAACAGCTAAAAAAAAAAAAAAAAAAAAAAAAAAAAAAAAAAAAAAAGGATTTGTGTTATTTACTCACTTTATTTTTTCTTTTGGTACCAGAGATTGAACTCAGGACTTGCACTTTCTGCGCAGGTACTTATGCCATTGACCTATCTCCCCAGCCTTTGCTCAGTTTTTGTTTGTTTGTTTTTAAATCATTTTCCTTGCTCACTTTTTTGGTTTTTTGTTTGTTTGGTTTTTTTTACTTTTTTGGTTTTTTGAGGGTTTTTTCCCCTGTATTTTACAGAAGGATCTACAGGGTGCTCAGGGCCTCATTACTAGGTCAGACTCATAGTGATCCACCTGTTTACAGCCTCCCAAGAGCTGGGATTGCAGGAGCATGCCATCTCAGTGCGCCCCCTGGGGGTGGAACTGGCACAGCAGGCCCAAGGATAGAACCCCCGCATGCCTGCTTACAGGCAGTTTAATTTGCTGAGCTATTTGGCCAGCCCCTCTGCTCAGTTTTGAAAGTGTGGACATTATATTGGTACTATTATTACTTATTGTTTTTTTTTAATTCCTTACAATTTTGCAAACATGATACTGCCAGACTGAAAGAAAAACATCTGTAACATCGCAGCATATTGTTAAATTTGGCTGAAATGAGTATTCCACCCCATATTTTGATCTAAAGGCTCTCCCATCCAACAAATAAGTACTAATTTGAAGGTTCTTTGGAAAATGGCCCCCATTAAACCTATCACAACAAAAATGTGCCTCGTGTAAATTTAATAAGCAATATGCTGCTGATCAATGCAAAAGAATACTTAAGTAAATAAAACAACAATATGCCTTCTTGAATAGAATGACCTTACAAATTTAAGAATTTCACTAAATTTATAAGCTAAATGTATATTACTAGTAGGATGTTTCAACTATACAAATTGACACTAAAGGTGATACCAAAAAAAAAAAAAAAAAAAAAAAGATAAAGGAGAAAACTCAGCACAATTGTGAAAAAGAAGATTGATGCAATGGGTGTAACTTCGTCACACAGGAAGATGTATCTCTGCTGTATGCAGGGTGCACCCATGTAATCCGGCCACACATGAGGTGGAGGCAAGAGGATTGCCCTGAGTTTGAGGCCAGCCTAGATACATAGTGAATTCAAGGCCAATTTGAACTATATACAAAGACCCTGTCTCAAAAACCTAAATAAGCAAAGCACTACAGAGTTGCAAATAAACAATGACACACTAATATGTGAGCATATAAATCAATGTGATAGTCTAACAGTTCAGAAATATATTCAAATAAGATTTACAAGGTTAACCAAACAGCTCAGAGGATTAAAGCGCCTACAAACAGGCACAGGGGTTAAGGGTTCAATCCCCTGGCCTTTAGTGCCAGTCCCACCACCGTGGCATGCATAGACAGCAATTGAGACTGGGAGTGGTGGCACATACCTACAATCCCAGATCTTGGGAGGCTGTAAACAGGTGGATCACTATGAATCTAATCTAGTAGTGAGACACTGAACACTCTGTAGACCCTTCCCTAGAATACAAAGAAAAAGAATTAAAACAGTAAAGACATAAAAGGTATACCATGTGTTGTTAAAAATTGTGAATGTTTTTTAAATAAATGGAGACTACCAAACAACTACAATGAGGGAAAAATGAAATTGGCTCCATATTTCATAGCATACATCACCCAAATCATTTTAGTTGGATCAGAGTTTAAACACTAAAAATTAAAACCATAAATAGTGCTAGAAAAAAATTCATAGGGTGATTTTTTTATTGTAATCTCAGAACAGTGACAATTTTGTTCCAAATATAACATGATGTCAAGGATCATAAATAAAATGACTGATAGGACTTGTGTTTCTGGCTATGTTCAACTAAGGGGTATTATATTAGTACCATCACTGTAGTTAATTATAAAGCAGCAATAAAGAGATTGGGTAATAGGCAAAAATAAAATTTCAGTTTCTGAATATAAAGACCTTAGGAAGTGAGCAGAGCTCGGCTGCCCCACAGAAGCTGGAAGCCAGAGCACTGTACCTCACAGAGAGAAGCACCCGAGAAAGGAGAAGACGTGCAGAACTGGAGTCTGCAACCAGCTGTGCCGGGTACCTCTGTGAGCGCATGACGAGTTCTACATCCACCTGCACAAAAGAGTTACATCCAGGTTTTGCCAGATAGAAAACTGCAAGGTGACTGGAAAGAAACCGAAATTCCAGGGCTGAGTTTTACTAAGGTAAGAGCAGGACGAGGTGACGCTCCCCATGCCAGAGTGGAGACCCCTTCATCAATGCTCAACATCAGGCTTAGACCAGAAAAGCTTTCCTTACAGGAGTACAAATACTGTGCCACTGTAAGACTTAACATAGACCTTCCTAGAATTAGTGGTGTCTAAAATCATGACCTGACAAGAATTTTATGGAAAAGATACTTTAGATATTGAGATCCTCTTTGTTGCAGGAGCTTGCCAGCACATACGGGCTTGAGAAATAGAGCATGGCGTCAAAACCACACAGATTCAAAATGATCACCATTAATATCAAAGCCTGCCAAAACATCAAAGAAAAGTAACAGAATCTCGAGTCTGCGCAGTATGTTGTTCTAAATGTCCAATATTTAAAAACAAAATTAGACATATGAAAAAAAAAGACATTTGAGCTATCATAAAGGGGAAAAAATGAAACTAAATAGAAATTTACAAGGGCTGGCCAGATAGCTCAGAGGACTGGGATTCCGTTCCTGGCACCACATGCCGTGCTGGCCCTACCCCCAGGCTCACTGAGCCTTCCACCAAGACCAGGCATAGTGGTACATGCCTGTAATCCCAGTACTGCGGAGGCTGAAAACAGGAGGATCACTATGAGTCCAAGCTGCGCAGTGAGACCCTGTACCAAATACACTTAAAAAAAGAGAGAAGTTTAGAAATTAAATTCAATAGAAACTAAAACCAAGATAAAGACTTTACCCAGGCAATAAAGACTTTAAAGAAATTGTGATGTTATATTTTCTAAAGAAGGTGAGAACAATATCTCCCATCCCATACGTTCTTTATCCAGGTGTCTGTGCCAGTCTCTTAAATCTCCATTTTAGAATTTTAGATCAATATTACACAGTGAAAATGACATTATGGAACATCTTTGCCAAGGTCAAAAGGAGCCTTAGACTCTTCTAGGTGCCATGGTGTCAGAGTTGAAGTTACATGGAAAGGCCACATGGAGGCGCTGTGTTTGACCACCCCAACATCCCCTGAGTAGTCCTTGGCTTTAACTGACGACTCATATCCACCACTCCTGTGAGTGAGTCCTATGTGTCTAGCCCAATCAGTCAAAAGACAGAGATAAAACTTATTTACTCTAGTACTCACTTCGGCAGCACATATACTAAAATTGGAAAGATACAGAGAAGATTACCATGGCCCCTGCGCAAGGATGGCATGCAAATTTGTGAAGCATTCCATATTTTTTAATATTATTAAGCTTCTCTTCTGAATGGTTAACAACTTAAGTTTGCAGACCAAACATTAGAGAAAAAGAAGGGCTGCAAGGAGAGCCAACATTTTAGCTCTACCCATTCAAGGTCAGTGAGGAGTCAGGACATAGGAAAACCTGTACTGTAACATCCTGTAACTCAGTGGTGTCCAAGATTTTCTGATCAAGGAGATTATGGGTCCACAGAGGAAAGTGATCGACAACATAGAGTATGCCTAAGGAGAGTCACATGGAGAGAAAACATTCTCTCAGGCTTTCACAGAGAGCAAATTGGTCAAGCAATGGCTGTGACTCATCCACATGGCTAACACTGACAACAGATCTGTAAACTGTGGTACAGGGTTTCAGGCTAAATCCTGAGGGGATTTAACTGACCTTGTCAGATATAAAAGTTACATTTCTTGTTATATAGGTCTTGCTTTATCTTGGTCTTAACCATCCAGCAGAAAAGTATAAAAAAGAAGTATAAAAAGTAACTCCATATTAATATGGTGAGCTGTAAAAGGCCCAAGTCAACAACTTCTGACTCTGCCAGTCCTACAGATAACCCACTACTATTATGGACTACTGGATTATTTTGCTGAATTCATGCACCTACAATATTTGAATGGCAATGGAATACCCATCTCTGAAAACTAAACAATAAAGGGAGATATAAATTAAGAACCATTTTGTATCTGTATATGCAAAATGGTTAGGATAGAAATACAGCTACTTTCTCTTAATTCAATGAGAAGAAAGATTTTTACTAACAGTGTTTGGACAGGATATCATGTCTACATCTTGTACTATGAATAACTACTATGAAGACAACAATATGCAATGTGTTAATTATTGTAACTGCCCTACTAATCTGTTTTGAAAACTGTCTCATCACTATTTGTTTCTCAATAAAATTAATTTAAAAGTATCTACTCTATATTCAACAAGGTTAAAAAAAGACTGAGGAAAAATGAATTCTCAAAAAAGCATGGAAAAATATCAAATGGACTAACACATATAAGAATTTTAGGAAAATGAAAAATAAAGTAAGATGGACAGAAAAAATAGTTCAATAAATGACTAAAATTTCCCAGTTTGATTTTCAAAACAAAATTCTGGCTAACGGATTAAAGACGCTCAATAAACTCCAAACAGGGTAAAAATAAAATGAACCACTCTCAGGACGTTCATCCTAAAATTGCACCAAAATAAAGTATTAAAATCACCAAGGGGTGGAATGGAACCTGATAACATATAAGGGAACATAGACTAGAATGATTACGACCTTCTCATCACCAATGATGGAGGCTGGAATTTAATGGAACGACATGTTCAGACTTTGAAAAAATTTTTATAATCCGTGACATTTCTTCAAATATGAAGGTGAAATACGGATACTTTACAAAATCTTAAGAACCCAAGAAAATGTGTTACAAGTACACTTTTACTAGGCTCATCACAAGGATAAAAGTGTATCTATCCTTTAACCCAGCTACAGCATTCCTGAGCAGGCACTGAAAGAACATGAAGTGAATATAGGGAAGAGACCCCTGCGTATCTGTATTGCCAAAGTGCCCATCCACACATGAAGGGGTTTTAAAAATATACAGCCCGGGAATTTCATTCAGCCATAAAAAGAATGAACTCAAGCCATTTTCAAGAAAATGGATATTAAGCAAAATTAGCCAGACATGTGAAGGAAACATCCTGTGTTGTCTCTCATAGGTGGGAACAAACAAAAAAGTTTGAAAAAGGAAGTGGAAGAGAGGAGAGAAAAGAGGACAGTGGAGGACAGTAAGGGTGGCAGATAGGATCAAAGCAGGATGCGCATGGGGATGGAAGGGTCACAGAGAAGCCCATTATAAAAGCAAAGCCAAATCCCTGAAACAGGAGAAAAAAATCTTAAGGACCTTAAACTTGGCAAAGACTTCTTCAGTAAAGCACAAAAGTACAAACTAAAAATTTATAAATTTGACTTTGTCAAAACAAAAGCTTTGCTCTTTGAACAGCAGCACTAGGAAAATTAGAAAGGAAGCCAAGACTGAAGGGAAAAATTTAAAATACAGAGTCTGCCCCCAAAATGCATACATCTGGAAAAGAAAACTTGTATAAATATTTTAATACTAAGTTTACTGAGACATCAGGAGACTCATACAAGTCACCTTTGGTCTCTGCAATCACAAGCGGTGCACAAAGTGGTGGCCAGGAGCCACCAGACATCCATTAGTATGCAAGCTGCCGAGGTGCGTGTATGTTTTGGGGGCAGACTGTACATGCACGTTACATTTCTAACAAAGGATGTCTACCTATAATTTGCTGCAACTAAAGAACTTTTACAACTCAAAAATAAGGAAAAATAGGACAGGGGAGATAGCTCAGTGGTCTAAGCACCTGCCTGGCAAACACAAGGACCGGAGTTTGATCGCTGATACCACATACGGTACAGGCCACAGCACCCTGGACACACCAAGCATGGAGATGCACACTTGTAATCCAAATAAATACATAAATAAATAAATTAGAAAAAATGGAAAAGCGATTTTTGATTAGGTAAAATATTTAAACAGATATTTTACTGAAAGTAGTTTGTGAATACCAAAAAACACATGAAGAGAAGCTCAAGGTTGTCAGTTATTAAAGAAACACAAAGTAAGGTCAAAGTGAAAGATCTCTGTAAACTCAATAGAATGGCTAATTTTTAAAAGAAATGACAATTTTTAGTATTGTTGAAAATGTGCCACTCACATCTACTGCCAGGGAGAATTTATAATGGGTACTTTGAAAAAACTTTCAGTTGCTTACGCTGTAACCTCGCCATCCCACTCAAGACAGGGACCCTAGAGAACATAGCTGCATGCAAATATTGCTCACACCCGTAGTTACAATAGCCCCGAACTGCTCAAGCACGTGGGTAGACAAGGAGCATATTCATTCAAAACTAAAGGAAGGCATGGATGAGTTCCAAAGGGTAATGCTGAATGAAAGAGGTCAGACCCAGAATGGTAAGCACTGCACTATTGCATTTGTAGAAAATCCTTTTTAAAATACAAGTAAATCTATAGTGACAAAGAGATGTTGGTAACCTGAGAACAAAACATGGAGGGAGTTGTATGATAAAAAGAAAAAGGAGGAAAGGACAAGAGGTCACCAGAAACCTTTCATGATTATGACTAGGTTCATCACCCTGACTATGGCTACAATGTCATGGTACCTTTTAAGATACATTCAAGGGCCTGCAAAATAGCTCAGCAGACTAAAGCACCTGCCTAGGCAAACTTAGGCAAGCACAGGGACCGCAGTTTGATCCCCAAGCACCTTATGCCATGCCACCAGCCAGAGTCCAAGCTTAGTGGCACACACCTCTAATCTCAATGCTGGGGAGGCTGAAAACAGGAGGATCACTATGAGTCCAAGCTGCGTAGTGAGACCTTGTAACAACCAAATACATTAAAATAAAATATATTCAATATATCAAGTATAACTCAATAAGCATGTATTAAGTTCTTAAGATACCAATAAATAATTTCATCTCTTACTTATGTTAATGTAATGAATATTGGTGGTTGCTCAACTTACCTATGTTTTCTCCTGCACTATTGCCAGAAATAATTCCAGTTCTGAGGATCAAGAAAAGAAATTCCATCTCTACCAGCTGGGAAGACCCTTACTGGTCTACTTATACCTAACCCCTTTGCAATAGCAGGTTCTGAAAATCACATTTAATTCATTACTGAAATCTTTTTTTCTGGCCAGAATGTGACTCAGAAATAAGCATGTGGTGCAATTGAATTCAATGAGCCAGGAGAAGTATACAAGAGACAAATGTGTTTTCTCTTTCGAGTGAACAAGCAGATGAGACAGATTCTCTCTTCTAGACAGAGGAAGTATTGGTGTGTAACCAGAAGCAACCAGAACTATTATCTCTATAATGGGGATAATCTAAGATAAAATCAACACACAGAATGGTAAGGATGACTTCTGGGAAGATGGCAAAGTGGTGGGCATCAGAGAAAGACCCTTTCCAAACAAAATTTAGTGTCTAGACACTGGGATATACCAATGTGAGGAGGCTAAGAAAGAGGGAAGTGCATCCCCTGGACCCAGGAAGGAACTGAAATAAGAATCAAAGTTCACAAGGAGAGTGCCAAGAGAGACTTCAACAAAGAAGAAGGAGGTGACCACTGTGCTTTCTCCATGAATGCAGACTCACTGTGTGGCATGAGCAGCTCAGTCCTGCAGACACATGGTGATTACACGAGGCACCGTTGGTCCCAAAGGCCTCCATGCAGAAACGCTGCAGTGAAGCGAAGCAGTGGAGGCGGTGGACTGCAGAGGCTGGTGGGTTACTTGGGTTCAGGCGTCCCCCAGGAAAAGGCGACTGGCCAGTAGCCATCTTGGAGAGGGGCCAACTGAACTCAGAACTCGGAACAGCTGTGGGCCAGCTCCACCTGGTGGCTCCCAGTGACAGGATCAGGCTGCCAAGTTCAAAGTGGCAAGATATTGATAGTTCAGATCAGCAGGGAGCTAAGTGCAAGCCAGCAGGAGGCACTGGGGACTGCTGCAGGCCGAGCAAATCTGGTTCCAGCCTCACAGCCAGAAACCAGCCTGAACTTCAGTGGAACTAAAGGTATAAATTCACTGGGATTATCCACTCCCCTGAAGTAAAGTTTGCTGGGATTAACCAACTCAGATCTAGACTCTGCCCACATTATCTCCCAAGGACAGCAAAGACATCCCCTGAAGTGGAAATTTTTCTTTATTTTTTTTCTTGCTTTGTTTTGTTTGTTTTTTATCAATTGCTCTTGTTTTTGTATGAGTGTGACCATAGTTTCTAGTTTGTTATTGTTGTTGGTTGGTTCTGTTCTTGTTTCTATTTCTTCCTTCTCTCTTTCCTTCTTGTCTTCTTCACCAGTTTCCCAAAGTATGTGAGCTTGCTTTATCCTCCGGTCTGGCACCTAACCCTTCTCTCATCTTATATTTCTCTATCACCCAGTCACTTTTAAATTTTCTCCACAAGGGCAAAATTGCCATATTGAGAGCTTCCTTCTTCACTGCATACAATCTTCTGGTTCATTTTAGATTTTGTTACATAGCCACAGATAGTTCAGACAGTTAAATGTGGAAAATTAATAGCTATCTCAGTTTGTCATTTTCCAGGTTGTGTTTGATGCTATTGTTATTGCTGATTGTACCACTTTAGCTAATGTGACATAGTTGTTCTAACAGCTGCTCTTCCTGGTATGCCAAGACTGAGACAGCCTAAAGGTCATAAAAAGCACTGTAGGTCAGTGCCAAAGAACCAGGAGCTGGCCAAGCGGGCAGCAACTTCTCACCTCCAATAATTGAAGAGACAGGATCTTGCTACAGACTCAAAACCCAAAGGCCAGCTATACCTGGAAGACTCCTCTGAGAAGCAGTATTTTCCTAAGGGTTCTAAATACTAGCTACTCCCTAGAGGCCATTTACAACCCTTAACCCTGGAATTAAACTTTAAAAAGTCAAAAAGGAAAACACAGTTAAACAAGACACAACTCCAGCCTTCCAGCTAGCATGGCATTTGCCCAAGTACGGAAGGCAGAACTACTGGAAGAATGTGGACCTGAAGGCTTCCAAGGCTTTAAAACCCACATTAGAAGACTTATCAGATGCTGTAGTTGCTTGAGCAAGCTTCTCTGCCAGCTCTGTCTACACATCCTATCTTATAAACTTGTTCTCGTCACAGCATGTAATTGTTGTCTACTTCTTTCTTCTGCAAGCACACCTCCCTGCCCTTTGCTGATTGTACCCTCTTAAACCTTCTTTGCAACCTCCCTTCCTACTCATCCTCTTCACGTACATGTGATTTCCACCAATGCTTTTCTTTTCTGGCCTTTGATGTTCACGCACCACTTCCTCCTTAAGTAATCACATCTGCGTTGATGGTTTATAAACATGCAAGGCAACCAAATGGGTAACAGCAGCTCAGGTTCACTTCTGAGCTCAAGGTCCATACTGTAGCAGCATATTCAAATTCCCCAATTAATATCTTAATTTAGGAACCAATGTAACATAGTATCTTTATTTATCCAAAACTGAGCTTCCTATCTTGAGTCACATAATCTCTCTCCCACCAGCATTGACTATCTCAATAAATGTCACACCCCATCCTATGAACTAATTCAAGACCCCAAAGTTATTTTGAAATCTATTTCCTCTTTTCCTCTTCACTGTCTCCTTACTCCAAACATTAATCACCCGATCTTCTTGGTTATATCTGCTTAATATCTCTTAGACCCATACACCTCTCTGAAATCCTGTTAGCACTCTAATTCATGGAAGATTATAATCATAAATCCCATATAGATCTATCAAAGAAACCTAATAATGGAGGATCAATTGGAATGACATTCAGATGTACTTTCATTTAAAAATAATGTTTTAAAAATTAGAATCTGTAACTTTTACCAGGTGTGCGTCCATTGAATTTCATTCTATCCATATGAATTTTAGAACTTCCACAGCAGTTCTGAGGAGCAAGGACTTATGACCCCTCAAATGAGCAGCAGCAACAGCTGCAACTCTCAATTTTGTATCTTTACATGGAGAGAAGACTGACACATTGCTGCTATCTCCCAAACTCATCAACAGTGTCATTATGCAGCTTCATCCTCTCCTAAAATCAAAAAAGTAACCATAGCCATAAGGCCATTCACAAAGCAAAGCAACTGCCAGGGGCCAAGGTAGGAGCAGAGAAGGGCACCCCCAATGCTTGCTTTCAGTTGCTATACTGAGGGAGGCCACCAGCAAGCTTGGCACAGGTGACATGGTTAGTGTAGGGCTCACACCAGCAGTGAATTCCAAAGGAAGCAGCGTCCTGGCCTGAAGGAAGATAGGGGTATGGTCTGGCAAGATAAGCCTGCATTACTGTAGGTCAAAGGAAACTTTCTAGGCTGCAGGAGAGATATAAATGGGTGTGGCACAGTCCTAAATATGAATTCCTAAATATTCAGAACTTCAAGTTTCTTCTATAGAATACCATGATTTAAAATCTTGGGTCTCACCATTATGGAAAACAATATTAAGATTCCTTCATCAACTAAAATTAGAATTCTACATGACTCAGCAATCTTAATACTGAAGAATACATCCAAAGAAAAAGAATTCAGGACATCAAAAAGATGTGTGTTCCTGCATTTGTTGCAGCCATAATCAAAATAACCAAGGCCAGCCAGATAGCTCACTGGACTAAAGCACCTGCTTAGACAAGCACAGGGACCGAGGTCCAGTCTCTGTGCCAGCCCCACCCCCGGGGCCTGCTGAGACCACGACTGAGATGGCCATAGTGGTGCGTGCCTGTAATCCCAATGCTTGGCAGGCTGAAAACAGGAAGATTACTACAAGTTCAATCTACGTAGTGAGACCCTGTACTAAATACATAAAAAATAAAATAGCCAAGAATCAACCTAAATACCCATCAATGGATGAGTGGAAAAATAAGATGCGACATACATACAGGGAATGCTATTCAGCCCTAAAAATGTGCAACGGCCCAACACATGCAGCAACACATATGGAACTGGAAGGTAGTATGTTAAGTAAAAGAAGCCGGACACAGAAAAACACATCTTGCACTTCTTCCTTATATGCAGAAACTAAAAAAAAAAAAAAAAAAAAAAACATGCTCTAGAAGTGGAGAGTGGAGCAGCGGTAATCAGAGGCAGGAAGTGTGGGGAGAAAGCATGGAAGATACAGATGATGGTGGCAAATACAATTAGAGAGGAGGCATAAGTGACAGTGTTCTATAGCACAGCAGGGTGACCACTGTTAATAATAACTTACTGTACCTTTCAAAATAAACGGAAGTATTTTAATGTTCCCAGCACAATGAGCTATGCACGCCTTCCAGGGGATGCAAACGCTGGTAACCCTGATTTGAGTCTTAAACATGGCATGTCCCTGTGGAAGCTTCGCATGCAGCGTTTAACCATGTTCACCACAGACATTCTTCCACAAAAGCTTCGTGGCTTCTGGACTCAGATAGACCCAACGTTAGACAGTCACTTGGGGTATTGCCTGGCTTCTTCGCGCTGAGCTCCTTGAGGTACAACACGCACCAAACTGCCTGTACATGACTGTTGCTATGGAGATTACGGAGCTGCAGTGAGGCAGCTGCGCTGCAGCCAGGATTCCAAGCCCCGAAGGCACTCGAGTAAAAGAGGCCTAGTGTAACAGTTTAGAAGGGCGCTTGAGGCTACATGTTTAAACCTCATCCAAAGCAGGAAAATTTGGGGATGGGAGCAGCGGGATCTAACCAAAGTTTCCCCAGGTTAGTTCCAAGGAGCATGAATTCTTCAAGACATGAAAAAGAAAATTATTCATTTAAAAAAGAAGTTTCTGAGCCAAATGCTTTCAGGAGATGGATGCAATAATTTAAAAGCTTTATTTCCACATTTGTAGGTGGCTTTCACAGGAAAATATTCCTGATGTGCCCCCATGCCAAAGTGAACTTGAGCATGGAGATTTTACTTTTCGGCACACTTCTGTTACTCTGAGAGACTGAGACCCTTGGGTCCTGTCTAAAAAGTTTTTCTTGACGTCAAAACCCAAAGCTGTTGTATTCACATATAATATACTTAATATATAAAAGTAATGAAATATTCTCTTTGCATTTTTTATTATTATGCAGGTGTGTCTAGCATTTATGAGATTTCCAAAGGCTTAACTGTGATTGAGAACATGAGAGAAACTTTGCTGATTCCGGGGGGCGGGGGGGGAGGGGTGGAATAAACACAAACATAGAATTGCAAAAATTTGCCACAGATATTTAAATAAGCATCTATGAAATGTGACATCAGGCTAACTCATCAAGTACTGTTCACATTACATGTAATTACTTCAAAATATACTTATGGGACATGGAAAAAATTTAACACATTTGATATGCTGTTATTCAGGAACTCCAACCAAATGAGAACCTAGAATTTAGAAATGTCATCCGTTGCTTTCAAAAGGACCACATCTTTAAATTGTGTATGTATACTCCTCTCTTTCTCCCTCTCTCCCTCCCCCTCCATCTCCATCTTCCTCCCCTTCTTCCTCCACCTCCCCTCTCTCCTTCCCACCCTCCCTCTCCCCTCCTTCCCTCCTTCCTTCCATCCCTCCTCTTTGGTGCTTTCAGAAGTTCCAGTAAAAGCCAAACTTACAAACCGCCACCCATCCTGAGAGCAAGACCTGAATTCAGCTGGGGGACCTGCTAGTAAGGTAGGCGAGGATGCTCCGGCCGCATCCACAAGCCCTGGGTGCCCACCAACTCTACATTTTGGACTCCTGGCCAGAGAGCAAATCTTGTTCTGCCAATAGCCGCCGCCTCCTGCACAGTGCACTGCCCTTTCCCAGTGACTCTCCTCTCCTTGTGCAAAGCCATTCAGGGCAGCTATTTTACAGCCGATGGCTGCCCGTTCACTGCTTTTGAAAGGAATTGGAGCTTCAGGGGCTCTCTCCAAATGGATGGCAGAAGACAAAAGTCCGAAGTGGGTGGGGAGACGGAAGAGAGGAAACTCGGTGCTTCTAGGGGCCTTCAGAAGAGATTACACTCATTGCAAAGCAGGTGCCTGGCAACCCTGCGCAGGTTTGCATCCCCCTGTGGACCCGAGGTGCCTCTCACTGCTGTGGCTTCAGCCCAGCTCACACTTACAGCTAGGTTACAGGGGAAAAGGAGCCGCAGCCAGGGGCATCAAGGGCCGGCCTCCACGTCCACGTGCCTTGCTCCGTGGTCTCGAAAGACAGCTAAGCTCAAGGGTTGAGTCCAAGCCTGAAGTTCATTTCCTTACTTCTTTGGACAAAAAGAAAAAAAATGAGAAACTGGATCTGTAAGGCCTAAGACATTGGCTTTTCTTTCCAATTAATCTTAGTTTTCAAGGTCTGTTAAATATCACAGCAAGAAATTCTCTCTTCTCACTTCTAATGTTTGACTTTAACAGTGTGACTCACTTCTCATTGTCTCCTGTGTCCCAGAGTCTGTTGTGAGTGATTTAAACAGAAAATGAAATAAGAGAGTAAACACAGAGAGAGAGAGAGAGAGAGAGAGAGAGAGAGAGAGAGAGAAACTTCCCCTTTATTGTCACTGTAACATGAGAAGCAGTAAAGACAACCACAAGGAAGTGAAGAAATTATCATACATACAAAGATAAGAAGGAGCTAAGAAAATACAAATGAAATTTGCTGCATGAAGAGAAAATATTCGTCTGCTCCAGCTTGTGTGAGCTAATTTCCTCTGCTGAAGCAGCAGCAACTTCCCAGTGACATTTCTGCACCTGAGGTTTGTGCTGCTTCCTCTGAAAATGTACCTTTTCCTCCTTCTTTCTCCATCCCCCTTATACACCTGTTGCCCAAAGGTGTACAACAACATGGTCAAGAAAATGCTTGCCTGGAAGCCAGAGTATGTTTCCTCCCTACTTGGATTTCCATTTATTCTACCAAACTTCCTTACAATTAATTTTGAAAAAGTCTGAGAGAGTTCATTTCCAAACAGCTGACAAAAGCTGTGTTCCATGAAAGCAAACCAAACGATACTTGGTGGCCATGTTTGCCTCCACTATGAAAACTCACACAAGCATCACTGCTGACTCTGTGGTCTGCAGTTTATTACTCTGCTATGGAAATTGGGCTATGTCGATAGCCCCCTGCTACCCATCCAGAGCCTGGAACTGGTTGATCTTAATTGTACTTTGGTTTAAAGCATATTAAATGCAACTTGATTATAAAATGCATCTGAATTGCCCCAGTAAATTTCTTGGCAAGATTTTCCAACATCAAAGTAAAGAAATCTATAATCACCTCATCTGTTTTTTTTTTTTTAATGCATTTGGTACAGGGTCTACAGGGTCTCACTATGTAGATTGGAATCATAGTGCTTCTCCTGTTTTCAGTCTCCCAAGTGCTGGGATTGCAGGTGAGCACCACCACACTCAGTCATGCCCAGTCTCAACAAGTTGTACCCAGTCGCGCCCTGGAGACAGGGCTAGTGTGGCACACTGGGGATCGAACCCCAGCTGCTGCGCTCTGCCTAAGCAGGTGCTTTAGTCAGCTGAGCTATCTGGCCGGCCCTTTGTCTGGTTTGGGTTTTTTTTTTCCATAATTTTATTGAGAAACAAATAGCAATGAGACAGTTTCAAACCAAATTGGTAGGACAGTTTCAATAATTAACACATTGCCTACTGTCTTCCTAGTGGTTATTTGCTGTACAAGATGCAGACAAGATATCCTATTTACAAACACTATTACAACAAATCCCTCTATTCATTAAGAGAATGTAACTACATATCTATCCTAACCACTTTGAATACACAGATACAAAACGGACATTCATCTGTATCCTCTTTTTTGTTTAGTTCATTTGAATATTATAAGTGTGTTAACTCAGCAAAATATTCTAAAAGAGTCCAGTAGTCCATAATAGTATTGGGTCTTGCGCTTCACTGGCAGTGTCAGAAATTGTTGACCTGAATCCCCTACAGCTCAACAACACAACATGGCTTTACTTCTTATACTTCATTTTTATACTTTTCTGCTGGATGGTTAAGACCAAGGCAAAGCAGGACCTATGCAACAGAATTTTGAGAACTTGTCAGTTAACTTCCTGTGAAGGCTGTTGCCCCCACATGTCCTTTCTCAGCCAATAAGCTAGTAAGAATAGGCTTTGCCTTTGGACAGCACATTAGGCTAAATATGTCACAGTGTTAGGGACATGGTTTTGAAGTTTCTTCTGCACCAACCCACTGGCCCCAGCACGCAGCCTTCCCTTTGCAGCTCACAGGTACGTACTGTGCGACACTGACTTGCCTTATGCAGCTTCTGGGCTGAGCTCTCGCACTCCCAGCGCCATCCCAGGCACAAAGAACTCAGATTAGCTGGCATGACTAGAAGCAGGGACACGCTGTTCTTCCCCTGTCTGAACAGGGATCCACTGGGTTAGAGCACTTCCCCCGCACGCCCGCTATGACAGCCCGCCATGCCTCGGCGCTCTACACCAGTCTCTGCATCTTGTGGAATGCAAACTCCCTCGCACAAAGGCGCATGGGAGCAAGCCAACGCGGCAGGAGAAAGCCCATGCACACGCCTGCCCGTACGCTGCCTCCAACATGCTTATGCAAGAATTCCAAGTCACAAAACGTGACAGGAATAGCACTATTCAGTCTTGACTTCTCCCTAGAGACCACTAAAAGAACGCAACGCACAAAAATGTGTGAAAGAAGTATCTTCGCCTTCAGTAATGAGAAGCAAGGAACTCCTTTTTTAAACCAAGGAGCTCAAAGTACTACAAATATAGCCCGACACTGTGGTCATGCCTATAATCCCAGCACTGTGGGAGGCTGAAGCAGGAAGATTGTGAGATCCCAGTCTGAGCAACTTAGGACTTAGGAGGACCCTGCCTTAAAATGTAGAGGGGTGTGCGTGATCTAGTGTGCAAGTTCTAGGTTCAATCCTCAGTATCACCGAGCTGTTATCTGATGTATTCGTGGTACTCAGTATGCCACAAACAAAAAGAAAAATATAACCATGCATGTATCTGTCTATATATTGTTATCTGATGTAGTCCTTCGGCTGCCTCTTGTAGTTCAGGTACACATATTATCAGAGCTAAAGAAGAAGACTTTTAAAAGCCTGCCTTCGACCTGTTTCCCTATAAGACAATACTAGAAGAGCATACGTTGCAAAATTCACAAGTATATAACAATATTATGTATACTAGTATGGTAGCTCACTGGCTAAAAAACAGGTGACAGCCCTAGGCCACAAACATATGTTATCCCCTAAGAAGCACTCTGATGGCATGAAATAATGGCCAATCAAACAGAGCCAGGATTCTGACCTTTTTTTTCCTCCCCCTCTAAGGAAACAGCTTCACATTGTTGGTTGGTTCGAGCGCCCCCATGTGTCTCAACAGAGTAATGTCACGTAAGGTCTTTAGAAGGGCTATTTTAAATGACAGATAGGATAACACAAAAGTCCTCTTTTACACTTGCGTCAGGGGCCTCGCGTGAAACTCGGAAGACTCCCAGGCTTCCCTCAGAGTGTGAATTGCTTCTCCTGGGTCTAAAGTGACGTCACAACTTACACCTGAAGGAATGAGATGCAGCTGTTAACAGAAGTGGAGGCTGATTTCAACTTGCCTGTTCTGGTTTAAGCCTGTCGGGTCATCCTGTCTTTTCCTCTGCCTGCCCCCTCCACCCCATGCACTCTGAGGGGCAAGGCTCTAGGGATACACCCTCTCTAATACTAAAGAATCTGAGCTACTTGTACAAGAAGCAGATCTTGGGAGATTTCCACCGTCCACCCTTGGCCACGAGAAAACCGTCCTTCTCCAGCCCGCCTGCTCAGTTGGGGAGGGAGGGCAGCCCTTTTCTGACATATGCATCCTCAACAATGCCTGGCCTGGAGTAGACAGGCACTGAGGAAATGTTAATTGAATCCAAACCTATAAGCTCTGTTGCAATATGCTTGCTTTATTATATTTCTAGAAAACAGAGACAACACTCATCATTTAAGAATGAGCGGATTCCCAGGGCACAGGAGGAGACTGGCCATCTTTC
>NW_004524612.1:9971821-9999447 GCF_000260255.1 Octodon degus | reverse complement strand
TTCTTTGGCAGATTTCAAAGCAATCAAAGGTTCATAAGAAGTACAGATTCGTGCAAGACTTTGAAACCAACTACACAGGAAACCTGGAGTCCACAGGGGGAAAAATGGTGGAAAATGCTGTTCCCTCATCTTCCTCCTTTACTGTCTTCCTCCCCTTTGTCTTGATTTTAGGAAGCCATGACTCAACAGTTCAACACACACAGACACACGCACACAGAATTGCCAAAGAAAAAAGAACCCAACCTTGGTCACTATGTCAAAGCAACCTTGCTGGGTCTCGCACTCTGTTAATGAAAAGAGCATTTACAACGAAACCATGCTCTTGAGCTCCTTTCACCCAAAAGGCAAAGAGCTGTTCACTACTTAGCTCTAAGCTAGCCAAATCCAACAAAGCCATAGAGATTTTTGGCTTAATCTTCTCACTGAACTCATGCCAGCCTCGCACGGGCACAGCCAGGGCATCGTCATCCCGCCGGGGGTGTTGGCAGCTGCTCCTTCACACTTCTTAGCACTTTTCCTGCTCAGGGCAAAGGCACAAGGCGCCCTCCCTCCCACCCGTGGCACCTGGGGGCACCTCCAACTGTGCAGCCTGGCTTGGAAAGCACCTCACCTACATTAAATATCGTCCAAGTCTTTTAATGGGTAATGAATTCTACAACCTCACAGAACCCCAGAAAGTGCCTGCCTCCCCTACATACTCAGCAGCCCTCACTACGGCATTACCAGGACCAAACAATGGGGAGCACATGTGTGACATGGGTCCTCTCCATTTCCATTCCCCAAGTCTTTAGCTTACTTGAGAATATCCATTTATTTAAAATGTTCCTCATATTTATCTTCCTTTCCTGTTGCCATCTTAACCACTTCAATACAAACTGGTGTTACTAAGTAGTCAGAAAACCCCCATCCTTTTCCTTGTCCAAGTGTTCTACAAAAAATGAGGAAATTGTCCCCAAACACTAATTTCAATATGTGGCTTAACAATTCCTATTCAGGATGCCCATGTATCCGTAATAAAACTCCAAAGGGACCAGAAGTCACCTGAGGAGCTCCCAAGATGTATCACTGCTGCATCAACATGCAAGACAGCAGATGGAATAACTGTAGACTTTCAAATATGCTCAGATTATGGACGTCTGAGAAGGAACTTTGCACTGAGCATTCCCACTGGAACTTCAACTCCTACCTTTTCATTTCTCAGATGCGTTCATGTACACACCAGTCACACTGAGGCCACAGTGGCAGATAGCCATTGTGTTTCTTCAAATGACAGCATGCCCGCCATTGTGAAACATTGACACACCTTGCAACGAACCTCCCGGCGGGCGCTGGTGAGTGAGCACAATAAGAAGGAAAATAAATGAAACTTGGAAGAAGAACACACAGAAGACATTCTGATTCTTGTAGGACATTGTGTTCTGGTGAGAGTATCAGAAAGAAGGTAGAAGGCAGTGGGTGGTTGGAAGGAAACCCTCTCACCGCCCACCTGGCAGACCAGCACAAGGGAAGTACAATCCGAAAAGAACCTGGAATAGTCTATTCCACACCACTGGACATCAACCACTCTTGTCCAAAGCACTTTTTTAAAAAAGCCTTGGGACTTTCCAGAACAAGAATTTTATTTTTAAAATATTAGCACTTATTTCTAAACTTAGAAAAGAAAGACGGGCTCACAGTCTGTCCCCACAGATCACGCCTGAAGGGCAGTCTGCCATGCTCCCCTCACCTCTCTAGCTAATGCTCCTTGTGCCTGTGTCCCACCCAGCAAGGTCTGGACGGCTTGCACCTTTCAGAGGGAATCACTGGGCTTGGCCGCCTCCCCTACCTGGCTGCAAACACTGCAAGATCAAGAATGGTTCATCTGCCTTCTGCTGGGTCTGGTGTCATTTGCCTTCCCCTAACCATTCCCGTGTATCTCAGCTGGAAAGGTACAAGAGAAATAGCAAGACTGACTTAAATGGATGTCAAATAGGATGGATGAGTTACTTAGTGACATTCTGCCAACCCCTTTTAGATACCTTCTGTATTCTTTCTTCCATCTCTGCAACCCTTCCCCCTCCCCCAAGCATAGGCTATAAGTCACTCAACAACCCCTTCCCTCCACATAGATCCAACTGACCTCCATTTGGTTAGAGAGTTGGCTCTCTTTAACTTTCATTTGAAGGGTTTAAGATCTGTAGTCGCTGGCTCCACCTTCTGTCCTGGGTCAACCTGCCCAAGTCTGTAGGAATCACCAGTGGCCCTTTCCCATTTACCTCCTCAACATTTTTTAAAGGTTTCATTGTTTAATCCCTTCACCTCACCCCAGCCTTTAATGACCACCTTCCTGCCCTAAGCGGTCCTCTCATGGGTCGTTAACCTCCTTCACAAGTTAGGGACAAGCCTCGGTGTTGCCTGCAGCCCACTTACAAGAAAATATGAGCTACTATACTGGGCAGGATTTGTGATTTCACTGTAATTTTCCCATTAAGCCCAGAGTTTATCAGTCCTCTCTCCTACACATTCTGCTCTTTCCCTACCCCTCTTCCCAGTCCCCGCCCCACCCCCACCCCGCCTCCTCCCCACCCCCCAAGAAATGAACTGGTTTACCCAGCAGGTTTAGTCTTGCTTTGACCAGCTTATTGTTTCAACGTGATTATGAGGTAGCTGAGCCTGAATACACAGTTTATTAATTCTCAGGCATTCACCATGTCTGTCTTGAATGTGGTGAGAGTGGGGCGTGCTTGTGTGCGTCTACAACAGTAACGGACACTCGTGGAGTTTTGAAATCCTGCCAGTGACAAAAAAGAAGGGGAAAAAAAGATGGAGACTTGTAGTGTATGTGACTAGAGAACCACATCATTTAAGAGGTGGAAGAAATGCCAGCGTTCGGTGTGGGCATTTTACAGATTTGAACACTGAGGAAGAGCAGGAGAAAAGGACTGCACCAAGAGCACCGAGCAAGCCAGCCAGGAGCCCGGAGCCCCGCTCAGGCCCTCACGTCATGTCCGCGGGGCTCTCTCACTGGCCTGCATTCCTCCCTGTGGGCTCCTGGGAGCGAAAACTCAGGGTGTGCGTGCACCGCAGCATGCGCCGTACGTGCACAGCATACACGACCACGTGCGCACAGAGATGTGGAGACGTGACACACATACACGGCTTACAACGCAGGGTGCACCCTGTTAAAATTAGAGTAAAAGTGCTGTAATTAGGTTAAATTCTAATCCAAAGAGATCACATCTCTCCACCCCACCCACGCTCCCCAAGTCTCCCCCAGCAGCTAGTTTCTCTTACAGATGAATAAATTTCAAAAGGCACCTTGGAGAAATTTCCACATAATTTTCGTTCAGTTCCATCAGTACAGAGTTATTCCTTGATTCCATGAAAATAGCTTTTTCACACATCTCTGCACACACACACAGCGCGCGCGCACACACACACACACACACACACACGTAAAACATTGGCAGCAGGTACTTTTAATTTGCTGGAAAATATTTCTAAGAAGTCAAAAAGCTCCAGCTGAAATAGCGTGCCCTCCTATTGGCTAGCCAGGCCAGTTGAGGAACGTGATTGGTCCCTGATCCTAAGGACCGATAAGAACGGCTATAAAATCCCTGGGTGCAGCTCTTAGGCCCCCAGTTTGCAAAAGCCAGAGGTGCAAGAAGCAGAGACTGCAGCCACAGACACAGCAGGAACCGCCGAGTCCGCAGGAACAGCAGCAGCAGCAGCAGCAGCAGCAGCAGCAGCCGCCCAGCAGCAGCCCTCATCAAATCCTCACCTACGCTCTCAGTACATCCAGATCCACGTCTTCACTCGAGCCGGGAGAGGGAAAGAGGAAAGGGGGGGAGGAAAAAAAAAAAACCCAACAACTTAGCGGAAACTTCTCAGAGAATGCTCCAAAACTCAGCAGTGCTTCTGGTGCTGGTGATGAGTGCTTCTGCAACCCACGAGGCGGAGCAGAATGACTCTGTGAGCCCCAGGAAATCCCGAGTGGCAGCTCAGAACTCAGGTAAGCGCCGACCCGGGACCGGTTTCTCCCCGAAAGAGCTGTCCTCATTTGCCTCCCACTTTTGCAACTGTGTCTGTGACGGCTGATCTTGATAATAAATGTGCTTCGTGCCTGGTGGCAATAAACTGCTAGTGAAATCCAATAGCCTTAGGAAGTGGAGCTCCTTTGTTTAATAAACTGCATGCGACTACCGAAGAAGAAGAAGAAGCCGGGCGATGTGCTGAGGGTATTTCATTGCATAAGCCTAGCCTGATTGCCTGAAATCTGGCACGTACCCTCTCGGGGGGAGGGGGCGGGGAACGCTTGCATGTTGGCATGCTTGAAAGCGCTCTCTATACTTTCCAGAAGCCGGTCTTAAGGTGAGACACGGCTGCTCTGATGCCGGCCCTCCCCCTTCCCCCGTAAGACCCTATAACTTGACGTCTCTGCCTCTTTAGAGAGCACACAGAGAAGCTCCCTTTTCAGTCTGACAAATCCAGGGCGGATACAGAGGAAACCCTACCCATCCCACCCCCCACACCCACCCTGCCTCTCTCCCTCCTTCCCAGCTCCTCGTGCTCCATCCACTCCGCATGCAGCCCGATGGCCAGGAGCCCCTTGCAAAAGACCATTTGTGAAATGAAGCAGCTGTTTCTTCCAGAGGAAGGTCTTACTTTCACCCTGACTCCCGGAGCAGTTAATTGTGTCTGCCCCTGGCCTCTTAAGGAAGAGGCACGAGGAAGCCTGCGTTGACACCTCTGCCCCTTGACTCCTCCCGCCCCGCTCTCTCCCCTTCCATTCCTGTCCCCTCTTCCCCAACTGTCAGCAGAGAGGGGATCGCAGGTGTCAAAATGCTGCAGACCAGACGTTCCCCTTGGAAGAGCGCAGGTCCCTGCCTAAGGGAGGGGAGGGCTTTTGCCTTACTTCCTTTTGTACTTAGTTGCTATAGAGATGCCGTGATTCACAATTCGAGCTTGCCTAAAACAATAGCAGCCCTAATGCATATTAAAACTGCTTAAAGCAAAGTTATAATTTGAACCCGTGGAAATATATAATTAGGGAAATGACTTGTAATATCCCAGAGGCTGCGGGTGGTGGGAGGGGGTGGGGAAACCTAACTGAACCACGCTTTTGATCTCAGCGAAGAATCCTATGGTATGAGGGCTACAGATCATTTCTTGTCGAGCTGCCTGCCAGAACACCCCCCTTCTGTGGGAGAGAAATTACTTTTATGAGAGATCTTATCCAGAATGTAGAAAAGCTCATGCAAGTTCTTTGTGGTTTTCTTCCAGTCTTGCACAAGGGGTGCCTTGGCCTTGTTATTGCACACCTGTGTTTCTCTCTTTAAGAAAAAAAAAAAACCTTTAATTTGACAGAGATTATACATACCTCTAAGCACTCTAAGCACGGGGGTGGTGGGCATCAATGGATCAGATTCCTTTCTGCCAGGATGATGGTAAGTTTAAAAGCCCCAAATCAGAAGGGTCTCCTTCCAGGTGGACTCCTGGTAAATTCTCTGGATGGCAATTCCATGCTTTTCACTCAGGAGTGTATTCTTTGGAAGCCAGACAGATTCCTTGCCCCTCTCAGCTCCTACATTTGACCACTAGCCCCTGCCTGCTGCTGCTCCCTTGTGCCTTCGGTCACCAAGCAATGAACTTCAATTCCCCAGAGGTGAAAACCACTGCGCCCTGCTCAGAGGCCAGCCTCACTTGCCCAGTCAGAGGCCTGCAGTGCTGAGATGGAGAAAATGCCTTGCACAGGGAGAAGGCATCCCTCCCCTTCCTAGAGTTCAAGCTCTGAACAGCAAGGGCCTGCCCATCCCCCTCTCTCCCCATCCTTCAGATGGGTGCCTCCAAGGTCCCTCAGGACAGATCTCTGGGCTAAGTTCCGCTGATCCTCTGTCCTTGAACTTTCTGTCTGCACCCACTGGATCCCACCCAGCACCTGTGTTTGACTGAGACTGAACGCTTGTCTCTTCCAGCTGAAGTGGTTCGCTGCCTCAACGGCGCTCTGCAGGTTGGCTGTGGGGCTTTCGCGTGCCTGGAAAACTCCACCTGTGACACAGATGGCATGTATGACATCTGCAAGTCCTTCTTGTACAGCGCTGCTAAATTTGACACTCAGGTAATAAGGCCCTGGCATGCCTCAGCTGCTCGTCATTAGCTAGAGTTGGACTCTTGATTAGGAAGCAGTTGAGGGAAGCAGCCTGCTTTCCAGCCTCCCTACATGAAATTTCCTTCTTTGGGTGCACGTGCACACACACACACACACACACACACACACACACACACACCCATTTGGGCCAGAGTCCCAACCTCCACTCCCAAAACTGGCAGGAGCTGTCAGAAGCTGGCCTGTGAGGGGAGGAGTAATGGATAGGAAAGCTTTTCCTCTTGAAGAGGAAATAAAAATGTTCTTCCAACAGAGAAGTTCTTGCTGCATGGTGTGGCTTATTACCTTTGTGATCTGAATTATCAGATTCAGAAACAAGGATGCAGAGTAGGATTATGACAATTTCCAAGCTAATCTCATATCCTTTCTCCAGAGCTCAGTTCTCAAGATAAGTCTAATGGGAATGGAATTAAAAACAAAAATCATGGGGGGCAGGGGGTAAAATCATCTCATGGCGAGGACACGCACATGGCCGTGGGAGGTGCCACAGTGAGCCCCTTGGAGGTCCCCAGGTTGTATGCCCTGACCTCGTTCATCAGGTCAAGCTAAAGTTTGGCCTCCCATCCGCCCTTCTCCTCCACAGGGAAAAGCCTTTGTCAAAGAGAGCTTGAAGTGCATCGCCAATGGGGTCACCTCCAAGGTCTTCCTCGCCATCCGGAGGTGCTCTACTTTCCAGAGGATGATTGCTGAGGTTCAGGAAGAGTGCTACAGCAAGCTGAATGTATGCAGCATCGCCAAGCGCAACCCTGAGGCCATCACTGAGGTCGTGCAACTGCCCAATCACTACTCCAACAGGTGCGATTGCAACCCCTTGGCTGCAGGCAGAGAGGGGAGGGGGACGGCTGGCATAGCCAGTCTTGGAACGAGGGTTAAATTGCCAGTCACACTCTTATTTTAGCTTGCAGCCTTCCCAGCTTTTGCAGGAAAATATGTTTGTGATTGGTAGTGACAGTTTAAGCAGCTTGGATTTTTCCCCCCACTGTTAGAGAAAAAGTCTTTTCATGCCGCTACCAGAAAGCTTCATCTGCAGCATCCTTGGGTGCATTTTCTTTGTTCATTTCTTGCCACAAGCCTGGAGGAAAAGGTGAACTTTCTGGAAACCACGTTTTAAGACATAAGATTTGGCTGAAAACATGACTGTGCAGTGGTATAATTGGCCATGACAAAGAAAAAAAAAAATACTGGCTAAATGTCATAATGCAGAATTTCTGTAAATCTGGATTGTTTCAAATCAGTTCTCACCCCAATCAGATATTTTTCTGGCTAACTCAGAACAAGCTACCTTTATCTCCTAAATCTCTGAAACACAAAAGGACTAGAGTGGAGCACTGGTAGACTGCCTTCCAGGTCTAATGTTATCCTATCCCTCCCACCCAAGACTGCCCAGGAAGAAGTTCTGGTGACCACAGAGGTCCCATTCAAATCTTGGCTGATCTTGCTTGATCCAAAGCCACTGAACTTACAGTCTCTGAGACCCATGTCTGGCTGTGCCTTGCTTCACTGCCTTTCCCAGCAAGGACTGAACTGATGCCCAAGAAGGCTAGCATCCTGGCCCTTGTAAGTGGGCAGGAAAGGTTTCCAGCAAAAACTAAAGGGGCTGGTAGGGCTGGCATGGAGTGCTGGCATGGGCAGGCAAACGCAAGCTACTGTGGTGCACCTTGCCCTAAAACTGGGCCCCTGGTCCTGAAGTTCTGTGGTTCTTTGATGCTCTGCAAAATCTGCACATAGTCCTAAAGGTCAATTCCATGCTATTCTGATCCTCTGAGAGTTATTACAGGCTTACTTGATATGTTTCATTGCTAGGCACCTGCATCTGCCTTCAGAATGGCTTAGGCGTGACTATCCATGCACACGTATACAATGGAAGACCAGAAAAGTGGCCTCTTACCTCAGGTTTTGTTCAGGTCTCCAACATAACAATTTCTGATTCACTCTTAACTATACATCATTGCCCTTCAAAACTGCAAGTTCATTTATGCAAATCATTTACCTGGTGCATGGAAGGGCAACTCTATCATGATGTTCTAACCAATGTTCTCAGAACAAAGAAATTGCCTCCACCCTCTCTCTCAAAGATCTTGTCTCTGTTTAGCAACTCTGGCTTTAAAAATCACCCAGGAAGACTCTTGTTGCATAGCGGGGAGGGATGACCTGGCTAATTGCTACAAACCCCCTTGACCACCAGGAAATGAAATGAAGGCTTGTTAATTAGACTATGGCTAAGGTGGAAGGGTGTGTTGCAGCCCTGGGGGGAGGGGAGTGCCAACAAAGCCATTGTTACAAGTTTAGATCCTTAGGTATCCTGTGACAAATATGATCTACACTATGGCCTGTGACCAATTTCCAGGCAAGATTGATCTTGCTATTTCAACTGGAATAATCTTTTCATAGTCTTCTATTATGAAGGGAGGTGTGCTATCCAAAGGAGGGTGTCAAGGTTAGGCAGGCGATGCCATCCTCCCAAGGCCAAGTTCTTCCCCTCCCTACTCTTCCTTTTAGTATATGCCTTGTTTTTCAACACTCTTAGAAAACTGTCATAAAGTTTTCCCATCTCCTCCTTCATCTTGTGGGATTCACATGTAATAAAAAAGGTCAGTGGGGGAAAAGTATGGCCAGCTCTTAAAGGCCAGCATCTCTTGTGTAGCTCTTACCTTTCTCCAAGTATTTTACTTCAGCAGGCTAATATTATTCTTGTTCAGGACTGGAGAGATTTCCGGTTCCAGGCTGGGCTCGCCTTGCTCTATTTAAACTCCTCACCCTCCTAAAACATCCTGCGTTCCCAGCCTCTGTCCCACCATAGACACACACTAAGTTGGTGCCAATTGGCAAGGAACTGCAAAAGGAAGTAGTTACAGGTTCATTCCACCTTCCTGTGACTTATCTCGCATGAGATTTGGGGCTAGGAGAATCCAAAAGCCTTTGACTGGCCCAGGAGGCAGAACAAGGGGATTTTCCATGACAGAAGTTCACCTAAGCCAGAAAATACAGTTGGAGCGTCCCCCTGGCAAGCTCTACCTTTGGCCATAAGGAAGCAGGCAGAATTGGTCAAGCAGGCAAGGCGGTGTGGAGCTTGGGAACCAACTAGGCCAACCCAGATCCAGAGTAGGAAAACTGACACAAGCATCCAACTCTCTAGGGCAAGGATAGGGAACAGGAAACAGAAGAATAATATTGATCAAGGGAAACAAAGGACTATTTATAAACTCTCACACAGAACGTTCCTAGGCAGTATGTGAATATTTGAGTAAGCATGGCTGAACCAGTAGCTATGGAGAACATCTGATCTTACTCTTCACCAAGATGAAAAAAAAACTAGGATGAAATTTATTTTCAAAATGGGACAAAACATGCTTGAAAAGGTCCTTCCAGCCAAAGTGATCTGCCTAAGTGACCACTGACCGTGCCATGTCCCCTTCTGCTCACACAAAAGGATCTTCTTAAATATTCCTAACTCTCCCTGCAAAGTGGGTCCTTACCCTGGGCTGCAGTATTTTTGGTTGAATTGTGAAGATAAACCCCTCCTGAATCCTTGGAGGTATAGGGAGTCATCACTGAAGACAACTGGTATGTAGATTCACTGCCTCATTTTACTGACTAAAGAAGGAAGCTCTGCACAGACTGACCTGCTGAAGGTCACACAGCTTGTGAGTAGCCGAACCAGGCCCAGAATTCATGTGGCCTTGAGCCAAGTTATTTTGATTTCAAAAATGGCAGCCAAAAAAGCCTGCAAGAAATATCCACAACCCAAAAATAGAGCACAAGCACAATTGAATATATATGGCCACCACTGTGGTCAGCAATTCAGTTCTCACACATTGTGTCCTACAGGAAAAGGCCTGTCTGCCCAATAGCTATAGTAACTGTGAGGTACAACATGGTGCTCAATAAGCGACAGTGGCTAAGTCAACTCTTGCTTGAGGCACAACTTCTAAAAATAATCTCTTGCACTCAGTGACCTAGAGGAAAGATCTGTCTTGTGGACCAGCACATTCCAGAGGTCAGTTCTGTAGTCCATCCTTAATAAAGAGGAAAAGGGTTAACTGTGTCAGTGGAAAGGCAACCTGACAAAGTTTTCAGCCTTTCAAGAGCTGCTAGAGGAGTTCTGGGCTACTTTAGATGTGGGGTGGAGGATCACTAAAAGCAGTCAGGTTGGCAAAGATGAGGATCAAGAAACACAGAAATTAAGTGACCTGGCTGGGACACCAGAGAAAGCAACGCTGAAGGGAAAAGTCCTCAGAGAAAGAAAGCAAACACTTTGACCAAGTGAGGACACAGGAAACACATGGCCCTGAAGAGGCAATGTTAGCTAGTGAAGTTAATGCTTTTAAGGACAGTAACCTTCAGCAGCCAGAGAAGCACTTCCAATTCTTTCTAAGAAGAAAGAACTTCCTACTCTTTCTGTTTATTTCTAAGGAAGGATCATGTTTTCTAGCCCATTTGAGGATTCATCTGGCATAAACGGAACTTTCTAGAAGTGGAGGAGTTCACTTCTAAGTTATAAAGTCCTTATTGGACACTGTCCTTTGGGAGTCACTTGTACTCTTAAATAGACACAGGGAACCCAGGTCCTGACGGAGCCCAGGAGCTAAGAGCTGCCTGGAGACCAATGCATCTGCAGCTGTCTGAAGCTGTTGGTACAGAGTTGATCATTCTCAGTTTTTCCAAAACCACTTTTCTCCCCATTCCTCTGTCCAAGTGCTACTTGACTCATGTGCTTCATAATTCCAAAGGGCTAGAAAATGTTCCTGTGTGCCAGAGAATCCCAGCTTCACTCACAGCTGGATATAATTGTCCCCAGAGGGAGGGGTACAGGATAGGAGTTTGTAGGCAACCCAGACACCACCTCTGTCATCTTCTTACCACAGAGGGGTCAGCGAGTGCTCACCTCATTCCCCGCGTGCCACTCTGTTTACTGTACATCCTTGAAAGGACCTCTCTGGGGGTTAAGTTATTCTGGAAAGATGTTTGATCCTGTGCTCCAGGAGGTGAGTTAAAAATAAATAGGTTTCTTTTCCTGGAAGATCCTGTGGCCCGAGAGATCCTCTAGTTCCTCTGAGGAAAGGGTCTCCCCACATAAGTACAGCAGGTCACTATCATCAGGGCAGTTTCCTATTAGCCAACACAGAGCTAATGGGTTTTGACAACTGTCACCTCACAATGGAGCAGATGCATCCCAACACACATTGGAAAGTACCAGAACTTTCCCCAGAGAGCATCACAAGACATTTATATGTTCTGGTTATTAGGTAGCTGAATCCTTTCTAAACCGTAATGCTTCACTGCATTATTTGGGATGTTTAAAAAAATTGTTCCAAAGACAAAAGTAGTTTTCAGGAGACACAAGGATTTTCTTCTTGTGAAGTCTACCAGATCTATGCGTACTTGTTCTTTAGCAAATCGTTGTCATTGGGGAGAATACTGTTTTTAAATTTAGATTTCCTCAGTGACCACAACATCAATTTAAAAGTCTTCAGTGAGTAGTCATTTAACCTCACAACACTTACATGTGAGGGATACAAATAGGGCACAAGCCCTTCCTGTGACAACTCTTCAACCTGGTCAGACAAACAAATCTACCATCAGATACTCGCTTTTGTGACAGAAACCAAGTACCAATAAGATGCCTAAATGAGAAGGAAGCGAGCAAAAGCCCAAGTGGTAGAAAACGTTCTCATGGAGGTATAGAAGCATAGACACTTAGGGACCATTCGTGTTTTCTCTTAAATATCCTCAGTGCCTAGCATTTGGCTTCTCACTACAGCAGGCTTTTGGAGGAAATCTGAAAGTAGAGTCTGTCAATAGCCTTTACCAAGGTTAGGAGAATGTGTGGTAATAAAAAGCAATTTTGTGGAAAACTCCCTGAGGCACAAAAGACAGGGACTAAAAGTTCAGTCAGAAAATGTACTCATCTGCACCAAGGAAGAAAACTGCCAAGAAGCATCAAGATAATTGTAAGACCATGTGCAGTAATTTTATTATCAGCATTGAGTGTTGGGCTCACCTTACTGCATTCAGTGCATTTGACTAAGTCCCACTTCTGTCAGTGACCCACTGTATAATCTCCAGCTCTCCTTAGTTTTTTCTCTACAAAAGGAGAGTTGAATTGATGACTGAATGGTCTCCATAGTGCCATGTAGCCCACCAAAATGGTCCCCTGGATCATGGTGTCCTCTAAAATAAGAGGGTTTCTAAAACTTTTCAGACGACAAGTTGGCCTTTGCTTCAGAGTGTGATCTAAATCTTCTTAACTCTAAATATGAAGATAGATTTATCTTGTATGGCCTGGTAAACCCAGGGAACATGTCACTTAGGCTAAGAAGACACTGTTTGAGGTAGAAAGCTAAAGCCATCTTCAGCTGATTTGCTAGTTGTGTTTGCATGGTTCAACCATTGGGAACTACTGTTGGCGGCATAAAGACCATGAGAAAGCTCAGATCTTAGTTTGTTCACACGAGTGAGTGTCATGCACGCTTTCTTTCCCACTGCAGATACTATAACAGACTCGTCCGTAGCCTTCTGGAATGTGACGAAGACACTGTCAGCACAATCAGAGACAGCCTGATGGAGAAAATTGGGCCCAACATGGCCAGCCTCTTCTACATCCTGCAGACAGATCACTGCGCCCAAGCACACCCACGAGCTGACTTCAGCAGGAGGCGCACTAGTGAGCCACAGAAGCTGAAAGTCCTCTTCAGGAACGTGCGAGGTGAGGGGGACTCTCCCTCCCACATCAAACGCACCTCTCACGAGAGTGCGTAACCAGGGAGAGGTATTGGCAACCTCACCAAACTAGTATCATTTTAGGGGTGTTGATACACCAACTTTGAGTGTACTGTGCCTGGTTTGATTTTTTTAAAGTAGTTCCTATTTTCTATTCCCCTTAAAGAAAATTGCATGAAACTAGGCTTCTGTAGTCAATAGGCCAACATTCTCCAGTGGCAGCATTTCCATAAACAGAACACGTGCGAGCGTTCTGCCTGTCCTCGGGAGAACGTGCCCTCTGTCATCGCCTCCCTCCAGCGATGTCTTTCCCCAGCTCCCCTCTGACTACCCTCAAACACAAAACATTCATGTATCTTCCTAGTCATTGTAATTTGACAATGTGGAGCCCTTTAGAGTGGTTGCCCCAGTAGAGTTAGCGGATATGAATAACTTTATTTAAATGCATGTCGTAAATGCTCATAAAGATGTTAAATGGAATTCGTGTTATGAATCTGTGCTGGCCATGGACGAATATGAATGTCATGTTTGAATTCTTGATCTCTAATGAGCTAGTGTCTTATGGTCTTGATCCTCCAATGTCTAATTTCCTTTCTGACACATTTACCAAATTGCTCGAGTCTGGCTCTCCAACCAGACTTTGAGCCTGCATCTTCTTGCATCTAATGAAAAACAAAAAGCTAACATCTTTATGTACTGTAACTGCTCAGAGCTTTAAAAGTATCTTTAACAATTGTCTTAAAACCAGAGAATCTTAAGGTCTAACTGTGGAATATAAATAGCTGAAAACTAATGTACTGTACATAAATTCCAGAGGACTCTGCTTAACAAAGCAGTATATAATAACTTTATTGCATATAGATTTAGTTTTGTAACTTAGCTTTATTTTTCTTTTCCTGGGAATGGAATAATTATCTCACTTCCAGATATCCACATAAATGCTCCTTGTGGCCTTTTTTATAACTAAGGGGGTAGAAGTAGTTTTAACTCAACATCGAAACTTAAGATGGACCTATACAAGATAGGAAAAACCAACAGGTTTATCTAAAGGACCCCAGGTAAGATGTTAACCTCCCAGCCCACCTCAACCCAGAGGCTACACTTGACTTAGACTTATCCTGAACCAGCTCTGTCAAATCCAACTGTGAATTATAGGAACCCAAAAGAGCATCCCTTTGGGCTCAGACCACTTAGCGTGATAAGGCCAACTATACCTTGGGAAGTGGTGGTGCCTAGCTCGCCATCTTTCATCCACTCCTGGCTCTCTGGCAGATGATGATGGGGTGGGAGATTGGCCACAAAATCAATCAGGGATGAGTCAGTGAGCCTTTGGGTCTTCAGTCCGGGGGACTTGGGGCTGAGGGAGCATAAGTAACCCTGGGCTGTCCAGCCTTAATAGATTCCTCTTACATTTTTGACCTGTAGCATGCTGCCTGCCAAAGTAGCCCTGGCAGCTGGACCATCTCTGTAGGATCGTTTAAAAAAAGAAAAAAAAAAAAGAAAAGAAAAAAAAAGAAAGAAAGAGGGAAAACGAGCTGGTGGTTTGATCATTCCTGCCGTGATGTTTACAAGATGGCAACCACCAAAGCCAAATGACTAACCTATCTATGAACAGCAGTCGTTTCTCAGGGTCACTGTCCTTAAACCCAACAGTCCCTTATGAGCGTCACTGCCCACCAAAGGTCAATGTTGAGAGAGGAAGAGGGAGGAGGGTTAGTTCTGCAGGGGCCACTCCAAACTCGCTTGGGTAGAAACTATTGGTGCTTGACTCTCACTAGGCTAAACTCAAGATTTGACCAAGTCGAGTGAGAAGGACCCTGGTGGGAGGAGGGATGGCACCTCTCCAGAAAAATGAAAAGCAATACAACTTTACCACGAAGCCTTTAAAACGTGCTGCTCAAGGAGCAAGATCAAGGGCAGCAGACCCAGCAGCTGCGGCAGTACAAATGCTGCTGCCTCTGTCCCCACGTAGCCTCTAAGCGTGCTGACATCAGATTGTAAGGGCGTTTTTATACTCAGAACTGTCCCATCCCCAGGTCCCCAGACAAATGGACACTGCCTTAGCCTCTTGGAAATCAGGTAGAGCATACTCTAAGTTAGATACCCCCTCTCTCCCCCACGTCCCACCCCAGGCAAGGCTGACTTCTCTGAACCAGAAAAGCGAATCAAGTGTGTGTGTTGTGTCCATTTTGCAAACCCACTAACCCAGGACCCCAAAGTGACAAGTACTTCATGAGGATTCCTAGCAAAATTCTCTCTTATTTCAGTCCAGTAGATTGTCTCTGTCTCTTTTTCTTTTTGGCTATGACCTCTTCAAACCATGGTACCCCCTTTTCTCCCCCACGGTAATATTTATATATGTAGCTACAATACATATATCTACACACATGGAAAGAAGCAGTTCTCACGATGTTGCTAGTTTTTTGCTTCTCTTTCCCCCTCCTCACTCCCTCCGACTCTTCCTTAAACTTCCAAAGCTTCGTCTTGTGTTTGTGGCACAGAGTGATTCGGGGCTGACCTAGACCAGTTGCATGACTCCTCTCTCTCTCTCGTGATTTGGTTGCACTTTAGATATTTTTGTGCCATTATATTTGCATTATGTATTTATAATTTAAATGATATTTAGGTTTTTGGCTGAGTACTGGAATAAACAGTGAGCATATCTGGTATATGTCATTATTTATTGTTAAATTACATTTTTAAGCTCCATGTGCACATAAAGGTTATGAAACATATCATGGTAATGACAGATGCAAGTTATTTTATTTGCTTATTTTTATAATTAAAGATGCCATAGCATAATATGAAGCCTTTGGTGAATTCCTTCTAAGATAAAATAATGATAATAAAGTGTTATGTTTTATTGGTTTCCCCTCCCCTATGTCTTTCATTGTTATTCTTTAAAAATTTCTTGAATGAGCATGAAATCGCTGGTGGATTAGTTTTCTTGAAGGTCACTATAGATGTTAATAAGGAAAGGAATATAGTGTAAAATAGCACCTTCCAAATTTCTTTAAATCCATTCAGCAGTTCCTACTGCCCTCCTTACAAAGTTGGAAAAAGCTTTGCGCTATGCAGACTGACCAGCAATCCAGCCTCATGACTACGCTTTCTCTGCCAGTGACCTGCATGCTCCAGTGACACAGGCAGCTGTGGGGAGACTCACACTGTCTTCCTTCCAAGTCTTCCTTGATGTTGGTGTCACTTTGTAGAAGAATGTCCCCCTACCCTTCTTCTAGACTGGACGCTCCTGACAGACAGACTGCGCTTGGTCACCATTGTGACACCCAGCACAAAAATAGCACCCTCGGTTCTTTAAATAATTTAGAAAGCATAGTAAGGTGGGAAGACACCACCCTGCTAGTGTGAGGTCTGAAGAGCATGGGGCTGGAATTCTGGCTCTGTCACTTATTAATCGTATGATGAGTTACTTCATTTTGAATCACATCAGTCTCTGTCTCCGTAAAATGGAGGTGCTGATAGTGACCCCCCAGAACTGAGCTGAGGAGAGAAGTGACTTGCTCATGACAATTTTGGTACACAGTCGGTGCAATCCATGACAGTGACGATGGTGGGCAGAGGACTGAGGAGCAAGCACTCCTCATTTCAGAAAATGCCCAAATGAGTCACATCAGAAGGGCAGCTGGGTCTTGAAGCATGTTTAGGAGTTCAGTCCAAGAGAGACCATTAATAATTTTTAAATTATTAACTTGTTTTAGTCACGTTTTTTGGTTACTAAGACACAGTACCTGATACACACCACTGAGAGGAAAGGAGCTTTATTTTCGTTCTCAGTCTCAGAAGCCTCAGTTCACTACAAACAGGTGCAGATGTACAGATGTCCTGGGGGAAGGGTGTGGCGGACGAAAGCTGCTCCCATCATGGCAACCAAGAAGCAGAGAGCAAAGGGAGGACCTGGGGGAGGCAGTGTGCACTTCCAGGTTATGTTTCCAGTGACCCACCGCCAACGGGCTCCCTCTCACATAGCAGACTTAGCACATCTGGTATACGACACCTGCACCTCATGACCCGGTCAGCACCCCAGCACATGAGGCTTCTGAGCCTCAGATCTGCATCAGAGCAGGATTTATATCCAAATGGGGACCTTGTTCTCAATATTCTTCATTTCTAGTTCCAAACTACATTTTCTCAAGTTCAAATATGCATAGAACACCTAACAAATAGAACAAGAATTATAACCATAGGGCCAAACATGTGTTCCATTCGACTTACCTTGACCTGACCAAGGAAAGACAGCACACTATTTTATTATTATTACCCTTCCTTCTCAGCCTTCCATCAATATTTATTTCTATAGGAAGGCTGTATGCTAGGCTACATAGTATAGTGCTAAGAACTTAGACCTTGAATTTCTATGACCTGATTATCACTGTGGCTTCAAGCAGAGAGCCTGGCCTCTTCCAATCTTAGTTTTTTACTTACAAAAATATCCCTGTGAAATGGGGATAAACACACCTTACCTGGAAGAGTGACTAAAACTTAAATGCATTACATATAAAGTTTTTAAAATAACACTGAGCACACAGCAAGTACCCTCAGAACAGTATATTGAGCACTCAACAAACCTATTATTATTCATATTCCTTCCACTCCCACCCAGAAGTAGTGGGAAATTATATTCCCACCTGCAGCATGTCTTTGAGCATCACTTTGGAGCATGAATTTCTTTTCTTGCTCCTTTTCCTTTGGTAGATCCTTATATACTACTACTTAATCAAGAGTTTATGAGTTTGAAGTATAAAATTTTTCAGCCTACAAAAATTGGCAAATTATACTGTGATGAACACCTGAACCCCATCACTGAGCTTAAGAAATAAAATAGAACCATGGTTAATATCATCGATGTTACTCCCTGGGCCTATGCACACATTAACAATCCAGGACTTAATGACATTTTGAAAAGTCATGACTCGGAAGGGTAGAATTTCTTGTAGCATTGAAATATAATAATTTTAATATTTTTTCTATCAGCCTTTCTGGGTCATAGTATGATCTGTAAGTCTGTGGTATGAAAAGAAAAAGGTTAGGTCATCCTTCCTACAGGGTGTATTGTGAACATCATAAAGAGCCATTGGCATGACTCTTAAGTCAGCAGTTCTCAGAAGGTGCTTGAAGTTACCTGAGGATCTTGTTGGGGTGACTGAGTATGTCTGCATGATGACCGAAACCCTGATTTCTAACATGCTTCTCTGTACATGGTTCATAAGGATGCTTCGAGCACCAAGGTTCCAACTCTTTCCCTCTATCTCAGTTGTTTCTTCCACAGCAGAGCCTCCAAGCAGCCGCTACAGGGATGTGGCTAAAATTCAGGACTGGTCATTTCCCTTCCTCGCCTTCATAGCTCCCCATCACTTTCAAAAACAAAATCTCAGCACCTCAACTCCAATTGGATGGCCCTCAAAAGATGAACCTTTTATTCCAGTGTGCATTTTTGATTCTTTTTTTTTTTCAAAGTTTTATTGATAAACAGCAATGAGACAGTTTCAAATCCAATCGGAAGTACAGTTTCAACAAATAATACACTGCATATATGCTTCTTAGTGGTTAATTGCTGTACAAGAAGTGGACTTGTGATCCTATTTACAAGCACCATTAGAACAAATCATTCTATTCATTAAGAGAATGCAATTATATATCTATCCTAACCACTTGGAATACACAAATACAAAATGGACATTCATCGGTATACCCCAGTTTTTCTAAGTTCCGTTATTGAATATTATAGGTGTGTAAACTCAGCAAAATATTCTAAAAGAGTCCAGCAGCCCATAATAGCATGGGGTCTTCTGTTTAACTGGCAATCTCAGAAATTACTGACCTGAGTCCCCCACAGCTCAACATAACAGCAAGGCTTTACTTCCTATATTTCATCTTCATACTTTTCTACTGGATGGTTAAGACCAAGGGTAAAGCAGGACCTATGCAACAAGAGTTGTAGCTTTTTGGTCTGAGAAGGTCAGTGAAATGTCCTCAGGATTTATCTTGAGATCCCGTACCTCAGATTGTAGAACCTTTGTCAGTGCAGCCATGTGGATGAGTCACGGCCATTGCTTGGCCAATGTGCTCTCTGTGAAAGCCTGAGAGAGTGTCTTCTCCCCATGTGACTCTCCTTAGGCCCACTCTATGTCATCGATCACTTTCCTCTTTGGCCTCATAATCTCCTTGATCAGAAAATTTGGGACACTACCGAGGTACATGACGTTACACTACAAGTTCTCATATGTCCTGAGTCTTAATTGACCTTAGAAGGTTAGGGCCAAAATGTTGGCATTCCTTGTAGCCCTCCTTTTTCTCTAATTTTGGTCTGCAAACTTACGTTGTTAACCATCCAGAAGACAAGCTTATTGTTATTATCAAACAATTTAGGCTATTAAGCTTAACCTCACTATCTCACTGCATTTCAAACATCTTAGGCATCATAAGGAGCAAGTATTTTTCATCAAGTAGTGATATGTTGAACTTTAAGTCCCTGATGCATTTTTGATTCTACAGATGAGAATTTCTCACTCTTCCCCAAAGACACATATCACCTTCACATGATCTTTTCATATATCATTAATGAATAGGATTCTCCTTGAACTCCTTTTCATTCACCAAAGCCTAGGCTGGAAACCTCCCCTAGCACAGCCACGCATGAGGCAGCTCATAGAGAAGACTGCTTTCAAGAAGGAAAGGTCTTAGGCCTCCTTTACCTGATGCTTAATCCAAAGCCAGCATGCACCAGAGCCAGCATGCATTTGAGGTGAGGAAGGATGAACTTCTTTCCTTCACCACTACTTAGCCCATGGCTCTGCCTCCCGTAGGAGCTCAGGTGTGAGCAGGCCTGGCTGTGCATCCTGGGGAGTGGAAGGCATGTTGCCATGGTGAGTGGTGAGACAACTAACTCCAGGTACTAATTTTCCAAAAGCATTTCCATATATCCTTAAGTCTGCCAGCTTATAAGATTGTATAACTGTATTTCTTCCCACAGTAGCCCTATAATAGTGTACAGGTGCAGCAAAAGATTCACCCACAAGCATGGACAAATAATCACTAAATCTACACCAGGCATCACACGAGAGAGCTGGTCCTTGTAACCGGACTTATGTAGTATCATGCAGTTATTTTTTCCATAATTTTATTGATAAACAAATAGCAATGAGACAGTTTCAAATAAAACTGGTAGGACAGTTTCAATAATTAACACATTGCATACTCTCTTCCTAGTGGTTATTTGCTGTACAAGATGCAGACATGATATCCTATTTACAAACACTATTACAACAAATCCCTCTATTCACTAAGAGAATGTAACTATATATCTATCCTAACTATTTTGAATACACAGATACAAAATGGACATTCATCTGTATCCCCTTTTTTGTTTAGTTCTGTTATTTAAATATTACAGGTGTGTGAACTCAGCAAAATATTCCAAAATAGTCCAGTAGTCCATAACAGTATTGGGTCTTCCACTTGACCGGCAATGTCAGAAATTGTTGACCTGAGTCTCCTATAGCTCAACATAACACCATGGCTTTACTTCTTATACTTCATTTTTATACTTTTCTGCTGAATGGTTATGCCCCTCAGTTCACTAGATATTCTTTGAGCTCAGGCTCTGCCATGAATTACATTCTCTATGGCCTTTTGATTTTTCTTCTCAAGTAAGGACTTGCAGGGCAAAAACAGTGTTACCTCAACTCAACCCTCCACATTAATAGAAAACCAGAAGAACAATGAACATCATCATGTTCTTCATATAACTGAGGCCTAATTATTGAATAACAATCAATAAGCATTGATATACCAGTGCATAGTGGCCCACATGCAGCCCACTAGGCTAGAACTCATTGATTCAGATCCTTGTCTGCCAACGAAATGCATCCCTGCTTTCCATCTGCACTGAAGGATTTGTGGCTTCCAGTTGAAGACAGAATGCTATTCTCAACTCTACCACAATTAAGTCACACTGCAGGTGTAGGCTGCTGTAGGAAAACCAGATGTGGTATGTGTCCCACGAGAGACTGGGGCTGTTTCCAACATGTGATCCAAGTCCTGGAACCTATTCCAGTGACAACTGCTCATTTCTCCTGGGATTCCCTGGGAGCACACATATCCTAAGCCATAACTTATTGAATCTGCACTAGGCTGAGGGCCTTTCCTCCCCAACTCACACCCATCATAGCTAATAGATTGTTCACTGTGCTAATCCCTTCCTGCCTTATATTCTGGTCATCCAAAATCATGACTGAAAACACAAGCCTCTCCATTTATCCCCCTGACATTGGCAAATTCCGCTGTTGCTTCCTACTCCTGTTCTATTGGTCAGTATCCCACTTCTGAGACAAAGATATCTAACATCTACAGCCTAAAAAGGAAGAGATTTATTTTGATTCACAGTATCAGAGGGTACAGTCCACGGTCACCTGGGCCCCAGTGCAGAAACATCATGGCTAAAGGATGTGACGTAAGAAAGCTGCTCAATTTAGGGCACCCAAGAAAGCAAGGAGCAGGGAAAGATCCTTGAGGAGAGTTCAGGGACTGTATATCGTCCCCAGGTCGTGCCTCTAACATCCACGCAGAAGCACTGAACATGTCCCTTACTAATCTCCTGGGTTCTCAAACTAATCAAGTTGACAGTCCAGATTAGTTATCACACACCTCTCTCAGCCACTTATAGTTTTCCTCTTTCCAAAACCTGCCCAAATTCCATTACACCTGTCCCTTGGGATCAATGGGGGATTACTTCTCAAGCCCCTCCCCTCCTCAAATGCCAAAATCTGCATGACATTGTTTTCGCATCATCATTTCGCATATCATTAGTGAATATGCTCCTAACACTCTTTTTATTCATGTTCAAGTCCCCTATATAATAGTGTAACATTTTCTATGCACATCCTCCTAGTCTTCAAATCATCTCTGGGATACTTATACTACCCAACACAATATAAGTGGTATATGAGTGGTGTTTGCTTTATTATTGAGGGACTACTGACATGGAAAAAGCCTGTATATGTTCATCTTCAGTGTAAATGCAATTTTTCTGAATATTTTCTGAATATTTTCAATTTGCAGTTGGTTGAAGCTGCAGATAAGAAAGTAAAGGAAATACTTGGCTGACTATATATCTCAAAGCTTTCTTTTTATATCTCCCCCAGTTTCTTATCTTAACTAAAACTTGCTGCCCTTAAAGAACAATGTTCTAAACAGTCTTCCCAAATGGTCAGTTACTCCTCCAAATTTCAGGGTTGGCAAGTGGGCTCCGTGGGCCTCTGTTTTCCAGAATGTGGTTTTGTCAATGTCCCATAAATATTCTAATCAGCTGAGACAGGCCATCTGGCACATCTTTTTCTCCTCTCATTGCCACTGCTTTCCAGCCCCAAATACCTTGGAATGACATTGACAGAAATTGACACCCGTTTGTTAATCACAGCTTTTCTTTTAACTCCCAAGTCTCGTCCTAAGCATGAGAAGTTCAATGTCCTTGTGACTCATCCAGGGCTCAAACTTTCAAGCCTTGCTCCATTCCAAAGGTGATGCCACTCTTACACCTTGGAATCAGGAATGGCCATATCCACGTGCCTGTCCTGGCTGTAGACACTGATGAGTTACAGTTCATGTCACCCACTTCAACAAGCTATGACTACCCATTTCTTTATTGAGCTGATGTAAAATGTATTTCCCCCTTTTTATTAATTAAGTGTACTGCTATATTTTGGGTACGCATAATAATCACATTCATTATGGGGAGTCTGTACCTATATATGGTATCTCTTGACTCTGTTTTCCCCACCCCGCTACCTACCCTTCAACACCCTTCCCCCCTTTATTTGCAAAAGCTTTGCTTCTTTGTTTTGCTTCTTGTCTCATCATTTTTTTTGTTTTTCTGACATTCACACAATTCTGATATCTTACATGCAAAATCTTTCCTTCCAGCTACAGCGCTCCATCCTTACATTTCTCCCACTCATTTATTTGCTCTGCATCAATTCTTTAACCTCTTGCCAACCTCCAGTCCCTTGACTCCTCCGCATTTTCCTGATGTTTCCTGTCCTTTCCTATCACTGTCTCCTTCATCCTAACCCTGAATCCATGGCTACTCAGTTCCACCCCACTACTGAATTGCCCTCAAATAGCCTGCCTCGTCCATCTTTCAAACACACCTCACTGGAAAAAGCCCAAACCCACAGCCAGCCTTCTCAGCCACAGAAAAGAAATCACAACACCATGAACAGATTTGGTGTTACTTAAAATGTATCAGCTTTAAGCTGAACAAGACCTTTAGTATTGCCTGGAAATCTTATTCAGCCCTCTTCGACTCTCCTCTCCACTCTCCATAGCAACTAGTAAGACCTCCAACCCATTCAAACCTCTGGGAAGCCTCCTCCCTTCTAGTGCCCAGCAGAATATTTTGCCTCCTGCCACAGAGACCAAGTAGGAACTATGACATGGAAGATCCCTCCCTTCCCCCTACCAAGCTTACCCACACCCCTGTCGCTGTTGTTATCATTGTTCCAGTCTCCAAAGGGCACAGAATCTTTCTTGCTGCCTTCGACTAATGAGTAAAGCAAAGTTTAGACCCCACACATGCCGTCCTTCCAACAAGACTTTCAGCCTTCAGGCTGCTGCAAAAGCAGTCTCTCCCTTCATCTGCAGATGCCAACCCTACTACTACATCAGCAGCTTCTTTCTCTCAGCAATCCCTAAATGTATCTCCTTCGGCCCCCACCCTATCTCACTCATCTTACAACCAGTCTATTTTAAAGAAAGTACACTGAAGAAAGTCTTCATCTCCTGTTTAATCTTGAAGCATTTAGACTCTGACAGCCATCTACACTAAAATATCTATCAACCATAGCAGCAATCCTTCCACTGCTATACCCAAAAGTGACCCATGTCTTAAGTATATTTGTCATTAGGCCCTGATAAGCAGACTGTATTGCCTACAGGATTTCCATGGGTTTTGGATGTAGCTCATTGGGAGAGTGCTTAGCTAATGGGACTTGGACCCAGTTCTGAGTATGGCAAAGTGAGTGGGCTTTTTATTACATTCTAATTTTTTTTTCCTTTAATGTTCTACTTCAATGTTTATCTCCTCTTCCTATTTCCTATGGAATTTTAATGTTGAAGGGTTTTTTTACCTTTCTCTCTTGGTCTTTGTTTTCTTCTTACTCTGGGTACTTCTCTCTGGCATCACCACCTACTCACATACTGTAGTTGATGCGTATCATTCCAAAACACTGCTTCTCTAAAACACTCTACTGAGCTTCAAACAAACATATCAGAACTGGGATTGAGACACTTTGATGAAAGCCACCAAAATCTTTTTTTTATGAGTTATCTTTATTTTTTAATTAATTTTATTGAGAAACAAATAGCAATGAGACAGTCTCAAAAATAATTAGTAGGACAGTTTCAATAATTAATACATTGCATACTGTTGTCCTCCTGGTGGTTATTCATAGTACAAGATGCAGACATGAGATCCTGTCCAAACACTATTAGTATAAATCTTTCTTCCCATTGAATTAAGAGAAAGTAGCTGTATTTCTATCTTAAGTATTTTGCATATAAATATACAAAATGGTCCTTCATTTGTATCTCCTTTTTTTTTTTAGTTTTGTCAGAGAAGGGTATTCCCTTGCCATTTAAATATTGTAGGTGCATGAATTCAGCAAAATAATCTGATACAGTCCAGTAGTCCATAATAGCAATGGGTTACCCATAGGACTGGCAGTGTCAGAAGTTGTTGACTTGAGCCTTTTACAGCTCAGTGTTTTAAAATGGCTTTACTTTTTATACCTCATTTTTATATTTTTCTGCTGGATAGTTAAGACCAAGATAAAGCAAACCTATATAACAAAAAAACGTGACTTTTGTATCTGCCAAGATCAGTCAAATCCCCTCAGGATTTATCCTGAAACCCTGTACCAAAATCTTAATACAACAATAATTCGATTCTCTAAACCCTCGTCATTTTCAAAAAAGATTTCAGCCTCCTCTGAATTCTAGATTCATTGAATGGCATCTCCATTCACTTGAAGTATGGGTATCACCTTTGGCTCCTCTCTCCTCAGGCCTCTTAACAAGTAACATTGATTCTTCCTCCTAATTATCATTCAAAGCTTTCTATTTATTCACATTCACATTCACATTGCTATTATCTGCATTTAGGTTACATGCTCTCAGGACCTTCATAAATTCTTTCTCAGATTCTAGAAATCCCAGGCTCCCAACCCAAAACCACTCCCAAGCCTGAGACCTGGGACACTTTCTGCAAAGGAAGTCTGATTTTGTCACTCTCCTACTAGAAAACTATCCATGGCCCCTCTATATTATCAGACAAAAAGATCTACTCAGCGTAGGATGCCCTATAGTTGGGGTGTGATGTGAGAGTCCCCACAGGGTTCACTGTGATTAAAGGTTTAGGAGAATGGTGCTATTCTGAGGAGATGAACTGAACCCTTCCAGGGATGGAGCCAAGGGGTAGGTTCTTAGGTCACTGTGCTCTTAGGAAGGATTATGGGATGCCAGGGTCTGTCTGTCCCCCACCATTTCCTGGTTTCAGACATGATTACTTGTTTGCCATATGCTCCAGTCATTGCCAGCTGTCATCCATCAAAGTTTTCTGCCACATACTAGCCAATAGAGGCGTCACGCCCTTTACCTCCCAAAACTAGGTGTTAAATAAACATTTTCTTTTGTAAGTTAGTTGCCTTGGGAATTTCACTGTCTTGGCCTTTCTAGCTCCCTGATTTTCTAGCTTCTAGTGTTTATAATGGCCAATGACTTACGCAGTCCAAGATACAAGGACACACTAAACAATCTGAATACTTCCTACCTTTTCACCTCTTCTCTTTTTTTAAATAATTTTATTGAGAAACAAACAGCAATGAGACAGTTTCAAAACCAATTACTAGAGCCGGGGAGATAGCTCAGCAGAAAAAGTGTTTGCCTGGCAAGCGCAGGGTCCTGAGTTCAATCCCCAGTACAAAAAAAAAAAAAAAATTACTAGCACAATTTCAATAACTAATACATTGCTATTGTCTTAATGGTTATTCATTGTACAAGATGCAGACATGATATCCTGTCCACAAACAATATTAGAACAAATCTATTCAGTGATCCAAGAGAGTGCAGCTGTGTATCTATCTTAACTATTTTGAACATAAAGATACAAAATGGTCGTTTGTTTGTATCATGCTTTTTTGTTTAGTTTCCTCAGAGAAGAGTATTCTATTGTCATTTAAATATTGTAGGTGCCTGAATTCAGCAAAATATACCAATATACTCCAGTAGTCCATAAAAGTAGTGGGGTTTCCATAAGATTAGCAATGACAGAAGTTGTTGAGTTGGTCGGGGGGATGACTCAGTGGAACAAACGCTTGCCTGGCAAGGGCAAGGGCCTGAGTTCAATCCCTGGTTCCACCAAAAAAAGAAAAAAATAAAAATAAAGAAGCTGTTGACTTGAGCCTTTTACAGCTCAGCATATTAATATGGCATTACTTTTTATACTTCGTTTTTATACTTTTCTACTGGATGGTTAAGACTAAGATACAACAAGACCTATATAACAAGTAATGTAACATTTGTATCTGACAAGGTCAGTCAAATCCCCTCAGGATTTATCCTGAAACCCTGTACCACAGTTTGTTGATCCTTTGTGACTGTCAGCCATGTGGATGAGTTGCGCCCATTGCTTGACCAATTTACTTTCTCTCCATCATTAGGCACACTCTACACTCTACACCATTGATCACTTTCCTCTGTGGCCCCATAATCTCCTTGATCAGAAAATTTGGGACACAAATGAGTTACAGGATGTTACAGTACAGGTTCCCATATGTCCTGAGTCTTCACTGAAGTTGAAAGGCTAGGGCCAAAATGTTGGCTGTCCTTGCAGCCCTGCTTTTTCTCTAATTTTTGGCCTGTGAACTCAGGTTGTTAACCATCTAGAAGAGAAGGTTATTAATATTGCCTTACAACATAGGCAGTTGAGCTTAACCTCACTATCTGTCTGAATATCAAACATCTTAGGCATAACATGGAACAAGTATTCTTATTCTCCATCAAGTATTGATATGTTAAACTTTAAGTCCCTACAGAATATGAAGAAAAAAAATTTTTAAATATCAGCATATGTAGTTAGTCAGGGTGAGAATTCTACCAATTAGCTGCTAATTTCAAAAACATGCTGCATATTCTCAGGACCATTTCCTTACCAGTCTTGTACATATAAATGTATGGCTTTGCCCCTCTCATGTTTCCTAGCTTTTCTCCTTGCCCTCTCTTTGTTGTCTAATCTTTAAGTTCTCACTTTCCTTTTAATTGTGTCATACCTTTCTATTTTCATTTCTTCTTTTGAGTTATTATACTAGGGAGACTATACAATATTTATACATCTGGGTCTGGTTTATTTCACTTATGAGTATATCTTCAAGTGGCATCCACTTCAATATAAAGGCTTCAAGTTTATGATTCTTTATAGCTGAATAATGCTCTGTTGTAAAATATATCACATCTTTTTCATTCATTCCTCAGGTGATGGGCACCTTGGTTGTTTCCAAGATTTGGCTATCACAAATTATGCTGCTATAAACATAGCACACATATATCACTATGATATGATGATTTCAGATCCTCTGGGAAAATTCCCAGTAGAGGAATAGCTGGGTTAAAGGGGATTTCCAGACCAACTTTTTTAAGGAGTCTCCATACTGATTTCCATAACGGTTGCACCAGTCTACACTCCCGCCAG
>NW_004524612.1:9962477-9971721 GCF_000260255.1 Octodon degus | reverse complement strand
TGGGATGAATACTACTTGGTCGTGATGTATAATCTCCCTGATGATTTGCTGTATTCTATTTGCTAGGATTTTATTGAGGATTTTGCCATCTATGTTCATGAGGGAGATTGGCCTGTAGTTCTCTTTTTTAGTTGCATCTTTCTCTGGTTTTGGTATTAGTATAATACTTGCCTCCAGGAATGATTTTGGGAGGATTGCTTCCTTTTCAATTTCATTGAAGAGCTTGAGAAGTATAGGGAATACATCTGTAAATTTCTTGTAGAATTCAGCTGTGAATCCATCAGGACCTGGACTTTTCCCTGTTGGTAGGGTTTTTTGTTACATTTTGTATTTCATTTTGTATTTTATTAGGTTATTGAGAGTTGTTATATCTTCTTGATTCAGTTTTGGTAATTTGTACCTTTCTAGGAATCTGTCCATTTCTTCTGTGTCTTCTGTGAGAGTAAAGATTCTCAAAGTAGCTATTGAGAATCTTCTGAATTTCCACTAGGTCTGTGATAATTACACTCTTTTCATTCCTAATTGCTTGTATTTGAATTTTTTATTTCCTCTTTTTGATGAGGTTAGCTAGGGGCTTATCGGTTTTATTTCATCCTTCAAAGAACCAGCTTTTTCATTTGTTAATTCTTTGAACTGTTATCCTCATCTCAATTGAATTAATTTCTGCTCTAATCTTTATGATTTCTTCCTGTCTTTGGGCTTTTCGTTTGGTTTGCTCTTCCTTTTCTAGATGTTGGAGGTGCAACATTATGGTGTTTATTGGTTCCCGTTCTGTTTTCCTAATGTGTGAGTTCACAGCTATGAATTTCCCTGAGAACTGTGTCCATCGCATCCCATAAATTCCAATAAGTTGTGCTTGAATTTTCATTGAATTGTAGATATTGTTGAATTTCTTGTTTAATTTCATCTGTGACCCACTGGTTGATGAATATAGTGTTGCTTAATTTCCATGTATTTATGGGTTTTTTCTGGTTTCTTTTGTTGTTTATTTCCAGTTTCATTGCACTGTGATCAGATAATATGCATGGGATAATTTATGTTTTCTTGCCTATACTTAAGCATGACCTATGGACTAGTATGTGGTCTACTTTAGAAAATGACCCATGTGCGGCTGAAAAAAATGTGTATTCAGCTGTGGTTGAATGGAACACTCTGTATATGTCCACTAAGTCCATTTCTTCCAAACTCTCATTCAGTTCTGCCACTTGTTTGCTAATTTTTTGTCTGATTAACCTATCTTTTTGGGATAAGGGGGTGTTAAGGTCTGTGGTATTGGATATTAGACTTTTCATGTCTATTAAGATTTGTCTTATATAGATGGGTGCTCCCATATTTGATGCATACATATTTATGAGTGTTACCTCTTCCTCTTGAATTTTCCCCTAACCGGTATATAGTGGCCTTGTTTATTTCATTTGATCATTCTTGGTTTGAAGTTGAGAACAGTATTGCTACCCCTGTTTTTTTCTGAGGTGCTGGGGCACATAGTATTGTTTTCCATCCTTTGACTTTCAGCCTATGAATTTATTTTGAGTTAAATGAGTTTCTTGTATACAGCATATTGTGGGATTTTGTTTTCTAATCCACTGTGCCAGTCTGTTTCTTTTAATTGGTGAATTGAGTCCATTTACATTGATGGTTATATTTGAGATGTATTGGCTTATGATCAACAAGTTGTTTACCTGCTGTTGTTTACTCCTTTTTCTCCTGTGTTTGTTTGCCATATTAAATGGGTTCCTTCTGTTCTCATTTGTGCAGTTCTGATCATTTTGATCTCTCTCTAAAACATCTTTTAGTAGTCTGTGTAGGTTTGGCTTTGTCATCATGAAATTTTTAGTTGTTCTTTGTCATGGAAGTATTTCACTTCTCCATCAAACTTGAGAGTTTTGCAGGGTATAGTAGTCTGGGTTGGAATTTGTTTACATAGAGGACTTGAAGTACTCTGCTCCATACTCTTCTTGTCTTCATGGTTTGTGAAGAGAAGCCAGCCATTATTCTGATGGGTTTTCCTTTAAATGTGATCTGTTTCTTTTCTCTAGCAGCTTTCAGTATATTCTTCTTGTGCTGGATTTCTCAAATATTGACTATTATATGTCTTGGTGTGTTTTTATTTGGGTTGAAGTTATTTGGAGTTCTGTATGTTTTGGTTACCTGAATATCAGATTGTGTCCTCACATTTGGGAAGTTTTCTGCTATTACTTTTACCCATATTCTTTTTATATCATTTGTATTGGCTCCTTCTTTCTCATTGATGTCTATTAGTCTCATGTTCCTTTTTGCATCGTCTTGCAGGTGATTAATTATTTTTTCCTACATCCTAGTTTTTTTTAATGAGTTCTTTTCTTACCTTTTCACTAGCTGCAATGGTGTCTTGAAGATCTGCAACTCTATCTTCACTTTCACTCAAATGGTTTTGCAAGCTTGTCACTGAGATTTTAAGTTCCTCTATATCTCTTTGACTCTGCTTCATGCAACCTATTTCTTTCCTGTATTGCTCATTCAAGGAATCCATCATTTTTCTAATCTCCTCTATTTTTTATCAGTGTTCTCTTGAGAAGCAGTTATTAATTTCTTTACTATAGAGATTATTTCTGATCTGATTTCCTCTATGTTTCTGCATTTGATTCTTTACTTCAGAAGCTATTATTTCAGAGATTTCTGTTTTCATTTCAGTGTTTTGTTTTTTTTTTTTTTTTCAGAACCAGGGATTGAATTCAGGCCCTCACGCTTGCCAGGGAAGCGCTTATTCCACTGAGCCATCTCCCTGGCCCCTCAGTGGTTATTTCTGATCTGAGTTCCTCTACACCATTCTGCAGTTGTTTCTTTATTTTAGATGATATTGATTCAGACAGTTCAGTGGTGTGATTCCCAATTTTTTCTGTGCTGGTGTTCTCTGCACTTGTTCTTGATGGGCAGGGAGCCTGAGATTGCATTTTGCTCCTTCTCTTTGTCATTTGTATAGCACTGACCTCAGACCTTTGGTGTAGAGCTTTGGTGCAGTCATAACCTTAGCACCTATTGATATTCAGGTGCAGATCTATTAAGTTTGAATTCATTCATTTGTGCCTGGTTTGGGTCTAGCTGTTGTTCTCAGCTCCTTCCTGCTGTAGCCTTTAGAAGTGAACCTGTTGTACCCCTCTGGCAAGATGTTCTGCTCCTGGATTAGTTGGGTCGTTCTGGCCCCTAGTCTCTCTGCAGGGACTTAAGCTGCAGAGTTTCACCCCAGGCCTCTGTGCCAGGCCTGGTCTGGGTCTGGAGGTGTCATGGGGGCGCAGGGAGCACAGAAGTTCTCCCACACACTAGCCGGGCCGTGGGCTTGTGCTGGATCTGGGGGGTCCTGAGAGCATGGCAGAAGTTCTCACTTACTCAGTGGACTTGGGAGGCTCTTGAGGGGTGGAGGGGTTCTGATGGTGCAACAGAGGGTCTCACTTACGCGGTGTGCTTAGGTTTGGTCCAGAGAGGTCCTGCGGGCACAGAGAAGCTGGAAGCTCTCCCACACACTCACTGGGCTGGACTTGGGCTCACCTCTTCTCTTGTTAACCCAACTCTATCACTGCCGTGCTTCTCTCGTTGTGGGTCCCAGCTGAGTGCGTCATATGTGCAGTTCCATGCATTGTCTTGTTCTTTTTTTAACCTCTGTTGTTTAATTGTATAAGCTATACATAATATTTCATTGACAGTGTTTCATCTTACTGTATGTTCATACATATACACATGCATTGCCATGTCTGTCTAGCCACCTTTCATCCTTGTGTTTGCTCCAGAAAGCCTCCCTGACTAGCTAAGTTAGGGTTAGGTGGTCTTTCTACCTGCTGCTGCGACATCTAGGGGTTGCCTCTCTGTTGGAGAATTTAAATTGCCTAATGACTTATTTTTCTTCCTTCACTAGACTATGTGCTTTTTGAGGGCCAGGTCAGTGTCAGTGGGTTTTTAAAATTCATATGCCTGTTTGCTGGAGAGTGCCTGGTCCCTGGCACATGCAGCACTCAAGAGATATTCATTGGATTTAATTAAATAGCAGTATGGCACAGTTAAGTTTTAGATAGCCATTCTCTTTCAGATTTTGTTTTGAGATAAAAATAAGGCACATGTGAGACATTAAAAATATTCTTATCGGGGCCAGGGAGATGGCTCAGTAGAATAAGTGCTTCCCTGGCAAGCGCAAGGGTCTGAGTTCAATCCCTGGTTCCACACACACAAAAAAAAAAAAAAAAAAAAAAAAAAAAAAGAAAGTTCTTATCATTACAAGCATAAATATTTTAGTGCATAAAACAGCAAAGGAGATGAAATCGAGTTCTAAAGCAACTACAAATGGCAGTCACATATTTAAAGCCATTAATATATTTTAAACAGTGGAATTGAGAAAACTTTTTAAATAATTGTCAGAGTTGTTTGGTGTTGGAAGATAGCAAAATGTTTGAAACATTACTGATGAGAATGTAAAATAGTTCATATTTTAGGTAGTATTCTATTAAAAACTATACATATCTTAAAAGTTTAAAAATTCCTTAAGTTAGACATTCTGCCTCAGGACTGGGGAGTTAACTCAGTGGCATATGCGCCTGCCAGGCAAGTACAAGATCCTGAGTTTGATCCCCAGTACAAAAAAGAAAGAAAGAAAGAAAGGAAGGAAGAAAGAAAGAAAGAAAGAGGTTCTACCTCTAGAAGTATAATATAAGACAGTACCTATAGGCAACAGCATACTTCAGAGATATTTCTCTCAGTTTCTTTCTGTTACCAAGTCAAATTAATTTGTGTCCAATAATATGCTAAAGGAATTGTGATAAAATAATTTCCAATCATTAAGAGAATAAAAGGTGTATTTGTATACTTATAATTGAAAAACATGGTAATTAGATATTAGCTCTTTATAAACATACGTATACTCATATTTGTGCATATATAAAACATTAGAAAGTGTTATAATAAAATTTTATATAGTAGCTGTCTCTATTTCATAGAGATACTGGCTCTTCTGAGTTGGGTTTCTTTTGGTTTCTTGTTTTTCAAAGGCACTGTGTTTTTGTTACAAGATTTATCAAGATTTTGAAGAATCATAATCAAAAATGATTTCTTCAAAAAACGACTCTTTATTATGAACTATTCTGGTTGGGCATTAAAAGATCCACAATACTGATATAATGTTCTCGCCATATTTATTTATATAAAATTTCTCTTTAAAGGAGCAAACTTTGGTCACATTTGATTACCAGTTGTTCATCTATACATCCAATTACTTTAATATTTAAGAGATATGTAGCAATTTGAAAAAAACTATTAAATCCCCAAATTCAAGGTCAGGATAGTTCCTGTAACACATGAGGCCACTGGACTCCTACTTAGGGCCAAGCTCTATACAGATCAAAGTCCAGGGCTAGTAGCCACCTTCACCCCTACAAATATTTCTTGAAACATTTTTAGTAAATCAAAAATGCTTCTGGTAAGGTTACTGGTTTTCTGTCCCTTTCACAAAGCTGTATTCTTTGAGCTGGTTTTCCAAATAGTGAAATCTATTTATGCTCACCTTGATCTCTCTTTTTCTGACTCTCTCCCTTCTTGTCTGTCTGTCTCTCTGTCTCTCTCTATCTCTGTCTGTCTCTCTCTCTCTCTCTTTCTCTCTTTCTCTCTCTCTGTCTGTCTTTCTGTGTGTCTCTCTCTCCCTCCTTGTCTGTCTCTGTCTGTCCGTCCATCTGTCTGTCTGTCTGTCTGTCTGTTTCTTTGTCTGTCTCTCTTTCTGTCTCAAAATGCCCACTTTCCAAGTAGCTGGCTGTGAGGCAGCTTCAATCTGTGTTCAGAAGCAAGGGCAATCCAGCTGTCCTTCTCACTGGGTGAAACTCATTTCTCACCCTACTTCATGCTACTGAGTATTAAACTAGTACAGCACTGGACAGAACTAAAATCACTTGTTTTTCTAGACCTACAAACAAGAAGAAGCAGGCTTGAAAGTGAATTTTTTCAGAACCCAAAGCTGTTCTGTGACAAACTGTCAAAGATACAAAGAATAACACCACAGGCCCCCAGGTCAGGATGTACAGTTTGACAAATGCTCATGAGGTGAATAAAGAAAGACATCAGCCATCCACATTTCTCATAGCCTGGGCTCTTAGGACACCGTGCCCAGGAGGATCCTCCCTCACTTAGGCCACTCCATCCATCTTTCAGGAACAAGAAAGGACAGGGTCAGCCCAGTTCTCAGAGCCTCCCAGCAAAGCCAAGCCACACACACATCTTTCCAGGAGAGCTGTGTTGCTGGCACACAGCCATGGCCTTGGGCTCCGTGGCTCCCTTGCAAGTGTGCATAACCCCAGTCCAACCCTCTTGAACCCATTGTAACCCCCGCTGGATGCTAACGAAGGCCGGTTGCTGTTTCTTTCACAGCCCTCCCTTCCCCCATACTCTTCTGGAAGAGCACAACATTATATAACATAACTAGTCTTCTGAAGCTTGTCTGAACACCAACGGCCTCCGAACACCCGGAGAGTGGAAGGGATCTCCCTGTAAATACACTCACAGGCCACCTAACAGAGTTGCTGCAGGGGCCTGGCAGGGAGCCTGCCCTACTGCTGCTGCCAAATCTAGTTCCCCTTTATCTTCCCTTTCGTGCCACTTTCTTTTCATTTAAGGTTAATGCTCCTGGGCCTTTTGAAACAGGTGACTCTAGCCATGCTAATAAAGCAAGGCGTGATAGCATCTTCTATGACTTCAGATGTCAGACACTTAAAAAAAAGAGGGAAAAGTACTTTCAAATGACCACATCCTCTTAATAACATTCCAGGGGAGAGGCTGCTTATCTTGATTTTAATTTTTTCACTCTCCTTTCATCTGTTCTTTTAAAAATATAGCTTAAGAAAGATCACCCATGAAGTACTTATCAGAGAGGCATTACTGACATTTAGTAAGAGCCAGCTAGAGCCCGGGTGACTCAGGGCAAGGACTCCAGGGAGGGGGAGTGACAATGCTACCCACTGAGAATGCACTCCACACCATGGACACCCAGGCAGAAGTCATAAATGCAGGCTCAGATTCAAACCTTAAAGCAATGTGGACAAAGGATTGCCCCAAGCTTACCTCAACATTTGCCCTGAAGTAAGCCAATCAAGCAAAATGCCCAGGGCAGCCAAAAGAGACAATGTGGAGCTTATTTAGAAAATCAAATTGTTGGGGCCGGGGAGATGGCTCAGTAGAATAAGCACTTGCCTGGAAAGTGCAAGGGTCTGAGTTCAATCCCCGGTTTTGCAAAAAGAAAAAGAAAAGAAAAGAAAAAAAATCAAATCAAATTGTTTATAGTCTCCAAAGAGACTCCAATTGTTTTCATTGTTTTCTTATTTGACAAGCAGCAATATATTTGTCATTTTGATGTGGATACCAACCATCCTTTTCTCTACTTCGTGTTTGCAGTTGATGTGTTTTTTTAATATATCTTAAAGGACATAAAAACTTAAATATTTAACATGACAGGTAACCTAATAAGAGACAGATTTAAAACGGGTCACTCTTATCTGGCCTTAAATATTTTAACCTTAAATTTCTATCAGCCAACATGACCGTATCTCCCGCTGTATGAACATCACACTTCCAGGGCCTTCTTATTGGCCAGTGTTGCAGGGAGCCTGATTTAAGAACCACCCGTGCTTCAGCACAGGTGCAGGCTCCACCTCCCCTTAGTGACCTGTCACCCCAGCACCTTCCCTAACTAACTTCCTGGGGCAGAATCCCTGCTGGAGTTTATGAGTTCAGAGTCTAGAAGCAACAGCTACAGTGTATTTCTGCCAAGCTGGGTAGATTAAGCGGTCAGGTAGCATTGGAACCCTAAAGCACCTGGATGTAGGTCCACAGTTAAAGATGGAATGAATCATCCAAGGCCTTCTCACACCAGAGCCCCAATTGCCAGTACGCAGGCCACAGCCCGTAGCATTTTCACTTCCTATGGAGAAAGATGGGGTCTGAAGAGACTTCCAGATCAAACTTAAGGACAGATGTTAGGAATTAAAGACTAGAACAGCAATCCTGTCTTGTTAGCAGAGGTCTAACCCCACAAACAGGAATCACAGGGCACTGATCAAAACCCAGCGACACAGGAACTGAGCAACAGGTGTAGAAAGAGTAAGGCAGATGAGATGGAAGCCCCAAGTCTTCTGGACAGGGATCTTGGGACAAGACAAGGTGTGTTGGTCCTCGAGTGCGGACGTATTCAAGCAGCAAGTCAGATGAACAAGAGCAAGACTGAGGAGCAGTGCAGGCTGATTCCGGCGCCCCGGTCCCCCAAGCTCAGTGAAATACAGTGCTTGTGCCAAGCATACAAGATCACCAGAGACTAATTTTCTCACCATGGGGAAGAAAGAAGAGGGACTCACATCCTCAGGCTGAGTTTCAACCAGTGCTAGATTACTCGCCTTAAGCCCAGGGTAAAAGTTAAAGTATCTGGTACCAAGCCCCAGCCCTGGGCACCTCACACATGTGGAGAAGAAGCACCCTGGCTGCTGTGGGCAGAGCAGATGGCTGGCAGGAGGACAGAGTGGAAGCAAGAGTCTTTCCTCTCCCTGCTTCTGCCTCCTACCTTGGCAAACCTGCAAGGCGAGCAGCAACATACAAGCAGTATTGATGGAGAACCTTCCAGGGCCACTTGCAATGCTCTCCTGTGTGATAGTCGTCCATAGAACACTGAAAAGTGAAATACAGTGTATGTTATGCCCGTTCTAGAGACACAAAAACAAAAGTCCTGATAAATTAAGGCACCTGCCCACTTCTTGTCTCACTCATACTTTGAAGGTGGTGCTTTCCAACTCTATAGAACACTTTTTCTGTGACATCATAATATGTTTCAGATTCCTGTTCCTTCCCATCTCCCTCCACTTGCTAGGATGATGCCCAAGCTTCAAGGCCCTCTTCAAGTCTCACCTCCCACAGAAAACAGGCTGTGAACCATCTGCCTATGCTGCCATCTTCCTGCTTATTGCAAAAGGACAAAAGTGTACAGTCAGCTGCAAGATAGACGTTAGAGAGCACAGTCAGAGATGGTGCAAGGTGGCTCCAGGAAAGTAAGAGAAAAGAATCCACAGCCAGTTAAGGCAGCCACAGTAGAGTCAGGGCTGATCGTAAGACCTAATAGGAAATAAAACAAGACAATAATGCTTGGTCAAAAATGTGGAAGAGAAAGAGCTGGGGTCAGCCTAAGGTTGAGTTGACCAGAGCTAAGAGTGAGATTGGATGTGTGAACAAACACCCATTGGATAATCCAGAATCT
>NW_004524612.1:9955404-9961332 GCF_000260255.1 Octodon degus | reverse complement strand
ATATATATATGATCAGTAGGGAAGGCAAGACGGGAACCTCAGGTCTTACTCTTCACTCATTTCTGTTTTCATTAAATCACATGCCCTGTCTGTCCCCAACAAACACCTGGATTCCATAGCACATTTAATGTTTCTAAAGTATTAGATGCCAAAAAAGAAAAGAAAACCTTGATAAAGGATAAAATTTAGAAATCTAAGTGTTTATTCATTCTTTTTTAATCTTTTATTTACTTGTTGGTTTGTTTAGTACAGGGTCTCACTACATGGCTCGGACTCAGTGATTCTCCTATCTCAGCCTCGTGTGCCACCACACCCGGTTTCCGTGGCCTGCATGGTGGCACAGCATGTGGTACCAGGGATCAAACCTGGATCCTTGAGATTGCCAGGCAGGCTAGACCACCATGCTATTTCCCTGCCCCATGTTCGTTAACTCTAAAAACAATATATAAGATAGATTACCTCTCAAATTAATGAAAAGAAAAATAATATGGAATGTATACATTCTTATTTACATCTGCCTTGCCACTGAATTTATAATTATATATGCCACAGAATTCCATGGTATCTGCTTCCTGGCTCTGGATCTCCCCTGGCTCTAGCTTAATTCTGCACAAACTTAGACATAAACCTTTCCCTCCTCACAAAACCCAGTGGCCTTGGGTAATCGTGACAGAAGACAACTCCTTACCAATCACTGGGCCAGATGGCCTCGTCCAGCTGTAAAAATCCCTGACTCCAGGGAAGCAGCTTGGAGCCTAAGCACGATATAATTTGCCTGGTGTATGTTTCCACATCCAATTCTTTCCCACAGCTAATTTGCTACTGAGACAGCAGAGCCTGACCGAGACTCACCACAAGTCTCACAGCCCTGAGTACCTTTCTACCCTCTGCTGCCTGACATCTGAACAATCTCATGATCTGCACACTGTCTCCCAAGAGAGCAATCACCTGTGACCCCAGGGTGGGCTTGTGACCCAGGGCTTCCTCCTGGACACATGGTGTCCACCTGTTTCCTCTTCCTCAGCCATGGAGTTCTCAAGACACAGCCTGAAGCCCAGAAGCGGGGGACTCCATCCTCTGCCCTGAGCCCTAAGTGAGTCTTGAATACTCCCTGTGAGACACCTGCAGGCTCCCTTTCCCCTCTTAGCCAGGAAGCAGGTGATGTTGGGAGGAGAAGGGAGGGCACATCATTCTTTCTTGAAGGGAGCTGTAATGAAGTCCAGAAAAACAGTACAAGCATGGGGTGGGGGGTCACTTAAATAATTTTATATGAAACCATCCTCAAGACTATGAAAGGCAGCTGCACAACTAGTGGTAGGATTTAGGGAATGCCAAATTCTCCCGGGCCCTGAAGCCAAACCAAACAAAAGCACTACCTTTTCCACACATGTTCCAATGGGACAGTCATGCATGCACCACTGGTAGTTCCAAGCTGCCTGGCAGTGGGCCATGGATTACATCTCCATCTCCATCTTGATGTGTTCAATTTCAGTACGAGTTTTGGTGGAGACATTCAAACGCAGCAAAATTTCAAATAGCAAGGAAGCGTAGTAGCTCTCACTTTCTTTCTCCATCTGAATGAGATTCCCTTCCTGTTCTGAAAGCAGGATTTGGAAAGAGGAGAAAGATGAAGGCCATGGAGAGAAGAGGACCTTCCCTAGAAGCACTGAGGAAAAGGAAATGCTTATAAAGTGGAGGCAGTAACTCCGAAGGTCTCTGCCAAATTCTCAGTCTTCTACATGGATGAAAAGCCCTACACATGTCTTCAGGACTAAGCAGTAGGGATGTCCTGAACCCCAGTACCAAGCATGGAGTCTACATGGGTGAATAAATACATATCACAATGTCAGCTACCTTCAGACCCTTTAACTCTCTGTCCACCCCATGACCCTTATTTCTACTGGCCCAGAATCCCAGCACCACACCACATGAAACAATTACACCCCTAGGACACTTCACTTTCTCATTCCCTGGCTCCAAAGCCCAGTTCTTAAGGGACAGTGTGATCATCAGGGTTAGACATCAAAATACACAGTCAGAACATGTCAGCTCAAATCCAGGTTCTCCTAACTGCAAGAATTCAGAAAAAATATATATATATCCTCCCTGATACTTGAGCTCCTACCTATACAAGGAGAGATGGAAATTCCTATATCATAAAATTCTCATAAAAGTGAAATACTGTAGATCATGAAAAGGACCTATTTGGTGGCAAGTGCTCAACAAGTGATTAATACGTGCTTTCAATCCCTTTCCTTTCTCTGACAATTCACCTCAGAGTCTGACCTAATCTCCCCAACAGGTTGCTAAGTTGACGCATAAGTTCTGCAAAAGTACTTCATCTGTTTGTTTAGGAAGAGATATCTTCTCTGCTGGCTTCACGTCACCACCCTAACAAGAGTACTGACCCAAGAAAGTTCCGGAGGATCCCTGCAGATAAAGATATGTGACCAGCCAATCAATATGGTGTCACGGAACATTGAAGGGCACCTTCCACAAGGAAACTTAAGTTGGGCTCCAGGTAGCCAACACTCCCCTAAAAACTAGTGCATCAGAGAACTTTTGTTTGGTCTTGTTTGACTAGTTTCTTCTTCTATGAATGGAAATATTGGGGAGACCAGCAGGCTCTAAATTTTCACACATTATAAGTCTCTCTGAGAGCCTGGCAGGACTCATCAACTCCCTCTGAGTGTATCGTATATGCCCCAGGTGAAGAACTGCCACACTAGATGATTTCTAAAATAAACTTTTAATCTTAAGACTATCCAAAACATGCACACGTGGAGACAATTAAGGAAACACGACAATATATGAAGAAATGACCTTCATCTGACATGCACTATTGTATCTGGCCGATTTAAATTCTTGAAGTACCTTTTCCTGGGTAGCAAATAGCACTGTGCTAAAGCATTCCCGATTCTGTGCTACTTACTGTCCTGGATACTCGGCCCTTCCTACAGGCCCCAAGGATATCCTAACCATCTGACAATAAACCTGACCAGGGCTCTAGGAACCTTGCACTCACACTATGGCCAGCAAGCTTTTGAGCACTTAATGTCTAGCGTTTTGAAAATTATCCCCAGTGTATAATAAACCTTAAAAGGATAGCAAAGGAAAAATGGCAAGGAAGTCAAAGGTCACTGGGAGCATTTCACACAGAAAATGACATGTAAAGGAGACTCTGAGATGACATAAGATATAGACAGCTTAGAGTCAGTAGCCCATTCCAGGAAACAGGGATAGACTCAGAAGGAAAGATGACACATATCAGGGATAAAGATGGACAGCAGGTAGCAGCCATCCTGGAAACACCTGGAGTGGCCAGCTCAGGAGTCTGCACTTTGTCCCATGATGGAAAATTAACTCTGTTCTAAATAGAATGAAGAGCTGGACTTTCAGATAGTATATTTTTTAAGTATATTTAGTACAGGGTCTATAGGGTCTCACTACACAGATCAGAGTTGTAGTGACTCTCTTGTTTTCAGCCTCCCAAGTGCTGGGATTACAGGCGCACACTACCATGCCCAGTCTCTTAGCTAAGATACTTACCCTAATCTCACCTCAGTACATTATTCTAAAGTTTCTCAACTTCACAGAGTAAAATGAAAAATTCAGAAAATAGAAATACATTGTAACCAAGAAGCACAGGAAGCTCTGGGCTTTGTCCTGACTGCTTTATTCCAGCATTGCCACTGCTCCACCCGACTCCAAAGTTACCTGGTACAAGAAAATCTGTGTTCTGGGACATCGCTTGGCCTTGATGTTCTTCAAAGAACTTTTAGACCAATGTGATGCCCGTTGTACTGGTATCAATATGCCAGCTGGAAGGCTAGCTTTTCTTCTTCTTTCAGATAGGGCCCATGATCCACCATAGAGCAAAGTCTCCACTGCTTAGCTTGCCAGGAAAGGGTTTCCCAGGCTGGTCTCCCCAGAAAGCCAACACAGGGAGTTTTGGACTAGCATGTTTTCTCATGATCTTCATTTGTCTTAGTTTTTCTTTATTATTAGAATCAATAAAAAATTCCATTTCAAGCAGCCACTTTAGTGCATCTTTAGCTCTAATCAGCTGATAAAAGGCATTTGTATTAGGGACATTTCCATCTTTGGCTGGGTATTAGATTTGGGGCACAAACAACATGACATGAAAAGGCATAGATATTACTGGATGATGAAGCTGTTTCCTACATATTGTTTCTTAGTTCCATTCAAATGGCCCAACATTAGAGAGAAACAAAATAGGAAGAAGAACAGCAGGAACAGAGCAGACTGAGAGGAGCTGAGGGATAGGAAACAATAGGAAATGCTTATTGGGATGTGAGGAAAAAGGAGCCCTCTTCCACTGTTGGTGGGAGCTCAGACTGGGGAAGCCACTGTGGAAATCAGTGTGAAGATTCTTCAGAGAAGTAAAAGTAGAGGTCCATTTGACCCAGCTATTCCCCTTCTTGGTGTCTTCCTCGGAGAATTAACAGCATCATACCACAGCAATGTATGCACACCAGTGTTTATAGCAGCACACCAGCGTAATAGCTAAATCTTGGGAACAACCCAAATGTCCATCAATGGATGAATGGACAAAGAAGTTGCCGGGGTTTTTAAAATATATAATGGAGTATTCCTCTGCCAAAAGATGGATAAGCTTGAGACATTTCTAAGTGAATGGATACACTTTGAAACCTTAGTCTTAAGAGAAATAAATGAGACACACATGTTTAAATTGTTTCTCTGGTGTAAGAAGCCAAAAGGTTGGTCAGGACCAAAATGTAGAGCAGATATTGGAAAACAGAAAATGTTCAAGTGGGAAGGGAAGTAAGGGAGGGGAGGAGAGGAGGGAAAGGAACAAATAGAAATGAAGCTTTTGTAAATAAGGAGGGAAAAGGCTGGCGAGATAGCTCAGCAGACTATACACCTGCTTAGGCAAGCGCAGGGACCCTGGTTCAATCCCTGGCACCAAGCACTGGCCCCACCCCCAGGCACACTGAGCCAGCCACTGAGCTCTGGCATGGTGGCATGTGCCTGTAAACCCAGCACTGGGGAGGCTGAAACAGGAGGATCACTACTAGTCTAAGCTGGGTAGGGAGACCCTGTACCAAATACATTAATGATGATGATGATGATGATGATGATGATGATGATGATGATGATGGGAAGAAGAGTCGAAGAGAAAGAAAATGATGGGGGAAAAAAGAATTAAGATATATCTTGTAGAGATACAAATTCCCTATGACGAATGTGATCACTAAATATAATCTAAAATGTACTGATAAAGTTAATTATAAAAAATAGAATTGAAGTGTTAAATAATGATTTCCTGATAGCTTATGAAGTAAAGGACCCTCAGATGTCTCATGTTCATGAAGCTTGGACCAGTGACATGATGAGACTCCCACCTCCAGCTGCAGACAGTGTCCTTCTTCAGGTCTCCAGCAGGCTGAGGGAAGCTGAGTTAGCAGCACCACTGAGGGCGGCGGTAGCAAACCACAAGCCTGGCAGGAATGGCCTGCCAGCCAGTGCGCAGGTCTCTGATTGGCTGCTGGCAACATGCTTTATCCTGTCTCCAAGTTATTATTTTTATGCCGCTTTTGCCACAAGCCCTGGCCTGCTTTGAACATCAGCTCACTGGGTCACCAGTAGCCTAGAGACTACTGGTCAGAAGGCAGGTGCAGGAAGAACTAGGAGGGGAGAGCAAGTCACTTCACCTCCAGAGGATGACCACCATGAAACAGAGGCCCTGGAGTCCTGATGGGGCTAGATATGGTGGACACAGCCAGCAAACAGTGAAGGGGCAGAGAGGCTGTGTAGCTGCTGCATGTGAAACTACAGGCTTAGGCACAGGTGAGGAGCTTTTCCTCTTCTGGCCTTTTTAGGAAAATTAACACATTCATAGGTACGTGTCCTCACTGCTGCTGATGAGAGAGAGAGAGAGAGAGA
>NW_004524612.1:9952748-9953749 GCF_000260255.1 Octodon degus | reverse complement strand
CTCATACCATTTTCAACTTTTGAATGTGGATTTGGTGTGGGGTCTCTCGTTGTTGTTATTGCTAATTTGTGTTTACTTTGGTCATGGAGTAAACCTATCATTTAAAGTTTGTCATTAAATCTCTTCAATATCCTAAGCAAAAAAAGGGTAATAAAGTCATACTTGTAACAGTTAAAAAAAAAGAAGTAGGATTAACACTTTTAGAATTTGTAATGGTTTTTAATCTTCACACCCAGCTCTATAGATGGCTATTATCACACTCCCTATTTCAACAAGGAAACTGAAGGTTATGGTCTTGAAATGACTTCATGAAGATTACACTGTGTAGATAGCTTGGTTAGAGTCAGGATCAGGCAGTCACTGTAGCAGAGCCGGACACCACCAGGAATAGTGATGTCCAACTCCAGGGGGCGCCCCGCACTGTGTGGTGGGATGGGAGGTGGCTCTAGAGTAGAGCCATGGGCCATCCATAAAGTTGAACACAATACCACTACCAAACTACTTTCTCTAAAGTTTCAGAAATTGTTGATAAAAGCAATAATGATCAGAATTCTTTGGTTGGGAATCTGATTTATTTTCATATTTAACTAATTGACTTTATTCAAACACACCAGCAAATTAGAAAGAATACATGTTCTTTTAAAACAGACATTTGTAGGCTCATCAAAGCAGAGCATATGCACTGGATCATAAAGCAAAACTCAGTAAATCCCAATGTATTGAGGCCTCACAGAGTATATCTTTTGAGAACAAAAGCACTAAGTTAAAGACAAAAATATTAAGATATACAGAAAACTACTGATTATTTGAAAATGAAATTATACAATTTAACTACTGTGGGTGAAAGAAAATTCTAAAGGAAATTGGAAAACACTTCAAAGTAGAATGCAGCATGTAAAAATTATAGAATCTGTTAAAACAATATCTACAAGGAAATTTATAGCTTTGAAGGTTTTTTTCTTAAAAAGCTAGAGAAAAAGACCCAGTCCTAGCCCAGGTCC
>NW_004524612.1:9931447-9942868 GCF_000260255.1 Octodon degus | reverse complement strand
TGTCCATCTTCAACTGCACACTGCAGCTCAGCCTGGCCATCTCCTCCATAGGTTAATGTAATGACCTCTCAAATTTTCATCCTAAAGCCATCAGTCTCTGCTCCTCTCCTGCCTCCTCCACACTGCCTCCAGCTTGCTGATGTCACTCCTCTGGTTCCAAATCAAAGCTGGAGAAGTTCTCTGTTGCTTACAAGATGAAGGCTCCATATTTTTAGCAGGACCTGTAGTGCTTTTCTGAGCTGGCTGCTCATTTCTTCAGCCTCACCCACCATCTCTACCTTGCCAATTACATTTGGTAAAATAAAACCATTTGTATTTCCTATGTTATTCTATGTGATTCTACACCAATCCATCTTTATTTGGAATGCAACACTGGCCTGACCTATGCCCTTTTCTCACTGGGTCTTCTTCATTGGCTAACACCTGTTCAACCTCAAGCCCTGACCAAATAAACAGAAAGACTTAATCCAGTGTCCAGAGTGGAGTAGGAGCCTCACTTTGGAGTTCCTCTAGCAACTTCTATTAAGACTCTTACTACTCTTAATGTAAAAAGGATCATTTTGCCAATCCAAGTGATCTGTTCCATCAGAGATCACAAACTGAAAGCCTAATGCTAACTGTAACCCCGGACAGCTTGCTTGGGTTCATATAACACCTTTTAAAACTGTGTTATGTGCCGATAGTTAAAAAATAATGTTTAACTTCTTCCAAGTTATACTAATAGGGACCAGATTTACTGTCTTGCCTAACACAATAAAACCAAAAAAAAAATTCACAAAAACAAAAGTTGCCAAGAAACTGGATATAAGATAATGTGGGAGATTTCTTAAAAATGACAAATAAGGTTGGGCTATCCCTGACCCTATATACTGCCTTAAGAGAGTTCCCAGATCAGGGGAGGAAGAAGCTGGGTATAGATCCAAAGATTCCCTGAGTTGAGAGAAGTGAGCTGACAGACCAAAATCAGACTTTTGGGGAGAAGGAAGCTGCACAGGAAAAGCACCCCAGATATCTTTAGCGGATCCCTTTGAATATTCAGCAGAATGCTACCCAACACCTGAGACCAGGAAAAGAACTATCCCAAAGAACAAGGCTAGGAATATTGCCCATTTCCAACAGCCAGATTAGAAAGTCTTATCAGTCACAGAGTATTAAGTAACTGAAGAGTTTTGCCTCAACAGTGTGAAATAACTAGCCTTTGACCAAACCCTGCTCTTATACTATTTAACAAGTCTTAAAAGCAAGACAACACATGACCAGAACATCACCAAGTAACTCGGTTGTACTCTCTAACAAAAGTTAAGCTTTGGTTTCTTCAGAGGAGCAGAGTCTTCACCTTCACGTTGACTGGGCTGGCATCTCCTGGCTTCCATCACAGGTTCTTCAGCTTTCCACTGTCGACCTCTTGGCCTTCTGATACAGACTCACAGAAGACACAACAGTGAGCCCCAGGCCTGCACCCTCTGACTGGACCCTCAAGCTCCAATGTGCAGACAGCCCTGTTTTGTTTTGGGGTTTTTGTCATTGTTGTTGTTTTTGGTAGAACCGGGGATTGAACTCAGGCCTTTGCACTTGCCTGGAAAGTGCTTATTCCACTGAGCTATCTCTCCAGCCACCTAGACAGACCTGTTGCACTCTTCCACACCTGATTTTTCAGGCAGCCATTGTCAACCTACCTTGCAAATGCTTGTATATTTATAAATCTTATATTAACTCTGTTTCTCCAAAGAGCACTGCCTGATACTGTCAAATACCTCCATGTATTTAAATTATGATTTTTAATTATTATAATTTCCTATGGGTTTAAAACAAATGCATATAGGGCTGGCCTGATAGCTCAGCGAACTAAAGCATCTGCTTAGGCAGAGCACAGTAGCCAGGATTTGATCCCTGGCTTGCTGTGCCAGCCCCGCCCCCAGGATGCACTGAGAGGGCAAGTGAGACTGGGCATGGTGGAGTGTGCCTGTAATCCCAGCACTTGGGAGGCTGTAAACAGGAGAATCACTATGAGTCCAATCTGTGTAGTGAGACCCTGAACACCCTGTAGACCCTGCCCTAAATTCAGAAAAAGATAAATTAATCAATTAAGAAAAAACAAATGCATATAGTCTGGAATATAACTCAGTAGCTGGCAGGCATATGGCCCTTAGATCTCCAGCACCCCAGAAATAATTTTTTAAAAATGTATAATTAAGCATCACATTGTATACCACAAATATATACAATTTTATTTGTTAATTTAAAAGTTTTGAAAAGAAAAGGAAAACATGAATAATTAAAACATCAAAATAGTTTTAAGGCTGAAAATACACGGTACTATTTAAAGTTGTCACACAAAACATGAAATGGCATTATATCACTTGAAGTTAGACTGTGAGAAGTTAAGGATGCTTACTTTAAAACCTAGTGTAAACCCTAAAATAGGGTAATGAGAAATTGTCATTATAAATTAAGAAAAGAAATAAAAATGAATCATAAAAATACCTAACTCAAAAAAAGACTGAAGATGAAGAAAAGGAAAACAAGAAGCAGGATCAAAAAAGAGTGAGTGATGTTTTTTATCTCAACTATATGCTGCTTACAAAAAAATATAGAATGTAGATAATAAAGGACACAAATAGATTAAAACAATGAGACAAGTATTTCAGAAAAGACAACAGAAATCATGGCTTGAGGACATAACAAGAACCAACAAGACTCCAGTCTTTGCAGCCTCAGAGTTGCAAAGGTGAAATAATTTGTTTTGAAAAGAGACTCAGAATATCATGTTCCAGAATTTCACTGTCCTAGGGAAGTTGTTCCTTGTTCACAAGCATTTGACTCCTACAGCCAAAAGAGATGGAATCCTCCCTACTGATCCAGCTGGTGGCAGACTTTGGCATCATCTAAGTGGGGCTGATTTTAGCTACATGCAGAATGCAAGTGTTGTGGGGTCAGAGAGGCTTCCATCCAGATTTAAGAAGAAGGCCTGGGAGTGTGCCTCTGCGAGAGCAGAGTGTGAAGCTGTCAGTGTGAAGCCAAAGCAGTGAAGACCCCAGAAGGTTGGAGAATCCAGGAGCGAGGATCATCTCAGGAAAGCTGCAAGGAAGGAGCACAGCCAGCCCAAGTGTGGTCATAGGGGCTTTATCCACCAGAAGTGCCTCAAGGGTGAAACCACCCCAGTATTTTAGAGTCTTGCCACAGACTACTGAGGATGCTACATAGACAGCTCCAAAACCTGATGTTTGTCCTACTGGGTTTTTGACTTGCTTTGGTCCCATTCCTTTGTATTCCCATTTGTAACTTTCAGAGTGAAACTGTCTATCTTGTGCTGTTGAGTGTCGAAAGCATTTAACTTCTTATTCATTTATATAGGGACTTGCAGCTAAGAATTTTCCTTAAATCTCAGAGATCTAGGACTTGCACTTTTCAACAATGCTAAGACTGTTAGGTCTTTGGCAACTTTGAGACATGGACTAGATTCCTTTCAAGTAAAGGAAGGTACATGAGGGCCAGCAAGTTAGCTCAGTGGACCAAGCACCAGCTTAGGCAAGCGCAGGGACTAGGGTTTGATTCCTAGTGCTACATGTGCACTGACCTGGCCTCCAGGTCCACTGAGCTGGCCACCAAGACTGGGTGTGGTGGCGCATGCCTGTAATCCCAGTGTTGAGGAGGCTGAAAACAGGAGGATCACTATGAGTCTAAGTTGCATAGTGAGACCCTGAACAAAATGCATAAAAATTAAAGAAAAAAAATAAAACGAATGTACATGAGTCTTTGGAGGAACCAGCCCAGAATGTCATAGTTGGGCTCTAGCTGTCCCCCCAAAGCCCCTTGCAGTTTTAGGTAGGGTTTTTCAGATGCTACTGAATCTAGCATGTGTGATGCTGGGATTAAGGATGTGTGATTACTAAATCATGGCATCAACTGGCTTAGCACTGTCCTAATCCTAGAAACCTGGAGACAATATAAGGGAAAGAAAGCTATGCTTTCTCCCTTGCTTGCTTACTTTTGTTGTCTTCTGTTTGCCATGCACTGGTTCTCCTCTGTGATTCTCCTTTGCGAAGCCACACTGCCTTGGAACCAGCTAACTATTGACTGAAACCTCTATAAACTATAAGCTTAAAAAAACCTTTCCTCCTTTAAAAAAAATGAGACGGACACTTGTCATTGTTACATAATTGAAATATTATTTACTGAGTTTATTCTTGCTATGGTCCAGTGATATACTGCATGTATAAAATCCAGAAACCTACAGAACGAAATCAGAATTAAGAGGTGAATTCAACAACTTAAAATAAATGAGAAAAGCTATACAATACAAACACTAATTTCAAAGATGATAAATTTGAGTTATTTGGAGGAAAATGAGTGACTTTGGGCCTAGCAGTAATGGCATGGGCAAAACTACAGGCAGTGACTCCTGATTTCTGTACTTTCATGGACTGTTATTAGGTGCATAAATGTAAAAAACATACTTCACACTGCTACACTGGGTTTTTTATTAATATATAATACAATTTTTTCCTTTGAACTATTCATGATGTAAGGTCTATTTTGTCTGGTAAGGCCACCCATTGTCTTTTGGTTACTGTTCACATGAAACATCTTTTTCCATCCTTTCACTTTCAGTTTATTTTCCTATTTGGAGCTAATGTGAATCTCTTATAGGTGGGGTATAGTTTGCTCTATTTTTTAAATTCATCCTATTTAACTCCCATCTTTTGATTGAAGAGTCTAACCTAAGCTTGCATACTGAACAATTCGCCTTATATAAAAAACATGAAATACAAATAAATAAAAGATAGATAATAGGAAACAAGGATCTAGATATTTTGCAAAAGGAAAAATGACTAAACGATAGACAGAAGTAGGAGGGAGGGGATGGGAGGGGGATAAAAAGAAGAATGAAGATGTGTTATGTGCATATACATATTCCCCACAATGAATGTAACCTTATTTATAGCAAAGAGGTATTAATAAAAACTTAGCCCCCCAAATCACTGATAATTAGTCTTCTGCCATTGTGTTATGTGCATTCTATGCGCCTCACAGCTTTTTTCTCTCATTCCCTCCACTATTGTCTTGTTTTGATATTTTGTAGCAAAGTATTCCCATCCCTGATCTGTGACCACAATGGACATTGCATTTAACATCCAAACTTATACTAGTCCATATTGGACTCTGTTGGGTTATTTTGTTGAATTCACACACCTACAATATTTGAATGCCAATGGAACACCCATCTCTGGCAAAACAAAACAAATAGGGGGATATAAATGAAGGATCATTTTGTAGTGAATATATATATATATATCTGTATATACAAAATAGTTAGGAAAGATATGCAGCTACTTTCTCTTAGTTCAATGAGAAGAAAGATTTGTACTAATAGTTTAGACAAGATACCATGTCTGTATCTTGTACTATGAATAACTGCTGTAAAGATAACAATATGCAATGTATTAAATATTGTAACTGTCCTACTAACCTGCTTTGGTTTGTTTGTTTGCTTGTTTGTTTGTTTGACAGAACAGGGGATTGAACTCAAACTCTTATACTTGCCAGGGAAGCACTTATTCTACTGAGCCATCTCTTCCTGGCCCCCTACTAAGCTACTTTGAAACTGTTTCATTTCTATTTCTTTCTCATTAAACTTAACACAAATATTATATATATATATATATATATATATATATATATATATACTATCCAGCATGTGCTCAACAACGACAATTTATGCATTTTAAATTATATAGAAAATAAAATGTAATTTTGCCAAACAAAATTACAGTAATAGTAGTTTTTATGGTGACCCTAGCATTTACCTTTACTGGAGACCTTTATTTTTCTGTATAGCTTTACCTGTCTAGTTTGCTTTCAGTAACAACTTGAAAAATCTCATGGCATGTCTTATAAAACAGGCCTGGTAGTAACAAACTCCTCTGACTTTTGTGTACTGGAAAAATACCCATCTAGGAATTCTGCCTTCATTTTCAAAGAACAATCTTGCCAGATACAGAGTTCTAGGTGGCATTTTTTTCCTGAGTACTTTGAAGATATCAGATCAAGCCACTGCTTCCTGGTCTCAAAGCTTTCCTGTGAGGGTCTGTCTGGTCACCTCACTGAGGATTATTGCATTTTCTGAGTCACTTCTTTATTGTCAATTTTAAGAGTCTTTGTTTTTGACTGTTGATAATTTAATTATAAGATGTCAAAAAAACATGTCATGACATGGAACGCTTCCAGTTTACCCACTTGGGGTTCACCGAATTTCTTGAATATACTTATTTATGTATTGCATCAAATTTGGGGAGCACTCACCCACTATTTCTTCTAAAAATTCTTCCTGCTGCTTTCTCCCTTTTCCTGGCATTCCCAAAATGCATGTTTTGGATCCATTTGATGGGCTCCTAGAGGTCCTTAAGCTCTATTCATTCCTTTTTCATTTCTTTTTCTTTTTGTTCTTCATACTTGCTAATTTCAATACTCCTCTATTTAAAATTCACAGAATATTTCTTTCGCTTTCTTGGCTATTCTTTGCCCTCTAGTGTACTTTTCATTTCATTTATTGTGCTTTTCAGGTCCAGAATTGTCTTTTGCTTACATTTGATAATTTCTGTCTCTGTGTTGATAGTTTTATTTTGTTCATACATTCTTTCCCATCTCTGTCCATGTTCTCCGTGAGCTCTTTGGGCATCTTTGAGACAGTTGTGTGAAAGTCTTTCTCTATTGAGCACTACATCAATGCTTCCCCTGGTTTGCTTTCTGTCTTCTTATTTCTTTTCTTTGAATGAAACATACTTTCCTGCTTTTCTGTATGCCTCATGATTTCTGGTTATAAGGCAGAAATTTAAATTTTATGATTGGATAAATATGGAAATCAGAATCTCTCCACCGGAGCTTGCTGTTTATTCTTTGTTACAGAGTGTTTCCGTGCCAAGATCAGCTCACAATAAAAGTCTTGTCTTTTTTCTGAGAAATGAAAGTCTAAGATTTTTTTTGAGCCTGTCATTTTTTTCTCGCTGTGAGCAGTGGTTTTCTTAAGTTCTTCCTGTATGCATTGTTTCTGAACAGTTCAGACAAGAGGTTCAGACCTTTAAGCCCTTTCTGTCCATGAGAAATACAACATCTCATCCATCCTCAACCATTAGAACAACAATGCACCAACAGAACGGGACCCCAATATTTGAGATTCAAGCTCCCTATTTACACTGTGACTATAGAACACAGCACCAAAACACAGATTGCCTTCCCCACAGATGCCTGCCACAGAACTGGGTGAAAAGGTTAGCTGCAGCTTCATCAGAAACAGTGCCTAAAGTGACCAAGCTGCTCCCAGAAGTTGTCAATACTCAAATTCACATGTAAGATGAAAAAGTTATAAAGAAAAAGAAAAATGGTAAATTGAACTTCATGTAATTGTTTTAAACCTATCAATTTTTAAATTTTTCTATATTGTATTTTTACATCTTTTGGAGAGCCTTAATGGCTAGGGATAGACTGCCTCTCCCCAGGGCTAGCTAATTTCTCCAAAAAGGTAAACCACTATTCATTTTTCATATAGAAACCAACTCCCAAATACTTTATTTAATTAAGTGACCCAAAAAATGATGTTCACACAAATAACTACAAGTGAGTGTTTCTAATAGCTTTATTCTTAATCATTTCAACTAGAAGCAAATAAGGTATGCCTGGATCGCTGAATGGATTAAAGGGTACATCCATACCACAGACTCTTTATTATGCAAGTTTTTTTAAAAAATCAAGCTGTAAAACGTTGCTATATGATTCCAACTATATAACATTCTGGAAAAAAGTAAAATACAATGATGGAAAAATATGAGTGTTTTCCAAGTTATGGGGAAAAGAGAAAGAGTTAAATAGCTAATGCTCAGGAAAATGTTTTAGCATGACAGAATTATTCTGTATGATACTATTCAAGACATATAGAATTTTATACTACAAAACATGTCTCTTCACATATATGAAATATTTTAAATCACTTAGAAGCTTGTGGGACACCAAGATGGAATGAAGAATGAGACAAATTAATCTACCTATATTACAAATATACGGGGGAAAGATCAAAGAAGGAGGTAGAGAGAAAGATGTTAACCTAAGGAATATGGTAGAAGGTGAAGCATGTAAAATCGAAGGCAAAATATGGTACATAAGCACTGTACTCTAGTTAGTGAAGTTATTTACCATGGAGTCTAGATTAACAATTTTGATATTGCTTTATATGTGTGCTATATTTGAACAAGTAAATAAATGGGTCTTGGTGGACATTGGAGTGAGAGGTGACAAAAAAGCAAGCTAAAAAAGCTGGATTGAAAATTGTCCATCACTTGAGGAATGGATGAAAAAGATGTATTTCTATACAATGGAGTACTACTCAGTTATAAAAGAAAGACAAACTTGAATCCTTTACAGGTGAGTGGATGCAACTGGAGGCTATACTCATAAGTGAAATAAATCAGGCCCACATGTGTAAGTATCATATTGTCTTCCTAGTGTAAGAGCCTGAAAGAATAAATGAAACCTGTAAGGTATAATAGATATAGTAAAATGGAAAGAAACTGGACTTAAGGATTAGATAATGAAGATGAGAGAAAGGAGAAAAGACAGGGAAAATGGAACGTGTGAAAAACACACCAGTATATATACAGGATGGCTGAGATGATTGAACTCATAATTTCCATCTGGTTTTTGTTTTGTTTTGTTTTGTTTTGTTTTTGAAAATAGCAGTCAGTGTCTAGAATTTTCACCTTGACTAACACTGTATGCTGATATCTGTGATTTGAGCAACTACATTGAGAACAGCAATCTGTAATACAAAACCCATGGTTGAATGCCTCTCATCTTAGTCTTCTACACGTGTACCATTCCTAATATCTTATCAAGTATTATACTCTGTTTAAAATAAATAAAAACAAAAAAGACAAGCAAAAGAAATTAAAGTTTCTTGAAAGCAAGCACCAATGTTCAATTATTTTCCCAATCTTGTATAACTATATCTGTTAATCTGAGCAACAGATTTGATGATAACAATAGATAATGTAACAACCATTGTTAATTAACTATTCCTGCTTTAAAAATCTGTATCATATGCATTGTTGTATGTTACCCTGTTTCTGTCTTTTTTCTGTTTGTTTTTGCTTCTGTTGTTACTCTTCAAAATATAATTTTTTTTAAAAGCTGGATTGATCCACCCGGAGGTGAAATCATGTGGACATATCAGTACCATTACCCATCTGCAAACTGGAAAACCAGAGAAGTCGATGACATAGTCTATGTTACATCACAGTTCCGTCTATGATGTAAGGTGCCTTGGAATCACAAAGGCATATTTTGCAGCTCACAGTTTGAAAACAAAGGTCCAAGGGCCCTCGAGGGTGACTGATGTCTCAGAGTCCAAAAGCTGAAGAATCAGGAGTCTAATGTCCAAAGGCAGGTGGGAACACAGGTGTCGCCCAGCTGAGAGCCCGTGCTCACTCAGCCTTCCAGGTTGATGGGTGGCAGCAGCCGCCGAGCAAGCGAGGGAGTCATTGCTTATCTGAGTTGCTCTCTTCTAGACATGGTGGGGTGGTCACCATGGCCCACGGCAATCAACAAGAACTTGCCCATCAGAAAAAAATGAAGAAAACCCAGGAAATAAGCAAAGGAGAAAGAAAAGAGGATAGCTTGACCACTCAGCGAACTCAGAGAGACTCTGAGATCATGCAACAAAAGCAGAAGGCAGCTAATGAGACAGACAGGAGAAAAATGGTGCCTGGCTCTTCAGGAAACCTGGTGCTCCTACCAGCTGGTACCTGAAGTGCTCCAAGACTGAGGATTCCTTGAAGTAAACATGCATCACTTGTGTCACAGAACTGTCCACTTCAAACTCTTTTCAACCTTAGAGTGATGTTTTAGCACCATTCTTGAAAAGAATAAAACACCATGCATGTGGGGGAAAAAAGGTGCGTGAAACAATCTCCCCCAAGAAGAGCCAGAGGCCCTCTCCTCCAAATTCCCACTTTGTCCAGGTGCCCGGTTTCATGGATGGTGCTGCCCACACTGAAAGATCCTGCGCATTTGCTTCACTGACGCACCTGCCAGTCATCTCTGGAAAGACCTCCACTAACAGAAGCAGTTGTTTGCCAGTGATCCAGGTGTGTCTCAAGTTGCTCAAAGGGACACCCAGAACTAAGCATCAGAAAGTAACTCCATGTAGAAGTGTGTGTGTGTGTGTGTGTGTGTGTGTGTGTGTGTGTGTGTGATGGTTTTATGAGTAGGTGAGGCTTAGAAAGAATGATATCCCAGGAGCAATGAACACATCGAATACACAGACTTTTCTCTCGACAACCCTTCCCTGTCTCTCTCCACCATCCACTTCTGTTTTCCACAATCACGCCTTTGAGATCATCCATCTCAATTCTTTCAGTCCTCATCCATGAAAATGGAAGCACAAGCAGCACCAGTCTCCAAAGTTCTATGACCAGTTCATGAGGGAGCCAGCACCAACACTGCTTGCTATTATTCCACTGTTCATCACTTACAGGGTAAGGTTCAGAATGTCGGGTGTGTGTTTATCATCTTGTAGAAGAGAAGAACTTTCGACCAGTTTGTCCCACCACCAAACATTTCTGAACACCTTCATTAGATCTAGGAGGGAAGACAGGAGGGAAATTTTCTGGGTTCTGTTTTGTATTTATTTTAATAAAAATTGGTCGTCGTCTCAATTTCATAAGATTTTATTTGACAATCTTCACACTTTCTTTTGAGCATGAAAGTCCTTCCCAAAGAATACGGAGGTGGATTAGAGTCCACTAACATTAAGCTGTTTAAAAAATGAGCAGCCAGCACAGAGGACGTTTTAACTTGGCCCAAAATCAAAGAAACTGATTGACTGATGCTCTTATCTCCTTTTTAAAAAAATTTCATTATGTAACAGGGGAAAAATAATCTCATATTTTCCTGGCCCTCACCCTTCCTGCTTCTCTTTGCTTTCTTTATAGTTGAGCAAAGACAGTCAAAAAATTGGCTCCTAAAAATGCCTTCAGAAAAAGAGCCTGGCTGCAGGCAAGCGAGGTGGCGCCCTGAGCTTCCAGGGGCTCTGCAGCTTTGTACACGGTGAAGTTTATGTTGCTTACAAATGGGCACTGTCCTGATCATTCCCTTTTCTTTGCCTGATTGGGAGTAATTATAAGAATTCACTCTTACCCCTTAAGTCCGCTTTGTTGGTGGCACTCCCCCTTTCTCTGCTCCATGGGCTCAAAATGTAACCTGAGTATAAGGTTTCTTTTCAAGGTCTTACATTCACCTGGGGCCCTATTCTATCCTTCGTTTTCTCCGGTACACTGTCCAGTTTCTCTCTGTGTGTCTCTCTGCCTCCTCCCCTACTGCTCTCTCTCTCTCTCTCTCTCTCTCTCTCTCTCTCTCTCTCTCTCTCTCTCT
>NW_004524612.1:9914611-9931347 GCF_000260255.1 Octodon degus | reverse complement strand
CACAGCTGAGCCACAATCCCATCACCAGCCCTGTCTCTAGATAAATCCTGCTCATTCATTCCCCAGTTCTTGCAAAAGTTTTGTCAAAAGTGCTCTCTACGGTGTCCTGCTCAGCACCGTCAAAGGGGAATAGTCACCTATAGACACTCTCTCCTCAAGAGCCAGTAACTTCCACTGGTCCTTTCCTCAAAATATGAAGATGTTTCAACTCACCAGAAGCACAGGTGTACACAGAGAGCACCCTATTCTCTACCTCAAAAATGAGTTGTTAGAGAATCTTTCAACATTATACCTCTGTCATATTTGCATTCTTATTCCAATATAGAGGAAAAGGGAAAACAGCAAACAGCAATCACAGTAGCCTAACCTACACCTAACAGATGACCAGGACCTAAGTCTCATAGGACCTGAGTATGAATGGGGACCCGTGCACCACATGCTTAAATGTTTAAAAGTCATAGTTCAAGCTAAGAAAATGTTAAACAAAATAGTCTCTGTCTTATCTTGATAAACATACTCTCACTAAAATAAGACTTAAAAGTTACACATGAAGCAGAGGTTTTAAGTAACTAAAAGTCAAACAATCAATCATGACTGATGATAACCCTTATTGCCTTATCCTGTGTTCTGTTGATGGGCTCAGAATGATTTTTATTTTATTTTATTTATTTCTTTATTCATATGCTCTGTTACTTTTCTCTATTTTGTTGATTTTTCTTTTTTTCCATATTTTTATTGAGAAACAAATAGCAATGAGAGTTTCAAAATTGATTAGTAGGACAGTTTCAATAATTAGCACATTGCATATTGTTGTCTTAGTGGCTATTCATTGTATAAGATGCAGACATGACATCCTGTTTATAAACACTATTAATACAAATCTTTTCATTCACTGAATCAAGAGAATGTAGCTGTATATCTATCTTAACTATTTTGAATATACAGATACAAAATGGTGGTTCATTTGTATCCCCTTTTTTTGTTTACTTTTGTCATTTAAATATTATAGGTGTGTGAATTCAGCAAAATATTCCAAAATAGTCCAGTAGTCCAGAATACTAGTGGATTTTCCATAAGACTGGCAATGTCAGAAGTTGTTGACTTGAGCCTTTTACAACTCAACATATTAATATGGCTTTACTTTTTATACTTCATTTTTATAGTTTTCTGCTGAATGGTTAAGACAAAGATAAAGCAAGACATATATAACAAGAAATGTAACTTTTATATCTGATAAGGTCAGTCAAATCCTCTCCGGACTTATCCTGAAACCCTGCACAGCAGTTTGTAGATCCTTTGTCAGTGTCAGCCATGTGAATGAGTCACGGCCATTGCTTGATCAATTTGCTCTCTGTGAAAACCTGAGAGAATGTTTTCTCTCCATGTGATTCTCCCCAGGCACACTCTACATCATCAATCACTTCCCTCTGTAGCCCCATAATCTCCTTGATGAGAAAATAATTTTTAGATCAGGCATAAAGTAATACATGATTTGGAATTGTCACTTATTTTTCTTCAGACTTTATATTTCTTGCTTTTCTTTTAGGGCATTTGCTGTTGCAATAATTGCAATTTTCACAGGTTTCAGGTTCTACTGACAGTGACAAGACCAAAAATAAAATAGAACAGTATGAAAGTTTACAAAATTGTAATATATTTCTAACAAAGATATAATTTGGAAAAAAATAAAATGACTGCAGTATCTGCTCCAAAAACTCACTTGTTCTAAGCTACTCAAAAATAGTATTTTTAAATTAAAGGACAAAAATTCAAGCTATAATATAAAGGACCAAAGTTTAAATCACAATAGAGAAAAATTGGGTTTTATTTTTAATTTAAATATTACAAATAAATTTACTGTTTAAAACTTATTAAACAAGCTTATTTTTAAGCTTATGAAATAATAAACACTGCTTAAAAACAAACATTTCAAATTCAATGTCCATTTAGGTGCCAATGAATCATTATGTCTAGACTTACACATACACAGAGTACTTTTGTTTAAAATTGCAAAATACTCAAATATTAGAAGCAACTTTTGCAAATGTTTGTAAATACCTCTAAAACCACATTAAACCTGACTGGCTGAGAATGGGCTAAGGACATGACAAAGAGAAGAGCTCAAGGAAACAAAGGAGCAGGGCTCATTCGGGGGTAGGCCTAGTGACCATAGTAACAAAGAGGAAAAAATTGACCTGAAGGCTCCACACCCCAAATGTGGAATCCAACTCTTCCATTTCAGGTCTCTGCTCCTCTTGCCCCTGACAGAAACAGTTCCAGGGCAGAAACATCCTTCTGATCCAGTCCACACTGAAGGCCATACATACATGCCTCAAGGGCAGAAAGGAGACGTGTCCCATTAATCCTTCCAGAACACAACAGCAATGTTTTCAGCTCCTGGGTCTTTGGTAGGTTTTTGTGACGTAAATACTAAAGTCCTGAGAGGCTATCTTTTGTTCATTTAAGGAGACATATACAGAATTCTATATTATGCTCATTCCATCCTGTACCCACAGTGACTCAAGCCCACCCCTGGAAACCCCACTGTAAGTATATACAAGCCACATTGGCACATCGTCTTCCATATTTACTCACCTTGCTTCCTCCACTTCTTCTTATTAGCTCTCCAGTCCTTTGACTCTGCAGGTGACATCCTAGTTGTTACTTCAGGGTCACCTTTCTATCCAGCAGCTCACAGTTTTCCATATACTTCTGTCCCTTACTACCTTGTGCTGACAGCAACTTATATCATAACCACTCCCCATTCTGGATCCCCATCCATTCCAGACCGTATCAGTCATACGGCCTCTAAAGTGCAGCCAACCTGGGACTTCAGGAGCATGGGGCCGCTCATCACAAAGGTCATGGGCAGACTGATTGAGTTCTGAACACATGTCTCTGGCATAGTCTCATCAAGTAAAAGAGATGTAGCCAAAAGAGTTGAGCCATGAGCAATTCCAGCACACTTCTTTTCCTGCAGGGGTGCAGGGGGCTGATGAAGATAAAATGAAGGATCAGAAAGCCTTCCCCCAGCCCAGGAAGCCTATTCATACTCCAGATACACAGCCCTGAAGTCTGTCGATTTCCAGCACACACTGTATTTCAAATACCTTGGTTGGAAAGGATGGGATTATGGGAAAAAATGGGACAGGGCCTGGCTGTTCATTAATACTTTCAATACTTAAAGACCACAATGGTTAACAACCTAAGTTTGCAAACCAAAATTAGATGAAAAGGAGAGCTGCAAGGAAAGCCAACATTTTGGCCCTAGCCTTCCAAGGTCAATTAAGACTCAGGACATATGAGAACTTGTACTGTAACTTCATGTAACTCGGCAGTGTCCCAAATTTTCTGATCAAAGAGATTATGGGGCCAAAGAGTAAAGTGATCAATGATGTAGAGTGTGCCTAAAGAAAATCACATGGATAGAAAAACATTCTCTCAGGCTTTCACAGAGAGCACATTGGCCAAGCAATGGCCGTGACTCATCCACATGGCTGACACTGACAAAGGTTCTACAATCTGAGGTACAGGATCTCAGGATAAATCCTGAGGGGATTTCACTGATCTTATCAGACCCAAAAGCTACAACTCTTGTTGCATAGGTACAGCTTTACGTTGGTCTTAACCACCCAGCAGAAAAGTATAAAAACAAAATATAAGAAGTAAAGCCATGCTGGTATGTTGAGCTATAGGGGACTCAGGTCAACAATTTCTGACATTGCCAGTGAGGCGGAAGACCCAATACTATTATGGACTACTGAACTCTTTTAGATTATTTTGCTGAGTTAACACATCTATAATATTCAAATAACGGAATTTAACAAAAAAAGGGTATACAGATGAATGTCCATTTTGTATCTGTGTACTCAGAGTGGTTGGGATAGATATATAGTTACATTCTCTTAATGAACAGAAAGATTTGTTCTAATGGTGTTTGTAAACAGGATATCATGTCTGCATCTTCTACAGCAATTAACCACTGGGAGGAATGTATGCAATATGTTAATTATTGAAACTGTCCTACCAATTTGATTTGAAACTGTCTCATTGCTATTTGTTTATCAATAAAATTATGGGGAAAAAAGACCACAAACAAGTTTTTAGTACAAATTTCTTATGCTTTGTGAATTAAAACTTTATCCTGTAAAAAAAAATAAAAATTGCTCCATACCCTGATTTGATAAAAGTAATAAATTCAATCGAATCACACTTTAGCTGCCAATTATCTCAAAATCTTGGAAGAATTTTACAATCACCTGGAATATTCAAAGAGCCTGTAAATTTGAGCGATTATTTTAATACTGAGTTTAAAATATTTCTGATGCTTATTTCAAGGATTTTTAAATTCTTTTTCTGAAGAACTTATATTAGTATAACTAAAATTCTCTTTAAATCTCTCATTGATTTTTACTTTTTCATATATCTACATTTTACTTCCTCAGAAAGGACAGAAAGTGTTTCTAATTTTTAAGAGAATACAAAATAGTAAAAAACATAAAATAAAACAAAATTAGAAGTGACACAGAATTTCACTAAAAGTAATAGGAATTCAATGTTGGTTGTTATATTGCATAATGTTGTCTTCAACACTGCTTCTAGATTAGAAGATATAGGCATGCAAAAGTGGTTTTAACAGTTATAAAAATATTAAAAAGAATAAAACCATATCTAAGCATTAACTCCTCCCTTTAGTAGACCAGTAGAAATCAGCAGTATAATTACCCAAGTTATCCTGTATATATACATAAATATCTTTTTCCATTCCTTGTCTTTCTTTTGTCCTTTTCCTCATCCCAGTTGTCCCTTCCCTTTTAACAGATTTCTTCCCTTTCAAAGTATCTATTGTACCTTTCAGATTTTATTTACACTTTCAGGGTCTTACAGTAGCGAGACAATATGGTATTTTCACACGCAGCTCTGATTTATTTCACCTATGAGTATGATCTCTAGTTGCATCCTTTTACCAATAAAAGCCTCAAGTTTATCTCTTTTTTTCTTCCAGGAATTGAATTCATGACCTTGCATTATCTTTTTCTTTATAGCTGAGTAATACTCCATTGTGTAAAAACATCACATCTTTTTTATCCATTCTTCAGGGGATGGGCATTTTGGTTGTTTCCAAGATTTAGATTCTGGTGACAAACTAAACATGGAGCTGAATACAAAATACAAGCTGTACAGCAAAAACTCCCAGTCTTATCTCTTTCAGGATGGGGACTTTGATGCCTCAGCAGGGGACTTCATCAGGGCCTCTAGTGTGGAGGCCCGCCAGGCCCTCCCGAAGCAAGGGCAGGACAACCTGTCAGGTGTGAAAGAGACTGAAAAGAAGTGGGCTGAGCAGTACCTGAAACTCATGGGGAAGGTGCTAGATCCAGGCGAGGACTTCCCAGCAACAGAGATGTCTCGAATCACAGAGCTGATTGAGAAGAATAAGCTGAGTGACAGGAAGGAGGAGCTCCAGAAGAGCTTAAGCATCCTAACTGCCTTCCGGAAGAAGCGGGCTGAGAAGGAGGAACTGTGAAAAAGCACTCTGGAGTGCGCCAGGGTTTGCTGGGGTAGGGACAAGGGGAGAATTACCTGCTGGCTGCAAGATTTGTGCGATATAAGGGGGGAGTGGAAAAACTGGTACTAAACCAGAAATCTGAGCCCTGAATATGCCTGGACATGGATGCTGATGTGACTACGCTTAGGACACCTGGAGAGCCAGTCTGGAACAGCTGGAGCATTTAACGATTAGCAAAGGAATCCATGCTATACAGAGGCAGATACTGCCTAGGTCCTTGGCAAGTGCAATTCTGGCCCAAATAAAGTTTTAGCATTTTGGTTAAAAAAAAAAAAAAAGAAGTAAACCAATAACAAATGCTGGAGGGGCTGTGGAGAAAAGGAACCTGTCTCCGCTGTTGGGAGTGTAGCCTGGTACAATCACTATACAAATCAGTGTGGAGATTTCTCAAAAAACTAGGATAGGAAGTGTTTCTTATACTTTTTTTGTATTAGGCACAATATCAAACATGCTGAATACATCATGCCCTTAATATGTATCTTGAATCTTTGTTCCTATTTTACAGTAAAACATTCTTCAAGAAAAGTATATGGGGCTGGTGAGATGGCTCAGTGGTCTAAAGCACCTACTTAGAACAAGCTCAGCAAAGCACAGGGACCGCGGTTCAATCCCCCAGCGCCACATGCCAGCCATCCCCGCCCCCTGGTGGGCTGAGCTGGCCACACACACACACACACACACACACACACACACATAAATAAATAAAAATTGTAAAAAAAAAAAGTATAAAGAACATATTTGGTATTTTTTAAACAAAACTTCATCTAGTCTGAATGTTATTGCCTCCATTCAAAAATCAGTCTCTAGTAACTGTACAAGTGTTATATAAGAGAATGTGTTTGCTCTTAGAAAATATATGCTGAAGTATTTAGGAATAAAAGGACACAATGTCTCTGATTTTTATATATGTATATACATTTATATATATATATTTGAATTATTGAAATATATATGTACATATGGAGAGAAAGACAGAGATACAGAATAAGGCAAAAATACAAGTGGGTATAAAAGGAGTCAAAAATCCCAGAGACAGAAAGTAAAATGGTAGTTTCCAAGGCCTGAGATGAGGAGGAAACGAGAGGAATTGTTTAATGTATAGTTTCAGTTTTATAAATTCAGATTTATGGAAATGGATAGAGGTTTTGGTTGTGCAACAGTAAGAATACTTCTAGGACCAGGGATGTAGCTTAGCAGCATAAGCACCTGCCTGTCAAGCACAAGGTCCTGAGTTCAATCCCTGGTACAAAAAAAAGCACTTACTATCCAAATAATGTGTTATTTTTGTTATTTCTCGAAGCCCTTCCCTACCTTAAACACAGTCAAAATAGTTCATTTCATGTGTTCTTTACTATAGTTTTCTAAATAGGGCAATAAAAAGGCAAATGGAAGAAGTTATCAACAGTCGATGTATCTAGTAAAGACAGGTACATAAAATTTCCCAGCAGTATTGTTCCAAATGTGCTTGGAGCCTGAAATTTTATGAAAATAAAAGATACTCCAGAACTTCAATATGTGGGAAGTGTAACAGAGAGCAGAGGTCCATCCTGCTGTCACCAGGAGCAGGGAAAGCCTGCTGCAGTGCCGAGCTCCCCATGACGGATGGAGTGACTAGCTGCCCGTGTTTCAGCAGAGAACGAGTCCTGATGGTAGCCGAATCTGCACGTTTGCTAGGTTGAATCTGGCTCTTGGACGACTCATCTGTCAGCCTTTAAGGAGCTCTGGGAAAATCCCAGTGCACGTGTTTGAGCACCATCCAGGCCGGCTTCTGGAAGCCCTGCCCTGAGCCAGTCCACCCTTGAGACAGTGTCCAGTGGAAAAGGAAGTCAGGGAAACAATAAGTTATAATTACAAGGGAGACTAGATGGCTGTGAAGCTGGGAATCAGCTGACATCTCCCTGCTTCTGAAAGCTACTCCAGGTTAGCTGCGGGGCCCCCGTGAACACCTAGAACCCCAAGCCCTATCATTCCCCCACCCATAAGTTAAATACCAGAATGTATTGGCTCCTCTTATACTGAAGAACATTTACAGTTTGAAGAACAACAGCTGGGCACATGAGGCAGCATCTTCAATGACCCTTCCAGCTCACAGTTAATCCCACCTGTTCCTCCTGGGTCCTTTTGCAGAGATCTGTGAGACCCAGGGTGGCTGACAATGTGCCTGTTTGAGGTAAACTGGCCAAGAATTAATTCAAGAAGCTTCAAGGCAATGAACAGATGCCGAGTGCCTGACAACAATCGAAACAGTCTAAGGCAAAAGTCAAGAATCATTCACACACTAGGGGCCACTTCCTCCACCTGACCCCCACCGCGCCCCTGGAAGTTGATTCTCCTCAGTCCTCTGTGAGTCAGGCGTGAGTGAGTACTTTGATTACAGCTCAGCTGATGTCATTCAAGAAAGCAGGGGGGTTGCCCACTGCATCAGAGGAAAAGACATTTGACTGCCACAGATCCACCCTCCAGCCCTCCGGGGAGCCTGACATTTCCAGGACACGGAAAACAAACTTCCTCTTAAGAGGGGATAGGCTTTCAGTGTGGGAAAAGAGAGAGAGAGAACCAGAGAAGGTCAGTGTGTGCTCACCCTTGGCTGAAAGCCCACACTCAGGGAAACGTGTGTTCTTTCAGAAGAGGTGAACATATCAGAGTGTCCCTGGGTTCAACAGCAGATTCGCGTCACTGCACGTACGCAGAGAAAGACTCAGTCCTGACTCAGGAGCGCCTACGGTGCGAAGTGACCTTCTCACTGCCTTTCAACTCAGCTTGTACGTTCAGAAAGTGCCTGGTGACAGGCTGACTTGTGTTTGCTTCCAGCACCAGCCTTTGTAATGGGAAAGAGCAGTAGGACTCGATAGAGCCCAGGACATAAATGGCTGTAGTACCGCCTGCGGTTTCTAGAACTAACAGGGAGGGTCCTCTTAGCATACGCTCACTTGGCACGCATTATGTTAGCTGAACGCCACCCATGTTTCCAGGTGGTTACTGTGAGACTCCATCTTATAAAGGAGGAAACTGAGACAACAAAATTCTAAGTAATTAAACCCTAATCACACAGCAAGTGAGTGGAGGGGCTGGGATTTGAGCTCAGATAGTCTAGGTCCGTGTTGCCGACAGTGCTCCTGGGGATGCCAGTAATACGGTGGTGTACCTGCGCCAGCCCTGTGTTGCTGCTGCGCACTGGAGATGTGATTGGTGCGCTGGGAAAATGGGTTTGAAAGCTGCGTCTCATCTGAACTGACTTATTTCAAATGTCACCCGTGCCAGCCCAGATCCAGACACACTCGGGACCAGTGTGCCTGTGTGCTAAATGGTAAACAGGGATAGGTACGAAGGTGCCCTCGCCTTTTGTCACCTGATGAGAAAGTGAGTGACAGGAAGCAGCTGTGTCACCCTTCAAGGGCAAGTGTGATTGAGTCTGCAGAAGGGTGTGAGAGAGGGGTATGGCTGAAGCTGCAGGCAGAGAACACAAACTCACCCAGGGCTCCCCTCCAGGCGCTGAGGGCTGTGTGTCAGCTCTGCCTGCCACCACTGCCTTGCTCCAGCTCCCAGCAGCCTCTGCACAACTTGACCCTGGTCCTGGCACTGGGTCAGTGGGCACTGAGACCCTGGGGGTTCCAGGAGGCTCTTCCTTCTGACAGGTACCAAGGAAGATGCAGGGGAAAGACAGGCCCCTGGCAGCCTGATCTCCAGGGGTTCACTCTCAGGCAATAACAGACACAACCTTGTCCCCACCAAGACAGGAAAAGATGGCTTTCAAGGAGGAAGAGGACAGCAAATGAAGCCTCGACACATAGTGAGGATGACCTAGATGCAGAGCAACTGGAGCTGGGCTACAAAAATGGGTGAAGTTAGAAGGTTCAAGAGGAAGGAAAAGATGCCTCAGATGAGGAAGCAAAGGTGAGCAAAGAGGCAGAGGAGTCACGTACAGGTGTGCATGGAGCCAGGCAAAGTCAGCCTGCAGGACCACATGGCGACACTGGAGAGACAGACCAAGCTCAACCACTTCCGCCTTGTGAGCTCTGCCAATGTGAACACCAGAGAGGAACCTGGGAGATTATTTAGCCAGCACTTGGTCCCAAACCTGAAGACCTTCCATAAGTATAGGAATTTCAGAGACCACCCCAAAGAATTCTGTGGAACTAGGCTGTGGACTGAGAAATCAGCTCGATTAACCATCAGATGGAGAGCATCTGATGCTTCCAAATATCTCACGGGTACTGAAGAACTACAGATTTCAGCCACTCCTTGTGCCAAGCAGGGACTTACTCAGCTGGCAATAGGTGCATGAGGTCATATTTCAAAGCTGACTGGAAAGAGTGGCCCAGACTGCCTGGGAAAGCTTTTCTGAGAGTGAAGAGCTTAGCTTAAGAGGTGAATCCTTAGGACGCTGCAGGCAGGAGTATCTGTGCAAAACCAGAGCAACTTCAAGTGGCCACAATGGAATTAAAGATTCTTTTGTAGGAAACTCAAGATAGGTTCTCCAACTCCTTTATTTTACAGTTGAGTAAGCCAAGGCTTGGGAGGAGGTGTGGTATACCCAAGCTCACATGTCAATGACCATGAAGAGCAGATGCAATCAGGTGCCAAGATCCCTGCCCAAGGACCCTTTGACTTTGAGGCTATGGTTTGAATATGGGTGTGTTCCCAAAAGGCTATGTAGTGAAGGTTTGGTCCACAGGGTGGCGCTGTGGGGAGATGCTACAAGTGGGGTCTTGTGGGAGGTGCTTGGATCACCCAGGGAATGGCCCCAGAGGGGATTATGAGACTCACTGTCATTCCATCTTCTGCCCCACCCTTCCTGGTTTCAGATGTAACCATTTGCTCCTACAGGAACTCCCACCTTGACGTGCCACCAAATGCCACCCTCACCAGAACTGAGCTAATGCAGGCTTCCTGCCTTTGAACCTCCAAACCTGTGAGCTAAACAAATCTTCTCACTTTATAATTAGCCACCTCTGGAATTATGTTGTAGTAACAGGAAGCTGACTAATTCAACTGCCTTCCTGTCTCTCACCAGCCCCGTCCTGGTCAGAGCAGATCTTACCTCTCACAAGGCTTCCAGAGCACTACAACAAGAGAAAGAGCCTTTCTTTTGGACTCTGGAGCTACTTTCATTCAACCATTTCACTTGACAGCAATTCCTTATTAAAAAGCAGGCACTCGCCTTGGGAGGGTTTTTCCTGCTGTACTATCTTAATATTTTCCAAAGGCTCAAAGAGATCCAGGGACAACCTCTGCTGGGAAGATGAATGTCAGCTTTTTTTTTTTTTTTTTTTCTTGTGGAACCGGGGATTGAACTCAGGCCCTTGTGCTTGCCAGGCAAGTGCTTATTCTACTGCGCCATCTCCCCAGCCCCAATGTCAGCATTTTTTAAGGGGAAAAAAAAAATCAAATCCCTCCTTGTCTGTAACCCCTATGGGAAGAAACTGGTACTGAATCTTGTTTTACTCTGAATTTGCATCCAGTGAATGTAGGTCCTTGTCCTTGGCTTTCCTGGTCAAATCAACACATTTCCCTTTCTCAACTTTTAAACAATCCCTGCTTCTGAGGCCATCATTCACCTGCTTGGCAGCTCCCATGTGGATGACTCAGCATGAGACGATGTGAGAGGAAGGGTCCCTGCGCACATCCTGCATGCTGGACACATTGAAGGCCAAGCACTTGGGAAGGCCTAACAGAGAGAACCCAGATTGTGGCATGCATGTTATGGGCCCTTCCTGTGTCCCTAGGAAGTGATCGCTACATGCATCCCAACTGCAGCCACCTTAGAGGGTACAAAGAACCCTCATGGGGGTTGGATTACGGAGGACAATTGCCTGATGGTGCCATTCTATAGATGAGAATTGGATTCACTCATCACCCATCCCACCCTTTACAGGCAGATAAGAAACCAGCCACAAATCTCTTGAGGCTCTTCAAAGAGCTGTTTGTTGCTGATTATCACTGAGGAGTGTTGCACTAGGTTTTGGTCCAGATTGGTCAATTGATTTCCTACATTCTTGAGGCTCTGCATGTTTTTCTTCCTTTGTCTAGAAAGTCAAGCTGAAAATGTCTATGCAACACAGCTCACAGAGAAAAACCACACGATACCATGGAAAGGAAGTCCTTGGGACAAGTGGAAAATACTATTTTTTCATTGTCTTGGCACTTATGCCATTTCAGACTTACCTTCTGACAACCTCTAAAAAATGGAGGGTTTTTTTTTTTAATCTGGTTAAACAACAAAACCCCAAGGAGGAAATTGAGGCAGGAAGATGTGTGCACACTCATCTCGCAGGCGGGCTGTTTTCTTCCAGTGGAAATGGCCAGGTTGTGAATGTGCTTGACAACTAGCTCACACGACAGAGGATATTGCTGGGGAAGGTGGGGAGGAATTGTCCCATGTGGCTTGTTAGTGACAACTGGGCTTTTCCTATAGAAAAAAATAACCAGCCCACATTCAAGAGGCATGGAAAACTCATTCCTGATTTTTGAGCTGCTTTTTAGCTTGCGATTGAATTTAGGAGAAACAAAGGAACGATTACACCAGTCATAATCTCCACTGCAGGAATTAAAATCTGGACATTGCTCATGATGGTTTGTTTTTTCCTTCCTTTTCAGTGTGGACTCAAGTCAAAAGTAAGGATTGTTAGCAGGCGTTCTGGTGGGCATGTGAGGCCAGGGGCAGAACTGGAAGAGAGGGCAGGCGCTGTTCCAAGGATGCCCAAGGTGCACTGAACTGGCAGTCCTTGGCCCTGCCTTCCTGCCCCGCCCGCCCAATCAACCCCGGCCTCACGGTTGGAGAGTACTTGATGTTTTTTTGATAAATAAATATTTCTCTAGGCATTTAGCAGAGCCAGAATATGTGATCCATTTATGTGGAACCAGAGTTTTATGTAGTGTTTTATTATTTTTCCCTCGTAACATTTTTTTTTCTTTGCAAAGAAGAGTACTCATTAATTTCAACCATAGCCCTTAGGTATGTTGAAATCCTCTACTCATACTGGCTGTCATATAACCTAGGTTAAAATACCAATCTTTCTCTAAGAACAAATATTTGTAAGTACTAAAATGGAATTGGTTCCTCTGTAAGGCACACTCCAAACCCATCCTAGAGAGTCCAGGAGCTTGCTGGAAGCTAGCACTGGAAGATGTTGGAACTTGAGCTCCCTGGTATTCCCCCTCCAAGCCTGGTGCCCTGAGGATCTACATTTTCTATGCCTGAAAAGTGGGATTTCATGGGCATGCAACTAGGTGTTGGGTCCCTATCTTATAATATGTGACAAACACCTTGAAGAGAGTCAGGTCAGCTTTTTCTACAACATCTAAAAAGTCAATTACAGTGCCTTTTTCAGAGTATACACATTCAGTAAATAACATGGGTCATCATATGTTAAAAGTTGACTCTGGACTAGGCTCTAGGGTGGGGACCTCCCCTGTGTCATCCTAGCTGACCCTCCCAACAGCCAATAACAGGGTTATTGTTCCTCCCACACTATAGATGGAGAGTTGAGGCACAAGAGGTCCAGTGGATTCCTCAAGGTCATAGAGCTGTCTCCCACAGAGGAGGTGAGATTGTACCCATGTAGCCAGACCACCCACACCTTCAGAAAGCAAAGGTCATCTCAAATCTAACAAGTCTATCCGCAGTCAGGTAAACACATCACCCCTTGGGTGAAATAGTATCCTAGCTTCAAAGAGTTGTTGGTCTGGGAGAGCCTTGAAGAATCAGCTTGTGCGTAAATCAGGGTAAGTTAAGTGATGCTGCAGTAACCGTAAGTCCTCCAGTCCATCTCAGTGTCTTCACACAGCAGAGGTTCACTTTTTCCTTCCTTTTCCATTTCTCCTGGGAGTACACTGGGCAGATCTAGTCATGTGACCAAAGGGGCCGCAGGGAAGCACATGGAATATTTGTTGAGCCGGCACTATGGTGATGGCACTGGGGTCATCTGTCTTTGTCTCCAGGCCTTGGAAAGCATACTGTTCCAAAGGCTGAGCTTCTGGTCTTCAACCTCCTACTGGCCCTACATGACTTGAGCAAACAACTCCTTTTCTTTTTCTTTTCTCTTTTTTTTTCTTGTAGTGCTAGAATAATTAATTTTCAATCTCATATATTTTTCATTACAAAAGTGAGAAACTACATTACATCAAATTTTAAAAGAAAAACAATGAACTTCCAACCATGCCACCACCATCATGACTACTACTAATATTTTTCTATATTTTCTCCTAGACTCTTCTCCTACACATAATTTTATGCTCTACCATCAGAGTTTATGAGATACAGATATAATATAAGATATACAAAGAATTAAGAATTTACAGATTGACCTACCATAGCCTCCCACAGAGTCGGGGGTGGAAGAGTTCTGAGGGTCTGTGCGCTGGGGACCCAAAGGGTCCAATCAAAGGCCTGGAGCTCCTCAAGGATGTGATTGTATTCTTGCCCTTTGGGATTCCCTACAGCATACTTTATGCATCTGTAAATGGCTGTCCCTTACAAAGAACGCATCCTGAGGCTACTCTGGCACCCTCAGAAGGACCAAGAGACATTTTTCGAGTAAGGTGAAGCTGTTGCCTGGCACAAGTGGAGCTCACCGTTTTGCTTGGATGGCCAGCCCTGGAGGCTGCTGGCCAACCTCACAGAAACAGGGTCAGAGGTACATGGCAACTCCCAGGCTTTGGGAGACCTTGGGAGCTTTTCTTTGTTGGTTTTTACACCTAATAAAAAGCAATTTCCTCTTTTCAAAAGGCACATTATTTTGTCTGTTTTGGAAGATTAGTGGTTTGGGGAATTGTTTGGTTTTTTGTCTTTAAAAGGAGAAAGACATCATCTTTTTCTCTGGGTAACTGAAAGGATAGGTCAAGTCACGCAGGTCACATGGAAAAAGAAGAACAGAACAAAGATTGACACCCACTCTCAAGAATAGAAGTCAGCCCTCACCCTGGGGTGGAAAACCATTCTCAGACAAAATATCTGCATGGAGCAGTCCATGAGGAGGGGTGCTGACAGTCCCCAAATGGATTTCACATCCCTTGGAACACCCAAAGGGAAGAAGACTCAGGAGAGTAGGCGGTGGCTCGATCTAGTTCTTAAAAAGCACGAGCTGAAACACTACTCTAAACTATGCAGGAGGTGGCTCTTCTCTGGAACTTTCTAGGAGTTGAGCAATTTCACCTTTCCTTGGAAATGTGATTAGGATAGATAGGGGCAGTTTTCAGGGACACATTGGCCAGCTCCTTCTGCTTAAACCTAGTCTTGGATACCTCTAGACTGGCACATGGGGCCACTCTTACACCACTCTGTCTATACCATGTGCCTCTCACTGCTCCAGCACACTGTCCCTAAAGAAATGTCTCCACCGTAGGACCAGCCTGCTGAGAGAAGCATAGAAATCCACCCCAGCGCCACCGCGTGCCTGGCAATGAGCTCCTGCAGGTGTGTCTGGAGCCAGCCTCCACTTCCTTGTTTTTCTGTTACCTTGGCAACCACTTGCCATCAAGTGGAACATAATCCCCAGGGGTCTGAAGAGCAGCCAAGGCAACCCAATTATATCCGAGGAATTCTGCCATTATCCTAGAATTGTCAAGGTGGTATCTGAGGGACCAGTGCTCCTCTGTCTCCAAAGGACTCCACAAGTTGCAGCAATAAGGAAAAAAACTGTATTACATTATTCTTGATGATTTGAAAATGCTTTATCAGGTCTGGCAAGATAGTTCAGTGGTCTGAAGCACCTACTTAGGCAAGCTTAGGCAGACACAGGGGACCAAGGTTCGATCCCCGGCACCACAATCTCCACTAGCCCCACCCTTAGGGCAGGGTGAACTGCCACAAAATAAAAAATTAATTAATTTAAATAAAAAGAAAATGCTTTATCAGACATCTAAGATCTCATTTAATTTTTTTAAAAAATATGGAGACAAAGATTACCATTCTCATTGTAAGACGAGGAAAGAGCTCCCAGGTTTTGAGTGGCTTGTAAATTTCACCCACTCGCAGGTTCTGGGTGCTGCAGCTAGAACGGGGACATGCATGTGCTTGTCCCAAATCTGTTTCTCCATCATTTTCTTGGTATTCACATCGTGTCTCAGTCAATTTTGTGTTGCTCTAACAAACCACCTAAGCTCAGTATTCAAAGGAACGGAGTTTACCTAGCTCAAATTCTGGCAGTCTAAGCACATGGCACCAGCACCTGCTTCTAGTGAGGGTCTCCTGCAGATGGTATTGGATGGCCAGGGGACAAGTGAGAGAAACACCACTTAGCCAGAGAGGAAGCAGAAGAGTGTGGAGGGTCAGGTTCACTCCTTTATCTGCGCTCTCAATCCACCCATGCTAGACCTGCCCTACTCTGAGGCCAGCATTGGGCCCTTCTTGGAGGCAGTTTGTTCCCCTCAACTCCCACTGGGCCCCACTCCTGGAAGTGCAGGACCTCCAAATCCTGCTGTCTTGAAGATCAAGCTCACACACATGGGTCTTTGAGGGGTACAATCAACGCACCCCCAGCCTTAGCACATAGACTCTTGACTGGGTGTTACCAACTTGATGTTCTCCTTCCAGCATAGTAAGACCCTGGTGTAAGTTTGCCCACAGGTTCCTTGCATGGAGCCCAGTGTTTCTTCAGTCAGGAGAAGAGCTGCCAGGAAATAATTAGGAAAGTAAAGCAACCAGAAATCAGAGCGATGTTGATCGAGGTCACACATAGCTCTCCTGCAGGAGAATGCTGCTGCAGCCTGCCCCATCAGACAGTCTCAGTGGGAGACCAGCCCTCTGCATGCATTGGTCTGGATGCTGAGGACAATCTCCTGGAGAGACTGAGGCTCCTAGTCAGAGGTCAGATGTCCCAGGTCTCTCCCAGTCAAGAGTCTTCTGTCCCAGGTCTGCAGAGAATATCACATCACCAGATTGTGCTGATAGCAAGGGTTGAAGCTCAGAGACCCGAGAGACACCCCAGCAGCTCCCATCCCCAGAGAAGCCCACTGAAGCCACTGGGAAGATGCCACAGGCACACGTGGCAGCTGTGCTCTCGGGGAAGGAAAGGTCCGCTTCCGAGAGCAGAGCCAGCTCCGCCAACTCAGCACTCAGGATTTGGACTCCGGGGCTGGAGAGATGGCTCAGTGGTCTAAAGCACCTACTTAGAACAAGCTTAGCAAAAGCATCAGGGACCACGGTTCAATCCCCCAGCACCACATGCCA
>NW_004524612.1:9882512-9914496 GCF_000260255.1 Octodon degus | reverse complement strand
CTCTCTCTCTCTCTCTCTCAAATAAATAAATAAATAAAATTATAAAAAAGGATTTGGACTCCGGTTAGCTGGAGAAAGTTTCCAGCCAGCTTCACAAAGAACGCTCCTTGTGGCCTGAAGCTATACTACCTGGGAGGATGCACACAGGCACCATCTCAGCTAATCCGCAGGAGAGTGCAGGAATGCTTATCCCCACCTGAGGAACAATTCTCCTCAAGGAAATACGTTAAAACAAAACGAACAGACTTACCCCCGGGGCTACAGCTGCCTTGCAGTGGAGCTAGAGCAAGAGCTTGAGAGTGTGAACTCTACCACGCCCTTCACTCACTTACCAACAAATTACATCGAGGACAGCAATGTGTAATAGAAAACCCACGATTAAGTGCCTCTCACCTTGGCCTTCAGTACATGTGCACCGCTCCAAATGTCTTAGCAATTATTATACTCTCTCTAAAATGAGTTTTTAGGGCCAGCCAAATAGCTCAGCAGATTAGAGCAACTGCAAGCAGGCGCAGGGGCTGGGGGTTTGATCCCGGGCCTGCCATGCTGGCCAAGCCTCCAGGGTGCACTGAGATGGCAATGGAGACTGGGCGTGGTGGCGTGCACCTGTAATCCCAGCTCTTTGGAGGCTGTAAACAGGGGAATCACTAGGAGTCCAATCTAGTAGTGAGACCCTGAACACCCTGTAGACCCTTCCCTAAAATACAAAAATAAATAAATAAATAAAATGAATTTTTAAAAAAGATAAGGCAAAAACGAAGATTTTTTGAAAGCAGGCACCAATATTCAATTATTTCCCCAATCTTGTATATCTGTTCACCTGAACAACAGAATTGATGATAAAAATTGATGATAAAAAACCATTGTTAATTAGCTATTCTTATTTTGAAAATCTGCAACACATGCATTGTTGTATGTTACCCTGTTTCTTTTTCTATTTGTTTTTGCTTCTGTTTTCACTCTTCAAAATAAAATAAAATATATTAAAAAAAATAAGATGCTGAACTCTGCACTAGTACAAATAGCTCCCAGTGGGGTTGGCCGGGGGTCACTGCTTTGCACCTAGCTTTGGAATGAGAGCATGTTGCTACCTTGCAGCTCCGGAATCCCTACACCCCCCAGTCCATCTCAGCTCCCCTCCTCCATTCTCAATCCACCTGAAAAAGATTTGAAATTCAGGAAATCTGTTACCAAGATAAAAATAGTAGCTAGCAACCAAAGATAAATTGAATATAGAACCACTGTCTCTTTCTTTTTGCCCTTGTTCTACGATTTTAGAACTTACCAGTTAGCCTTTCTACTGTCTCCTGTCAGCTGTAAAGCCTCGCCAGGAGCTAACTAGAAAGGAGAACGGACTAGCCTGGACTCTGTTATAGCTGAGCAACGAGAGAAATATTTAAATAATTTTCCAATGGTGATTTTTGAAAAAGAAAGGGGAAAAAAAGGAGAAAGGAAGGAAGGAAAGGGGGAAAGAAAGAAAGAAGGAAAGAAGGAGAAAAACAAAAGGCCTACAAAAGCCACCTCGCGGAATCCCCTCCCCCAAGCCTTCCCCACACTTCCCAAGGTCCAGGACCTGGAAGACAAAGCCCGGAGCAGCCTTGGGAGCTGCCCCACCACAAGGCCACACTCTTACAGAGTGGCCAAAGCCTGTACCTAAGGGGCAAAAAAAAATCATCATTCTCCTCCCTATAAATGTTACTGTCCCCGTCTATGCAACAAATCAGAAAAAACTAATCAGCAGCAGCTCTGAGCCATCTTGCAGGTCTTCAGGCTCAGTGAGACACTTACTAAACTGTTAGCCACACCGAAATTCTGGGCTGTAAAATAATTTCCACTAAACCATAGAAACCTTCTTCAGACATGTCACCTCCCCCACTCAAAGACATTGACCTTCTCCCTGTTTCCTGCTTTGCTTTGTCTTCAGCTTCTCCGCCTGCCTGAAGGCACTCTCAGCCTATTGCTCCAGAGCCCCAGGCTGAGCCCTGGTTGATTCTCAACAGGCCACAGCGCTCCTCAGCCCCTTGTGAACCTGTTTATCAGGCAGTGGCTCCATCTGTGGCTGTGTCCCCTCAGGTCCTTCAGGGGACACTCACATCCATCTTCTCCTTGAAGCTGAGACTGGTCGTTCTTGTGCCCACTGGTGTCTCTGTCCTGTGGCACCTCTAATGTGAACAGTACACTCTTCCAAAACCTTATACTGACTTTCTTTCATTTCATTTATGTTAATGTTTTTCCTCAGCTACACCAAAGGTCAAGAGCCTATCCTTTATCTTTGTCTAGACACTCAGAACATGGGTACCAAGCTAGTGACATAGAAAAGGCACAGTGGCTGCTACAGACTGAAAGAACATGCACATCTATCTAGCTTTGTCAGCCTGCAGAGAGGCTGTCTGAGATGCACCTGTGGGCCTGCTAGGGACCCATCTTAGAAGACACAGTGGGCATTAGCCTCACACCCATGCGTGTAGCTAGTGCCATTCCAACCCCACAACATCTAGAAGATCCTAAAAGCCATTTTAGCAACAGACATGGAGCAGAGGTAAGAAACAACCCACACTCTTGAGCACTTTACCTGAGGGAGCAACATGGTACGCATAAGCTCATCAACAGTGACCTTGGCCTCCAGGAAAATAACTAAGACCTGTGTCACAGTTTAAGGTTTTTGCAAAGGAAAATAATACAATGCAAGGCACATTTCATAAAATTATTTTACAAGGACTCACCCAAGGAATCATATACAAGAGTGCATGAAATCTGTCCACACACTAAAGACCAAAGAATCTGCTGAGGGCCTGGATCTTAATACCCTGCATGACTCCAGATAAAGACCTAGAACTCATAACAATGCCCCCACAGTCCAACTGGAGGTCAAGAGCCCACAACAATGTCTCATGCAGGTCTGTGTCATGGATCTGCACTGGGAAGGCCACAAGGTCAGTGGTGAAAGCTAGAAGTCTAGGCCGGCAGGATGAAGGATCTGTACTAGCAGGCTGAGGGATCTGAACTGGAGCCAGGAAGCGATGCTCAAAGCAAAGACCAAAGCTCTCCCAAAAGTACCACAGCCATGCTTAGCAACAGTGAGGTCCTGCGCACCTCAGAGGATGAGGAACGCTGAGCTCCCATCAGGAAAGCCAACAGGACAAGCTTCTCCACAGGCTGACCAGTACACTTCTCCCCTCCTGAGCCAGGAAGCAATGCTCAAGATGAGGACCAGCACTCCCCAAAGTGAACCATAGCCATTCTCAGCCATAATGAAATCCTGAACTCCTCCTCCAATGAGAACAGCCAAGTTCATCAGGAAAGCCAGCATGACAAGCTCCTCCAGCAAAACAGCCCAGGGGAAGCAGCAGCTTCCAACAGCTCCCACAGCTTCTCCAAACAGCCTCCCTAATGACCTCCCATCAGCTTCTCCAGCTCTCTCTTGTGCTGCTGGCAACACCCCTCAGGTAGGCTGCCCACACCTAGCACCATGCGGCTTCCATTCAGCTGGGAGTAGCAAGCTGACCACAAGTTGGCATCTGCCACCACCTGCCTTCTGATCCTGACAAAGAATTTGTGCCCCGTTCTCCTTCACGTGGAGAAAGGGAAGGGACCGGGAGGGCAGGAGAGGAAAAAGAAGGTGACTTCCCCCTCCCCTCCTCTTCTTCTTCATCCTCCCTCTCTTCTTCCTCCTCTTTCCTTTTCTTTGGTGTTTTGATCTACAATTCCTTAAAACAGAAAAAGACCCCTCTGCAGACAAGAAACTGAGACAAAGACTGCCCACGTATCTGTCTTAGGGAAAAGGCCTGCCTGTCTCTGGGAAGATGCGTGAGGATGACGGCCCAAGGTAAGCCTGATGGTCTGGAAATGGCAAACTGAAATGAGGGTCAGCTGCTCAGAGAATAAGGCATAGTGGAGAGGCCAGGCAGGGGCAGTCACAGGAATGCCCAGAAGACCACCAGGGAGCACGCTGAGCAGTGATGGCCCCCAGCATCCAATTCAGAGATGAGGCCCAGACCCTGCCCAGAGGTTCTGACTCCACAGCCTTGGCTAGCCTGGTTCTTAAAACACTGCCCACTCAAAAATCCTATAGTAACAGGCTGGGGAAATGACTCAGTAGAATAAGCACTTGCCTGGCAAGTGCAAGGGCCTGAGTTAAATCCCCAGTTCCATTTAAAAAAAAATAGAATATAAAAATTCTATAGTAGAAGGAGGAAAAATATAAAGGATATGGAAACTTGGTGTTGCCAAGAACAGGATAGATTTAGAGACTCTAAAACAAACAACGGAGCCCCCGCAGGTCCCTGCAGAGAAGTATTAAGGCTATGGCTCTCATGAACCCTTCCAGGCAACGCTTGTCTTCAGCTGAATGCACTGCATGGCTCCACTAGTGGTCTACCAGCAGAGTCTGCTCTCGCTGGCCACAGCCTGTGCCGCGCCAGTTGTTAAATATCTCACATGTCGCCATTGCTAGGATCCATGAAAGCAGCTCCAACATTAGCCACACGGCTCCTGATGATATTCAGGGATCTATGTTTGTGAAAATGACCAGCATGCAAATCTACAGAGCAGCTAGGAAGGACTGAACTGTTAGCCACTTAAACGCTGGAAGGGGTTTTTGTTTCTTTTTTATCTTTGCTTTAACCAAAATATGTGGGTTTATGAGAAGTAAAACAGAGTGTGAGGGACATTTCTGTCCAACTAGCAAGAAGGGATTCTTAGGTAATAGCTGATTTTCCCGGTTCCCCAGGTTTGCAGCAAACCTGGCCTCTGAGTCAAGACTGCCTCGCTCACTAAGGAATCATGAGGGTACGTGACTGACTTTATCAGATACAAAAGTTACGTTTCTTGTTATACAGGTCTTGCTTTATCTTGGTCTTAACCATCCAGCAGAAAAGTATAAAAACGAGTTATATAAAGTAAAGCCATATTAATATGCTGAGCTGTGAAAGACTCAAGTCAACAACTTCTGCAGATAGCCCACTACTATTATGGACTACTGAACTATATTGGAATATTTTGCTGAATTCACACACCTATAGTATTTAGATGCCAATGGAATACCCATCTCTGACAGGACTAAACAAAAAGAGGGGATACAAAGGAAGGACCATTTTGTATGTGTATATGCAGAATAGTTAGGATAGATATACAGCTACTTTCACTTAATTCAACAAGAAGAAAGATTTGTACTAATAGTGTTTGGCCAGGATATCATGTCTGCATCTTGTACTATGGACAACCACTAAGAAGATAACAATGTACAATGTATTAATTATTGAAACTGTCCTATTAATCAGTTTTGAAACTGTTTTATTGCTATTTGTTTCTCAATAAAATAAAATAAAATAAAGGAATAAGAGCTGCGGTCTTGCCCCGCGTAGGCCCTGTTCCGTGGGCCGCAGCCTTCCCAGCCTCGTCCTCCGCTTCCTTCGCCGGCTTCCTTCCTCCCATCCTGCGCTTCTGCCTGCTTTGATCTGCACTCCCCCTGCCCCCTTAATCATCACGGGTCTGCTTATCTAAACAGTACTGGACTCCGCAGAAATTACATGACAGAAGCCAAACAGATAAATAAACTCTGATCGTAGACCTCAGCTAGATCAAGCTTGCTCGTCCCACGGGGATGTTTATCTTGGAGAAGTGCAACTCCAGATCTGTATTTGTTATTTGGGAAGCTGCCAAGTCAGCCCACAGTGCGACCTCCAGGGGACAGGGGCAGATGGGGCCGGTGCTCATCCCACCGATCACGTTTAAGAAACCCCAGAAATAGCATCACTCCTGAGGGCCTGGCTCCAAGGCCAGCAGAAATGAAGGAAAACCTCTCTTTAATGGGAGACTAAAGTTTCACTTATATCACTGATGAAGATGTCAGTAGAAAAGGTGGCTTCTGCTGAGAACAAATGGGCTTCATAGGCCTAGATCCCAGAATTTCCAGATTTGACCAGGCAGTTGCAGAAGAAACTCCCTTTTTTCAGTACAGAAAACCCTACATCCTGGGAAAACCCTTATCACCCAACTATTAGGGAGCTGCAGATCCATTACAGCAGGGGCAGAAGAGCAGACCACGTCTCCTGGACCCCTCAAAGAACAGGGGCAAAAAGACCTGTTTCCAGCCCCCTGCTTCTCCTACCAAACTCACCAATCCAGTTAAATCTAGAGGCTAAGAGTGTCAAGCTGGGAGCAGCTCCCCATCACAGGGAAAGAAACATGAGGGGAACACTCTTTCAGAAGCTTAATTCTTCTGAGGATTCTGGTCACAAACTGAATTAGATGAAAACCAAATCAAAGTTCCCCATAGGGTTAGTGCTGAACCTAACCCACAGGAAAGAACCCTCCACGACCCAGCAGGTTTACACAATACCCTGATCTGAAAGGAACCATAAGTTTGTGGATTCTATACAATAACGCCAGCCAAGCTTTAAAAGCCTTATTATTTAGCAATCATTTCATTCTTTAATAAAATACACACAATGTAATGGTGGCTTATAGTTGAGCAAGGCCACATGATCCTGCCACTGATTTGTGAGTGGCGGTAAAATGTGTTGTTTCTTGTCCAAGCATGTCATTTGTATGTGGCCACGAAGAGCACTCCTGCTGCCCTCCTCTGATCCCAGAAATGCTCCAAATCGTGAGCTAAAGACACAATGACAAGGGTACAAGCTCCCTCCCCTCAATTTCCAAGAGACACGAAGGAGAGACATCTGCACTTTTACCTAATCAAAACTCGCAGGGCCTGTTGTCACATTGTAACCAATGTCATAGCCGAAAGCAAGGTCCTAACAAGACGCCAGTGTCATAACAACTCACAAATCTGAAAAGGGCTTGGCAGGCCAAGGGTTTGAACTTCTGCCATTTGTTGTTTGTGCCTCCATATCTGTTTTATTGGGGCCATTTTAATTTTCTAACTTCAAAAAAAATTAAAAACAGATGCTGTCAACCACCTGCTTTGGGATAAAAAGAGAGGAATGCTTTAAAAGTACTAGCTCTGATTTGCATATGCAAACCACCACGAGGCATGATATTAGTCTAATTTCAGTGTTATCATATTCCTACTTAAATTTGGTTCGAAGTTTTGCTCTGTGTCACACATAGAAGAAAACATTTGATGGAAAACTTCCAAAATAGTTTTCAGAAAACTTAGTGAGAGGTCTACAAAACATTTTTATTTGCTGAGGAATGCTAAAGCAACTTAACTAATGAAGCACAAGGGCCAAAGTATTCCCAGAAATTTCCAAATGGAAAAGAAATTCAGAAATGTTTTCCTTTGTTTTTTAAAAGCCATGGAGGGGGCTGAGGGGATAGCTCTGTGGTCTAAGCACCTGCCTGGCGTGTACAAGTGCAAGCTCAAGGACCCAGGTTCGATCCCTGGCACTGCATGTCACACCAGCACCAAGCCAAGCCAGCCAATGAAACTGGGTATGGTGACACACACCTGTAATCCCAGTGCTGGGGAGGCTGAGACAGGAGGATCACTAGGAGTCTGAGCTGTATAGTGAGACCTTGTACCAAATAAATAAAATTTTAATAAATAAATATTTTCTCAAAGTCATGGAATCTACATTTCAAAATAAAAAGATGACACACAGTTCTTGCTTCCCATCATCAGAGACATCCTACCCAGTGTTCCCACTTCTCTGTGATGCATGTGAAGAGAGAGGAGGAAAAGAGCTGTTTCTCAAGCAGGAACAACTAAATGACTGTTACTCCACTGACAGACTGCTCACAAGGTGACCAGAGCCGGGATAAGTCCTCCCCTAGAGCTATCTGAAGGCTTCCACAGAAGCTTCTGGAGTTAACACTGTACATGATCATTCTAACTCAACTTAAGTACAGGGCCTGCATTCTCCATGGCAGGATTTTTTAAATCATTGTCAGTTGCTTTTCTGCCTCAAGTGTTCTTTCAAACCCACTCTCTGAGCTGGGCAAGGTGGTGCACGCCTATAATCCCAGCAGACCAGAAGAATAAAGCCAGAGGGTTGCAAGGCCAAGCCCAGCTCAGGCAACTTAGCATGACTCTGTCTTACAATAAAAAGATTTTTCAAAAAGATGGGGATATAGCTTAGTGAGAAGACCCTGTGTTCAATACTTCATACAGCATTAAAGGAGAAGGAGGAGAAGAAAAGGGAGAAAGGGAGGGGAGGAAAATAGGAAGGGAGGGAAGGAGGGAGGAAGGGAGAGAGAAAAACTCAGCCCAACCTTAGATCTGCCAGTCCTTCTAAAAGAGAAAACTCAGATGAAAGTATGGAACCCAGCTTGTGTAGCAGATTATAGGAAGAAAGCTTGGTGAGGAAGTGCCAATAAATGACAAGGAGGGCAGGTTAGGAGCACGGGCTCTAGAATCCCAGGCACCTGGATTCAAATCCACAGCCTCTGGATGTGCTACTTTGAGCAAGTCAGTAAACCACCCTGAGCCTCAGTTTCCTCATCGTTAAGAATAGCAGAACCTGCCATATTGACAGGTTGTGGGTTAAATGCAGTAACAGAAAGTGCTTAGCTCGGGGCCTGCTCGAGCATACGCAGACTTACATGTTACAGGTAAGACAGCTGCTAGTACGCATCCTCTGAAAATGTTTCTCCATAGCATAATGTTTATAATTTCCTTAAATCAGCATCTGCAGAGCCCTGCTATGTTGAATATACTTGACTTTTTAAGGAAAAAGGCATATCTGCCACTCCATCGAATACTTCATGTGATCTTCTGTCTGAATTCTGTAACAGTGTCTGGGAAGCCACCTCTTCTGGGCAGCAGTACCTGAAACCTCAGCAGTTTCTTCCCTCCTCCCTTTCTTCCCCTTTTCCTTCTTTCTTTCCCTCCTTCTTCTCAGTCTCTGCTTCCCTCTTTCTTCCTCTCCTCCTTCCTTCCTTTCTATTCTCTTTCGTTCCTTCTTCTACATGGTAAAAGCACAATATTTCTTTAAAGATTAAATATATAATCCAAAAGTATAAAAGAAGGGCCAGTGAGATAGCTCAGAAGACTAGGTGCCTGCTTAGGCAAGCACAGGGACCAGAGTTCAATCCCTGGCACCACATGCCCTCCCAGCTCTGTCCTCGGGTACACTGAGCCAGCCACCAAGCCCAGGCATAGCGGCACATGCCTGTAATCCCAGCGCTGGAGAGGCTGAAAACAGGAGGATCACTAGGGTCCCAGGTACATAGTGAGACCCTATAACAAATACATAACAAAAAACAAAAACCCCCAAAAGTATAAAAGAAAAAGCAAACTTTCAACATATAAAGTCTCAGTTATTTTTCTGCTCTAATATCTTAAGCGTTGCTTATGTAGTCTTTTTCTCCAGATTCCCTATGGAAACAGATTCGGAAAACAACTAACTTCAATATCACAATGTCCAGATAGCTCCAAAAACTCAATTATCCTTGACTGCCAATCCAAACCGCATTCATGCTGTTCACTTCAGCTTGCTCATTGACCACTTAGGTTGTCTCGGAAGACAACCTGACCCCAGGGAAGATTTAGGCATCATTAGTCTTGCCCATATAGCCCCCTTTATCTCGTCGACAGAGAGTAATTCAGACAAATGACTTAAGGACTTTTTCCTATACTTTCTTCCTCTCTCCTTCTTTTAAATTTCTAGACCACCAGACACTAAGCACAAAGGTATCCTTGTCAATAATAGCGGTGGAACTTGTAAAAGTATTTTAATTCAGAAACATGATGATCTAACAGCTAACACTGTGTCACTCAGTGTGTGTTCCAGAAGGAAAGGCTTTGATAGCCAATCACAGTGTTCAGCATTGCTTTGTGCTTTGTTTTTACTAATTTGTTACATGTAGAAATTAAACCCAGGGTTTTGCCCATGCTGCCCCAATACTCTGCCACTGAGTGACATTCCCAGCCCCACAGAATCTTTTTGCTCTACTTACCCTACAGTAACACAGATAAATTACACTCTCTGGGAAGTATTCTTAAACACTGAAAATATCTAACGGATCTGTGAGCCTCTTACAGCACAGGCTAAATGGCCATTTCTAGTCTAAATATGTCATTTGCAGAGGAGGCAAATTTGCCCAACATCTCAGTGCTGGTGACAAGCCAAGTTCCTGGAGGCCTGCCCTGGTGTGGTCATGAGGTTCCACACCTGGAGGGAAAGGTGGACATTCCGGTGGGCTGTCAAACTGAGAACCTCAAGTGGATTCACCCAGGTCTTCCAGCCTGGGCAATGCGCCCTTGGTACACTTGTTAGACAGAAAAATAATCCTAGAGAACCAGATCACCATTGACCATTTCCCTGGAATGATGACAGAAAATTCTGGAAAGTAGACTTAAGGGTACCTCCCTCAACTGGCCTGACCCCTGCCAGACACAGTAAACCCAGAATTCTGCTTTGCTGAGTTACTAAGGTTAACACAGTATGCTTGCCAGGGCCTACAAATGTGCTGACAACTCCTGGTCACCTCTCCCTTCTCAGTGCCCCTGACCTGGTTATAACCATTCCCAAAGGACCAATGATCTGACACCCAGCCAGGGCTGCAGGAAGTGGGTGGCCCAGTCCAAAAACTTTATCACAGCTCGTTAACTCTTCGCTACCAGCCCAAGGCAATCTGACATCACCCAAAGGGAGATATGGGGGCAGGATGAGGAGGGGGATGCAGCATAATTCATTCATTGAAAGCATCCTTTGCATCAACTTCAAAGCCTAGAGCCCAGCCAGTCCCCCCAGCCAAAGATCGCTCTAAGATGTACATTGCTAGGTGGTGGTTCTTTTCCTAAGGAATGTGCACCCTTTCTCCTAGTTGTAGAGTTTGGGGGTTTAGGTCTTTTTGACTGAATAGATGGGAGAGAGAAGGGAACAGAGAGAAAATAGGGGAAAGGTCTTACAGAGGCCAGAAGCATAAACACGGACAGTCTGTGCCTGACGTAAACAGGAACTGGCTTGCATTATGCTGTAAACAGTGAGCCAAGCGGGGACCAGTCTGCATTGCTGATTGCAATTAAATGAGGTGTCAATTTTGGCCTCTGTCATCATGTCAAAAACGATTCTTAAGTTTGCCACTTTTTTTGTCATTTCCATAAGCCTCATCAGACATGTTCTGAGCTCTCAGCAGGAAAATGGAATGCCCGTGCTGTCGCATCTGAGGGACAGACGAGATATTTCTTCCTTTCTTAACCAGAAAGCAAACAGCTTCCTAGGCAGAGAAAGGCAAATTACCTTGAATTCCTCTAGGTAAATTATGAAGATTTGAACAGCATTCCAAATAAACCCTGAATTGTAACGTGTATAGAATTTCCATAATGAGCAAAAATATATATATATATATATATTGTATTTTACCTTTAAAAATACTTCTTATAGAGCTGGCAAGATAGCTCATCGGACTAAGTGCCTATTTAGGAAGCACAAGGACTGGGTTTGCTCCCCGGTACAGCATGCCACACCGACCCCACCTCTTGGGCACGCTAAGCCAGGGAATGAGCCCAGGCACGGTGGAACATGCCTGAAATCCCAGTGCTGGGGAGGCTGAAAACAAGGAGGATCACTATGAGTCTGAGCTGCATAGTGAGATTCTGCACCAAATATATATATATATTTTTTTTTAAATACTTCTTACAGTATTAAAAGAAGCATAGAGTATACCTACAAGGGCTGGGGGAGATAAAATGGGTTTTATCATAGAAGTACAAGTCTTATTAATTTCAACTGTGAAATTGTCCAATAAACTTGCCTTTTGTGGGTACTCACCACATTCAAAATAAAAGAACATCAACAATTTTCTGAGGGCCAGCCAAATAGTTCAGCGCAGGGGCTGAGGGTTCGATCCCTGGGCCTGCCATGCTGGCCCCATCCCCTGGGTGCTCTGAGACAGCAATTGAGACTGGGCATGGTGACATGCATCTGTAATCCCAGCTCTTGGGAGGCTGTAAACAGGTGGATCACTACAAGTCTGATCTAGTAATAAGACCCTGAACACCCTGTAGACTCGTCCCAAAATTTTTTTTTAAAAAAGTCTGAAAAATTGCCACAATATGTACAGAATTTAACCAAAAAATATGCCTTACAAAGATCCCACAGCACAACCAGCAGCCCAGGGCTCCACTTAATGGCCAAGGTATATGAGCACTAGATCAAGGGAAGTGTCCTCTGTGGCCAAGCCATAGGTAGGCACAGGGCAGGAGATGAATCAGTAAGGAAGAAGCACAGGCAAAGGATCAAGCACCATGCGTCGTGTCCGGGTTTTGAGCCCACAAGCCCTAAAGTTCACAGCCACAACCTCTATCAACCAGGGACCAACACACTAAGTCCTGAACACCCTCCTCTCATTACTTTGCTTTTGCCATTATGAGTCTCATCTTCTGCAATGCTTCATTTCATGGGTCAAATTGATTGGGCCACGAGATGCCCAGATAACTGGTTAAACAGTATCTCTGGCTAAGTCTGAAAAAGCCTCAATTTGAGTTGATGGGCAGAGTGTAACCGACAGCCATCCGCAGGGCGCATCAGGGCTCATCTCATCTACGGAGGCCTGAAGGCAATAAAAAGGTGGAGAGGGAGGGATTCTCTCTCTGCCTGAATGTCCGAGCAGAGACTTCAATCGTCTCTTGTCTCAAGACTGAGGTGATATCATCTACGCTCTCGGGTCTTAAGTCTTTGAGGCTGAACGGCAACTACATCATCACTGCCAGCTCTCCCCTGGGTCTCTTGCAGACAGGAGGCTGTGGGACTCTTCAACCTCCTTATCCTTGTGAGCTAATTTCTCATAAACCTGCTGTGTCTGTGTCCATATGTGAGAAAGATTTGCCTTAAGCATCACATTTCCCAGACTGCTTTGCGGCACAGTCACAGGCAAATCAGCACGGAGATCTACATAAGGCCTGATGCTGGGGGCAGGGGTGAGATTTGGGCAAGTGTGGTTGTAGAGGCTTCTGACCACACTGGCATTCATCAGACTTGATCACTGCCATACGGAGGGTGGTAGCAGTTGAGGTCTTTTTACTAAAACAGCTCCATGATAGAGCTAAGTGTGGTTCCAAATTCATTCTCTGTTGTACAGTTCCCACCCTGGTTATCTGGCCCTCCCAGAGATTTTTGTAAGGTACATGTAATGTTCTTCAGTAAATCTCTCTTATGGGTTCTACCTAGGTGTCCGCCAAAGCCTCATGCAGTCATGGGGAGGCTTCTAGAGTTTGTGATTAACTCGTGATCCAACTGGGATTATGGGTCTGAATAGAGTAGTGCTGGGATTATGGGTGTGAGTGCTACACCTGCCCTGGGGCAGATAACTTGAAGACAATATGAGGAAAGGAGACAGGCTTGCCTCTGCCATTGTTGCCACTACTCCGCGCTTTTGCTCTTGCTGTTTTGCTATTTTCTGCCACCATGAATTGCTGCCCTCTTCGATGTGCCTTTCTACCTTGGAGCCAGGCAAGTATAAGCTGAAACCTCTACAAACTGTGAGCTACATAAACCTTTCTTTTCTTAATTTGGGGTGTCGGGTATTTGGTCCCAGCAATGAGAAAAAAGTAACCAAGACAATTCCTTTTTTGCTTCAATTAGCTGAAGTAGATTCCATTATCTGTAAGTGAGAATGAAAGCAGGAATGGCACCCTACTTGTCACCAAGTCGGCAGGCAAATATTGAGACCCTTCCGTGAGTGAAAACCCTGGGAGAGCCAGAGAGCCCCAACAGGAAGAAAGCTGAGCCCTGGCTTTCAGGTAGACACAATTACTGACAAATAATTGTGTGTTAAAATCAAGGGGCCCTCCTATCCCCCTTCCCATGATGAGAACGCTTTCAAAACTATGGTAATTAAACATACTGCGGTTCAAAGGCACTTGCACCCACCATGAGGAACTCTGCTTGGCACTCGTGGAAGGTTGGACTCCTTCCCATCAGATTAAACTCAGTCACTCCACCACGAGAAGGAATAGCCTTTCCTCAAACAAGCTTCCATGTCATGCCTCCCTGTGAGGTTGGTCTCAGTATAAACTGGTATGGTGATCACCGATTCCCAGATATATTTCAGGAATTAGAGCCCACCCCCACTCCAGCCAGAGGCAGCAATGAGAAATGGGCTTGAACCCGTCAGCATACAGCCCAGCTTCTCGAGTACAGGGTTGGCGGTGCCACACTTCCTGCAGGGAAGGGTGGCACTTCCTGTGAGCAGGAATGGGGCAAGAGAGGAGAAAATAGGTCAGAAGACAGGGAGCGGCCACAGGGGACTTTGTCTTTTCAAAGACCTCCATTTGTGACAGCCTTCCTGGGCAAGTTCAAGGAACCACCAAATTAGTCACAGACACAATCTCCATATAGTTCACTCTGCCCTGTTCTTTTGACGTCTACACAGCCCCTCAAAAAAGACTCTTCTATTCTCATATTGTTGCAGTGTCTGGCCAAAAGAGCACTGGGAAACTGCTAGGGGAACATAGGGACTGATCCTCATCTTCTTGCAAAACCCAGAGAAAGGTGTCCACGGGGCAGAGTGACAGACAAGCAATATCTGCCTAGAAGAGCCCAGGACCCAAGACAGGAAGATTAAATTCACAGACCATCCTTCCTGCCTTAACAGTGACGGCTGGAAAGTCTCCCTCCATCCCTGAGTTATATAAAATGTTGTAATAGATAGAGTGGTGTAAGTAGTAATAAAAGTTGTCCTTTATTGAAGACCTACTGCATGCATGGCCCTAATGCACACCATGTAAGACAATCCCTCCAGTATTGTTAAATATGAATAACTATAACCAATAGATGACAAAACTGAGGCTCAGAATCAAAGTCCTTGCCCAAGGCCTTCGCGCTGCTGCTTATACCCAGGTCAGGCTTCCTCTGGGCCCTTCTCTTCATTAGACAAAAGTAGTCCTCGTGTACAAACTTTGGGGGTCTCAAAGGATCAAGGAAGGCTTCTTGGAGGAAGCTCCGCCTGAACTGGGTCTTAAAAGATTCATGCAAATATTCAGAGAAGCAGGAGGCACTGGAAGGGCTCCATCTTCACAAGGAAAGAGAGTAAGCCTGGGCTGAGAATGCAGAAAGGGTGGGCACTGTCAGAGTCCAAAGGTGAGGTAGGAGAAGGACAGAAGGAATTGAAGTGCTAGAGGGAAGGAAGGCAGAAAGACCTGCAGAGCCCTAGAGGGGACTTTGTGTTCATTGTCAGGAGCTTTGATCTTTATCCTACAGAACATGCAGAGCCATTGAAGAGTTTTAAAAGGTCAGCCACAGGATTGGATCAGGACTTTAAACAATCACCTTGGCAGACAGGATTTAATGGGAACAGGATTCCTCTGAATTGGAAGAGGATTAGAGATGGAGGTAAGTCAGGAAACTTACGATAGGGTGCCAAAAAACTCATGAAGAATGTGTTTACGGCAGGAATGGAGAGGAGGGGAAGCTGTGGTTCTGATACGTTGGACCCCTCTGAGATGCACATCGAGGTCTGGCCCCACTGTGGAGCGTGAAGAGGATGGTAACTGCATCTGCATCTCTCTGTCGTGCTCAAAGATAGAACTTTGGAAAGTGACTGGAGAGAAATCCATGATTGAGTCCTGGTAAGCTTTGGGGAGGAGACAAGTATGAGGGTGGAGGTCCCAAGACTGAATCCTGGAGATTTCATAATAAGATGGAGAGAAAGCAGAAAGCATGTGCGTGCACATGTACGCGTGCGCGCGCGCGCGCACACACACACACACACACACACACACACACAATGGAGCATGCCTGTAATCCAGCCAGCACTCTGGAAGGCTGAGACAGTGAGATCCCAAGTTTGAGTCTATCTTAGCAATTTAGCACCTCAACAGACCCTGTCTCTAAATAAAAAACAAAAATGGGCTGGAGTTGTAGCTCAGTGCAAAGGCTCTGGGTTCAGTCCCCAGTCCCACAAAACACACATGCAAGCACAAGTGCATCTCCTGTCTAACCATGTAATGCCCTGCACTGCCAGTAGGAAGGGCCTCACCAGAAGCAGCCCCTCAGCCTTGGGCTAAATCTAGGAGCCAAAATGAATCTCTTTCCTTTGCAACTGACCCCATTCATGGTGCTGTGTTAATAGCAACAGAAAACAGACTAAGACTGAGGAGAAAAATTAATGAGAGAGAAAAGCAAAACTGGCAGGTCCTTGTGGTTGCTTAGACAAAGGGAGAGGAAGCATAGAGCAATGAAGTCACCAGGACCAAGCTGGCTGTAGGACACAGAAGGCCGAGCGCTGAGAGGCTGGGCTGAGGTGCCCATCGCAGCCAAGAGTGAGCGAGGCTGGTGCTGCCTGTGGAGACCCGCAAGGTGCCTGCATCGAGGTGGCGGCAGACATCCCGGATGAGCTCTGCCAGGAAGGAGAGCCGTGATCCAAGGACAGGGACCGAGAAAACCCCAACTCTGAAGAGGTGGACAGCAGACACAGAGCACCTGAAGAGACCCTTAATAAATGATTTCAAAGGTATAAGAAAACTCAAGAGACTGGAGTTCTGAAAGCCAATACTATCCTTAGCTGTGTGACATCAGTAGCATCCGACTCAGAAGAAAGCTGGGGAAAATCCAGGACAAAAGAAATCCTTCGGATGTGGCCCTGAGGAAACCATTAGTGACCTCCAAAGAACCCTATCAGGAGCAGTTTGCATGAGAAGGGAAGTAGCTCAGGACTTATCCATCCAGGGAAAGCTGGCCTCGCGCAGTGTTGATTTTTAGGAAGAGAACGGGTGGCTGTGTTTATAGACTGAGAAAAAGGAGCTGATAAGAAAGAGAAAGATGAAGGCTGTTAGCCCAGGTACAGAGATAATGAGGGATGAATTTGTGCCCCAGTGCCTGAAGTGACAGAAGAGCTGACCAAAAGCACAGGCTGGCCCTTGGGCCTGAGCACTCAGCACGGATGTGCAGTCCACCTGGAGAAGACAGCCTGTCGGGAGAGCCCCAAGAAGCTGGAGATGTCCATCAGGAACTTTCAGTGTGTGGAAGAAAATCAGCCACTTGGCCTCAACATCTCTAGATGCAGTAGGAAACAAACCTCCATGAGTTTGTAGCAATGTTCATCCACGCAGCCATGTGACATCTCCAGCAGTGGCTGGGAAACAGTGAAGGAGGGGCAGCACCAACTTGCTGGGGATTTTCGCCATCATGCGAAGCTGTGTGAAAGCCTGTGAGACACTGAACGTGGACGTCCAAGGGAAAGTGTAAGGAGCCTCGCTCAGGGCAATCCTAGGAGCCAGTACAATTCATCTGAGAAGCATCCCACCTCAAGAACACACCAACCTGTGATTCCTAATGGGGTTCAGTCCTAGAGAAAAAACAAGCCCAGAAACCCTCAACCCTCAGAAAACTACAGCTTAATGATGCTAATCAGCAGCTGGTGGCCTTGTGTTATTCTACAAAGAAGTATTGAATGGAGAGGGCTGTAAGAGCCCAGCTGACTCAGCAGCCCAGGGTCTCCCTCCTCCCCAGAACCTGTAGTGTGTGCTTCTGGGCTCGATTCCCACTTTCTGTGCTCCATAAAAGTGAACGAGACACCGTCCATTGCCCTTCTTCCCACTTGGCTGGTTCTCTGTTTCTCTTCCTATAAAAGAAAACCTTTCAAGTTTGTAGAGCAGATCTCCAGCTCTGCCCTCTGGCCTCAGCCCACAGGGCACATCCCCTCCCCCACACCCCCCCCACTGCTCTGATAACTCAAAACCCCATGCACATCTTTCAGAGAAGCTGCTCCCAGCTCCCTCAGCATTTTCCCATCCAGCTCCTCCTTCTGTGGCCCATTTCCCTGTGCCCCACATTCTCCAGGTGGGACAATATCCTAACATTTCACAGTTTTGAAAGTCTTCTGCCCCCGTGGTGTCTGACGCTACCTCATAGTACCCATGTCCTGAAATCCTATGAAATTCCACCAGGGAGCCTGGTAACTGGCTCACTATCTTCCTCCCAAATTCAAGCCCTGACATGGCCCTGGAGACCATCTCCCCAGCAGGCTGGCCTCATGCAAGGTCACTTGTCCACACAAAATCATAGCTGCCCACTTCCAGGGTGCTCTGCAGGGAAGCACCCTGGCCTGGCAGCGTCCTTGTTGATGGAGGGCATGCTTTCTGGCAACGCCAGGACCTTTCTGTCTCAGCCAGTTCTTTGCAGAACCAGTGAACAGTTAAATGTAGCTTTTATTTAAAGTAAAGGAAGAAAGGAAAGAATGGAGAAAAGAGAAGAGCAAGAAAAGATATACCCGGCGAACAGAACGGGTCAGTGCAGAAACAGGACAGCAGGACAGGGAGACAGCTGTAGAGGTGAAGTCAAAGGCCACTGTCTTTATATCCCCTGTGCCGGAAGTGGGTTTGCCCCACATCCTGGCTGTGATTGACAGGATACAGACTGCTGTTCAGTGTGCATCCTAGATCAGGATACATCCTGGTATTCGCCTGTGTCTTACATCATTGGGTCCATCCTGTTTTCCAGCCAGCCTGCTGTGTCCTAGTCTCCCACCTCATCCTTGTTCCCTTCATTCCCACCTTTCTGTCCAGCTTCACGCAGTGCCCAGACCAGTGGTGCTTTTCTTCCATGGCTGTCCACGTCCCTCTCTTTCAGTTCCACTCTCATCTATACCAGACTAAAGCAGCAGAACATTAACCACCTCTTCTTCCCACTCATGACTTCCCTATCCTGTCCTTGGGCTGTGTTCCTCAGTGGCCCCTAGCATTCCTGCCACCAGTGCACCCCAGGACACAGAGCTTGCCAGAGAGGACTGGTCACTCCTCCACATACAATTTCACTTCTCGAAAGAATTCACAAGTCTGCTCAGATGTCCTACAACTTTATCCAGCTCCTTGCCCAGTCTCTGTAGTAAGATTCTAGCCTTACATTCGTCTCAGCCCTCTCCCCAAAAGCAAAGTGTCACTACTTGTAACCAGAGATATTTTATTCAAAAGAGAGAAAGATCCAGGGAGCTAGCTCAGTAGAATAAGCCTGCCTGGCAAGCTCAGGGTCCTGAGTTCAATCTCTGGTACCAAAAAAAAAAGGGGGGGAAGGGCTGGGGAGATAGCTCAGTTGAACAAGCACTTGCGTGGCAATTGCAAGGCCTGAGTTCAATCCCAGCTCTGAAAAAAAAAAAAAAACCTTTCTCAAAAGGGAGAAAGGGAAAAAGGAAGAAGAGATAGAGAAAAAAGAGAGAAAGAAAAATAAGAATACAAAGAGAAAGGAAAAAAGAAAAATAAAAAGTGAAAAGCAAGCTGTAGGTTGTTGTACCTCAACCTCCAACACATTCCTAATCCAGATCTGTCCTTTTTCAGGACATTTGTCCTACCACTCATCCACCTGTTTGTATCTGTTTCAGATAACAAGCCCGAATCCCAAATTCTCCCTCTTTCGCTGTATCTTCTAGCTCCTCAGACTTTCACTTAAAATTGCCCTTGAACTTCTCCCATCTTTAAAAAAGGTGACTGGGATTCAGAACCCCACTTCTAGGTACGTGTTCACAGCCAAACTATGCAATAAACACACCCCACTTCCCTTACATTTTTTTTTAAATAGAGTATGTGCATAAGCAAAGCTTTTGAAGTCAACTAGTTCCAAGGCTTACAACAAATTTCTTTAAAATTTTTCTGTAACCCCATTTTCCTAAATAACATATAGTTCAACATTTTCTATTCAGATATTCCCTTTTATCTTATCATAGAAAATGAGGGTTCAAGTCTCTCATCCAGCCTGTACTAGGCATGCAAACTTTGCTCTCCAAATCTCTCTCCATTACCCCCAGCTATTATACACAGTGGTTAAATTGTTTGATCCATACATAAGTGTACCTGTATATCTCATAAAGTACTGTACTGGGACTGTATTTCCCTCAGATATTTTTAACATCATTGCCACTTTTTTCTGATCTACTTTCTCTGTTCTAATTCCATCCCACATTTACACACACACACACACACACACACACACACACACACACACACACCGGTGAAACTCCTGTCATTGTAGTGGAACATGTGGGAAGCCCTCTACTTAGTACTGATGTCCCGCATAATCCTGCATCCTCAGTTCCAGATGAACAGACCCTCTCTGGGTGGCTTCCTGCGGTCTCATCCCAGAGTTTTCTGCACTGGTTTTCTTCCTTAGGTCTTCCCTCAATCTCAGGGGCCTTAATGCATAAATTAAGTCTTCTTCTCTCTCATTTACATTCGCAGTTTGATGGAGCACATCCTACAATAGCTTCTGGAAAAGGTGACAAGAAAGACCACTCTTGTCGGGTCCTTTCTTGTGCCAAGATTTCAAAATTAGAAATCTTTTTCCCACAGAATCCTGAAAGTCCTGCTCCATGTCCCCCAACCTTGAGAAGTCCCATGTTGTTCTGGCTCCATGTCCCTTGTGTATAGCCTGTCCCTTGCTGGTAGCTTTCGGAAATCTCTCCTCACCCTTAAGGTCCTGACTCGTCTTCACCCCTTGTGCTAGGCACTCACTGACACTTTCAGCTCCAAAATCCAGGTTTTAAGGTCTAGTAACTTTTTTCCTATTTTTTGAGAACTAATTCTATTTTCCCTCTTTCTAGGATTCCTAGTAGTCAGATGTTTGGTCTTCTAATACCCTTATTTCACATCATTTCTACTTTCCAGAACTTTATCCTTTAGATCTATTTTCTACGAGTTTTCTTCAACATTATCTATTGGCTTTTAAATTTTCTACTAATTTTCCATTCTCCGATTGTTTCTTTATATAACAGCCTATTCTTGTTTCATAGATATGTTCTTACTTTAGGTGACACTGATATATTTTGAATTTTTATTGTTATCCTTTTTTCACTCCTATGTTTCTATTAATTTTACCTATTGCGATCTTCCCTCACATCTTTGGAGATTCTTGACTCTGTGTTCTCGGGAGTGAAGGATCAGACGTTAGAGGTTCTTCCTACAGGGGCAGAGCCTGTGCCGCCAGAGCTTTTCCAGAGTTTTGAGGGGAGGCACTTTTTTCTGTGAGGTCTTGAGTCCGGGACGGGATTTCCCTAAAATACGAGTGTCCATCGCCTCATCTGGCTGCCACAGCGTGGCTAAGGGAGTCTTACTGCTCGGAGTGCAACGTTTTGCTTACTGCCCCCATTTCCACCACAGTAGTAAGTGCCAGAAGTGACCTCTAGGCTTCTGGAAGGGAAGTGGGTAGAGAGGAAGTGACCTGAAATGAGTGACAGAACGTGGCATCTAACTGCCCCTTACGCAAGCGCTCCGTCGGCCTGACCTCGTTCTCTCCCGCGTGACGAGTCCCGCACCTTCCAGATGCTCGTAGCTACCTCTGACGCCTCGGCCTTTCAGGGGTTTGCAGACCAAGGGTGGGTTTCTTCCTCGGTTGATTTCCCACTTCCCCTCGTCCCTTCCAGGCCATCAGGGACTAGGGAAGGAAGGAAAGAGGAGGAGGGAGGAAGAGGGAGTGGGAGCAAAGAAGAGAGAGGAAAAAGGAAGGAAGAGAAGAAGAGACACGAGGAGGAGCTAGGGAACGTCGGCTGCGCCCCTTCACGTGAAGACACCGCCACCCTCTTAGGTGGGGACAGGTCTCACCGCTCACATGCTACAGTTGAGAAAACTCTCCTCAGAGATGCTCCTTACTGTGCCCTGCGTCAGACATCCAGCCCGTGCCTAGATTCCACCTCGGGTCCGTGGATCCCAAGGCCATGTCCTTTCTCCTCCCTTGACCTGAGGCACAGCGGTGGCCCTAGGAATGACTGGCCACACACAGCCCCAGGATAACAAGTGAGAGCAACTCCTGCTCCCTCGTCCATGGGAGGCCGCCCCGCCCCCGAGTCTGGGTCCCCAGACTCTTCTCTTCTCTGGGTCCTCTCAAGCTTTATGAGCCTTCCAGGGCAGTGGGCAGAGTATTTTCTCTTCGCCCTGGATGATGATCAAGGCGCTGTGTTCTCAGCTGCTTGGGCTGAGATCTGAAGCCCAGACCCAGCCACCGACGTCACTCAGCGTGCCCGCTACTTCCATGGGGCCGTTTATGCTGGCACAGCCCAGAGCAAGGCTGGCGGGAAGAGAAGCAGCCCAAACAGAATTAATAAGAGGCAGCTGGTCTTTAAAAGCCTCCTTGACAATGTAAAGAAACGAAGTCAGATGTTTTTGGAATTGATGTTGAAATGAGCATGCCCAGCTCCTCCTCCCTTTCTGTTACCCTTCTCCCCGACTTCCTCCCCACAGCCGCGCACCCAGGCCCAAGTGCAAACGGATGAACAGCCAATGAGCCAAGGCCAGACACTGGCCTGGGGGAACCGGGATCCCCGGGGCCACGGTCAGGGGTGTTCATTCAGGTTCCCTGCTGGGCAGAGCCCATGAAATCTTGAGTGAACGATGGAGAAGGCACAGCAGGTGGGCAGGACGCACCCGGGCGGGACCCACCCAAAGGACATGCTGAAGACAACAGCACAGGCGAGCATGATGGCGGACAAAGAGGAATCTCCAGGGACCAGGGGAAAGGAAGCTGAGCTGGCTATGCCCCAGGACAGCTGGCTCTTCAAGGAGCTTTTTCCCACACTTCATCAAGCCCTCCCTGGCAGTCTCCTTGAGCTCCTCCAAATCTTCCCAACCACATGGAAAGACTCTAATTTACCTCCTCTTTGAAGCCTTCCCTGGCCCACCTTTTAGCAGAGACTTCTGGGAACTTCGAGACATTCCTGTCCACCATTCATCCTATGGCTTCTCTCATTTATGTTAGCTTGTGATTCCTATAGAAGGCACTGTGAAGACATTTCTTCAAATTCAGCCACGGGAAACTCCCATCATGAACAGCTAGCGTTGTCTCTTTCTCCTGACAATGAGATCTTTGGAACTCACCTGGTGTCTCTCTTTGCCAATCTGAAAGCTCCAAACAGAGTTCAGATTAGATTAGGAGTTCAGGGAAGGCTTCTCCTGTACAATGACCTGACGCTTACACTGAGCCCCAAACAGTGAAAAAAGCTGATCAGATAAAAATTGAAGGGTACATCTTCTATTCCAAAAGCACAGCATGTGCTAAGGTGTCTCTCCTGAGGCAGACACACCCAGCATCCAGCATGGCCGGACCATGCTGAGTAAGGAAAGCCAACAGTGAGACCGTGATGTGCACATCAGACTTCCCAAGAGAGCACCACCAGCTTGTGCAGATCCTATGGAGCATAGTTAGAGGTCTGGACTTCAGCCCAACAGCTCTGAGAAGCCCTTGCAGAGTTCTATGCGTAGGCATCACCTGAGCCGGTGTACTTTTAAGATGCCTTCTCTAGCATGGAAGCCCAAGTCCAGGCAGAGCTCAATGCAGAGCACACTACAGAGATACAACAGTAGACAAAGGAGACCCCTAAGGGGCTGTTGAAGTTGTCAGGTGAGGGATGAGGTGATCTGGCCTGGATGCCTCCACAGAAATCAACATCAACAGATATTTTGGAGACAGAACCAACAGAACACTTTGGTTCTAGAAAGCACCATAAGAAACGGCTTTGGAGGCAGCCCAAGCTGGGGCTAAGAACAAGCTCTGCCACTTAACAACCACATGCCTGGACAGCACTCCTGAACCTCCCAAAGCCACAGGCCCCACCTGTGACATGGCGTGGCTCCTGCAGGGGCTAGAAAAGATGTGGAGGGCGGTGTGGTGGGGGAGATCTCTGGGCCGAGACCTGCTGTGAACCCACACAGGATGTGGGTCCAAATACAGACCCAGGAGTCTGGGGCCCAGGCTCAGGGCATCCAGGCACAGAGCTCCGAGTCCAGGCAGAGCCAGCCTTGGGCTCCAGGGCTTGTCACCCTTGACCTCCACAAGCCCCTTTTCTTAGAAGTCCTAGTCCAGGCACTTATGCTTTCAGACCTCATAGGAGACCAAGTTCTGGTCCCAGGAGAGTTGGAGGGTGAGAATCTGGGGTTGGAAAGTTCCCTACACTGCCAGACCAGGGAGGCCAGGAGCAGGCACACTGCAGTGGCAACCACCAAGCCCTGCTGCTCCTCTCCCTTCTCTGTACATCTTCTCTTCCTCCTCTGTCCCTCCCCTTCCTCTCCCCTTCTCCCTGCTGCTCTAAGTCTTGGCCTCTGCACACCTCCTGGCCCCACTTTGGGGCTCAGGGCTAAGAACGTGCCCCTGCCTGTCCACGCCCTCTTTCCTTCTCAGTGGCTTATGGCCAAATGCCAAGGTCACTGAACCCTTCAGAGAGAAGAGTCTGCATCTACCCCTGCCCTCCCTGCCCTCTCTTCCTTTCCCCTCCCCTCCTCTGTCCTCTTCTCCTCTCTTCTGGGAACCTAAGACATTCTATGTCACAGACTTTCCTAGCACGTTTTCTGCGGCTTGGGGCCACTTGCCATAGGAGGCAGCAGCTCCAGCACCCTAGTGAACAGCAATTGCATAAGGCCCAGTCAGGCCACCTCACAAAGCCCTACCTTCCAAATAACCCATGAATGAGCCCAGATAATACATGAAATTGTACCGGACCTGCCCCACGCGGCAGGGGGAGAGATGCACCCCAGCCCAGACTGGGACACTTGATACCTTCTCACCAGCACAGATTAGGGAGGATTAGGATTAAGTGGACAGGGCAGCTCCAGTACATGAGGCTTGAGTGTGACCAGCTCAGCAGGGCCAGCCCTACCTACTACCACAGCCCTGGAAGGGACAGAACGGGCACGTAACAGTGGCAAGGCTAGTGTCACACACTTTCCCCATGGCACTGTACCTTATGCCCACACGCCCTCCCTCTCAGCCTCTGTGGTCATGTTAACTGAGTGGGTGGGGATGTGGAGCCAAGAGCTGTGCCCAACCTGCTGATATGCAGCTCCTCAGCACTGCACTGGGACCCGCTGCTATCACCCCTGCAGGCAGGGCCTGTCCCCAACAGCTGCAGTCGTTTATAAAGTCAGATGTCATACATGGGGCCAAGCTCAGATGAGAGCACAGTGGTGCAGGGTTCAGTTCTCAGAGAGATCTGTGCCTGTCAAGATGTTCTCAGAGTCAAGCATGGTGGCCTGTGCTTCTAGCATCAGCTGCTAGGAAGGCTGAGGCAGGAGGGTCTCTAAGGCCAGTTTGGAAAATTTAGCATGAATAGATATAGATATAGATATAGATAGATATAGATATAGATGTAGATGTAGATGTAGATATAGATATAGATATAGATATAGATATAGATATCCAGGCATAGTGGTATATGCCTGTAATCCCAGCATTAGGGAGGTTGAGGCAGGAGGACTGCCATGAGTTCAAGGTCAGCCTAAACTCCACAGTGAGACTGGGATTCCAAAAAAGGTCTTTGTCCCTATTTCAGGTTTCATACAGTACTCATTATGAAGTCACAGAATTGTAGACCCAGTGTTCACTTAACAGCTCAGAAGCAAAAAACAAAATAAATTAGACACTAAATGGAGGGATCCCCCAGAACCCGAGGAAGGGGACATTGGACACAACCAGGCTTCCACTAGGGGACTGTAGGACTTGCCAGAAGAGCTGAGAGGCCGAGCGGCTCACGGCTCATGAGCCCGCCGGAGATGCTAAGCTTACCGTACACAGCCATCTGCCCCCTCTCCCAGGCTCAATGTGCATTCTGCCCCTACTCCCACGTCTGCCAAGCAAAGGGAGACCATGCGGCAGCAGGGCCCGTCTTGCAGCCTGGGACTGCACCCACGTTTCCTAAGCCCACTGCAAGCTTTCCTGCCAGCACCAGCTGGGTGAGCACCTCTTCCCTCCTCCAGGAGGGGGCGCTGACTTTGTCCTCTGTACTCCGCTTCCTTCGCCTCTCTAGTATTGAACCTTTTCTGACCCATCCAACCTTGGACTTGCCCAGGATTTCTTTCAAAACATTATTTTACAACCAAACTGCCCACTGACAGAGGAATGGCCAAGAACAATGTGTTTGATGCGTCCTGTGTAATATTTCTCAGCCTTCAAGAGGAAAGGAATTCTGACACGTGCTACCACGTGTGTGAGCCGTGAGGGCAGTGGGCTGCCAGAAGTAAGCCAGGCGCACAAAGACTAATTCTGAATGGTTCTGCCTGTTGGAGAGACCCAGAATGGTCCGATTTCAGAGGCAGGAAGTAGGCTGGTGATTGCTGGGGAGAGGGAGCCACTGTTCAATGGGCACAGTGTTTCAGTTTGAGATGATGAAAACAAAATCAAGAGACAGGTGGTGACGACGACTCAGCAACACGAATGCATTTGCTGCCACCAAACTGAACACTTAGAGTAGTTAACACTTTTTCCCATTCTGCAACAGACATGATTAGCATCACTGGTCATTAGAGCAATGCAAATAAAACAACACAAAGGTTCCCTCCTACCCCAGAAAGCCATTGTCAAAACATTAATAACAAATGCTAGCAAGGCTATGGGGAAAAGGGATCCCTTCTATGTTGTTGGTGAGAAATTAACTACGGAAACCATTATGGAGAAATCTCAAAATGCTAAAAATGAGGGCCAGGGATATAGCTCAGCAACACAAACACCTGCCTGGCTAGTGCATGATCCTGACTTCAATTCCTGGTACCAGGAAAAAAATCAAAACTAAAAGCAGAAGTTCCATCTCCTCCAGCTATTCCCCATCTAGGTATCTTCCCTGAAGAGTTAAAGACATCGTATTACGATACATGTATATACATGTTTATTGCAGCACAGTTCCTAGTAGCCAAATCTTGGAAGTGGCCTGGATGTCCATCAGCAGAGGAGCACAGTAGGTCCCCAACCTACAAACATTCGAGTTGCAAACTTCCACAGACACAAATGGACCTCACATTATGAACATTAGTGGATGCAAACAAATGACAGAAGCAGCCCAGGCGTCTCTGGACTTTGTCACAGTTGTGCTGCTGTGTGCTTACTGCACAGTGTGACGGCGTGTAGTAGTGCAGTGCTAATCAGAGCCAGGATGTCCAGAAGCAAGAGGAAAAGCTGCGGTGAGGAGGAGGAGGCTGCAGGCAGTGCAAAGCCGTGTGTTGTGTCCGAGACGGGTAAGGCTCACTTTGTGGGACTGATGCGTGAATCCGACTTAGGAACATTCTTGGGGAAAGGGACTGGTTTTCCAGTCTGGGACTTGCTGTCTTTATGCACAGTGGAGTACTATTCTGCCATAAAGAAACACAAATTCAAGTCCTTTGGGAAAATAGAGGCACCATGTGACCATATTGTTAAAGTGAAACAAACCAGACAAACAAGCCTAAGTATCGCATGGCTTCTCATACACGAGAAACCCCAGTTATTAACAAAGTGCAAAATAAGAGAGGTGACCGGAAGGAGAGCTTTCTCAAAGGGTGAGGGGCCCCAAGAGGTGGAGGAAGAGAGAGGAACAGGATGGAAAAAAATAAGGATGCGTCATGTACGTGATAAACTCCCCACGAGAAGCCTAAATGTTGTATACAAAGCAGCCATGCTCTAATATATAGTTAAGACAAGCAAGCTTACGGCCAGCCTGAAGAGAGAAGCTGCCTCAGCATGATGAGGAAGATACGACCATATTGATCCACGACTGAAGCGCGGAATTGGATGTGATGTGTGTCTGACTGCACACAAAAACTCTTCACGTAAAAGTAGAACCAAGTCTGAAAGAAGAAACTGCTCTAAACCCTCCCGCGAGCTGCCTTTCCGGAGCTGGGACTTTCCTTGGTGCCAAGTTCTGCCAATGTCCCCATCTTCTTGACCGAAGCACGCCTCGCTCACTCGCTGGCACATTACTGAGAAGGCCCACTGTGTGCCTGCCCCTCCCAGGAGCTGCTGGAGACACTGGCCCAGCCCCGTCCACCGCCTCACTAGCACCTGTCACACGTAGGTCCACAGCACGTGCACGTTCTGTTAAATAACTAACTTTTCCTGCCGTCCTGCCCCATCCACCTCTCTGCTGTCTCACTGCCAGAGTCCCCCAAAGGTCCCACATGCTGTGGCTCCTTCCCCCTCCTCACTCCCTCTGGTCCTTCGCACACCTCCTCCCACACCTCCGCTCAGGTGACAGCTGCTCTGGAATCTCTCGTGGCGGTGAATGAGATCCAGCCTCTTTATTTCCGTAATCCCCTGGGTTAGCTCTACTACGTGACTCTCCACACTCAGTATCAGCTATCAGCGTGTGTGATGCCCCACCAACTGCGAGATTCTTAAAGGCCAGAAGGAGCCCCAGTATCCAGCAAAGTATGTCACCCTTAGCGTCTACCACATAAGTGTGTGTTAAATGAATAGCTGAGCCCCGGCCCTTGCTTCCTGTCTCTAGTCCCACTCGTCACGTTCTTCTTGAAAAATCAGAGAAAATAGGTGAGGGCAAGTGAAGTCCACAACCTGATGAGGAAGAACAGAATGTACAAATAAAAGATGAATGGAGGGGGGAAGGGAGGGAAAGAGCAAAGGAGTAGAGAAAGAAAGGAGACCCTATGAAAGGCCTCTGCAGGCCCAGCTCCTCAAGGCGGTGCTCCAGCAGATGCTGAAGCAATTCCTTGGCACCATCCTGCTCCCGCTCAGCGTCTGATTCATTCTTTATCTTGGGGAGCAGCCAAGGCCCCCCGGGCAGGGTCTTGCACGGATCTCCGTGCACGCCGAGTCATCTTCACCTATATTTAATCAATCACATCCAGGCGCTTGGGCTCCCTTCCAGACGGGGCTGAGGGCTGCAAGCTCGGAGCGCACAGAGCCTGCAGAGCCCACAGGGCAGCCGCACTGCGCTGGCGGTAGTTTAGGGGGTGAGAGTGGGGAGGGCTCCTTTATTTTTCTATGACAGGGGCCGGAAGAGAAGGGAAGGGGGCTGACACTGTGTGGTGAGACGACGCCAGGGGGGAGTACCTTCCTGGTGACTCAGAAACAGGAAGTGGTGGTCCAGGGCTGCCGTGTGGAGGGCAGGCGCGGGTGTTTGTGGTGACATTGCTTCCTAGTTTGTGAACACAGCTGTGGAGGTGGAAAGGAAAAAGAATGCACCCCACCAGAAAGGCCGGTGGAGCTCTGCCACATCCCTGGTCCAGCCTGCACTGATCGAGGCTTGCCATCCATCCCTTGGGTCTGGCCGGAAAGAAAGGAGCCCGTGGATCGCAGGTGAGCCTCTCCAGCCAAGGACAGACACTAGAGATCTCACGCAGGAGCCCCGGCTCTGCAACAGCTGGCATGATGCGATGGAATCCTTGCAGCAGATGGCAGAAGGAACCTTGACCCCACATCCCCAAACTCCTCACTGGCTCCTGCAGCCCAAGTCCCACCTCACCACCCGTGGACCACTGGGAATGGCAGGAGTGGCACACCAGGTGGCTGGCATCCTCCTTCAGCAACAAGCAACAAGGTGCCCAGAACCTCACCACAGCACTGGGAAGTTGGAGAGAGTAGGGGATGGAGGACAGAGCTAGATATATGGTGACTATGGGCTCGGTGAGCCCGGGGGCCTAAGGCCCATTTTGACCGTCCTCTCCCCAGACAGGAGCTTGGGCCAGGTGAGCTTGCCTGGTCCCTGCCAGGGTCTCTCCCACCTGCTTTCTGCCAGGACAGAACCCCTAGCTCTGTAGAGAGGCTTGTCCCCCTGTATAGCCTGCCCCACCCCCCTGCAGCGCCCAATGCAAGTGCTGAGCACAGAGCGCCCCAGAAGGATGTCGGTGGAGTCGGGCCAGCACTCCTCACACTCCTCACCCTCACACAGAGCTAGCTGCACTCTGCTCTCCCCGTGTGAATCAGAAGCCCGTCAGCTCACGCAGTAAATTTCATGACAGTGGACAGAGCCCGAGAGCCGAGCACATCCAGGCCACCAGCGTCTGCAGGGTTTTCTCACTGTGGTTTTCTCCTTCTGGGTCTCATAGAAGAGAAAAAAACCCAAACTGCCTCCATACTTAGCGAGCCTTAATACAAGCAAATATGAGCTAGCCAGTCCATACAATCTAGAGCAAGGCTGGCAAAGGCAGAGAACCCGATGAGCAACTAAAACGCCTGGGATTTCAGTCCTACAGAAACTGACAGACACATGTAGTGCCTCAGAGTGTGTGTCCCTAAATTCTCTCGGCTACTGTGGTTCTCCCATTCCTTACATGGGCAGGCCCAGCCATCACAGGGACGCTGAGTGGAGGACAGACCGTGGACTTAGTTCCCCGAGGGTCACTGTGTGGTGAAGTAGGCTCCACCAGACAGGCCCAAAGAGAGAGGAAAATGACCTCTGGTGCAGTGGGAGGTGTCTCTCCTGTTATTGAATTGCTCTTCCTATGTACCCCACAAAACCTGAGGCTTAGAGCTCAGAGCCCAGTGGCCAGCCCCCCACCTCTGGACAGGTCAGCAGCAAGGGCAACTTGGGCTAACACCACCCACACTCTGTATCTAGTGCACTACTGCTCTGAGCTGGGGGCAGGTGACAAGTGGCCCTGGAATTCCTAGCCTGCAACAATCTCTCTTCCTGTCACAGAACCTGATATTGGACCACTGCATACTCATCCCTTGGCATCTTTAATGAGGCTTAAGCGTTTTCACTCAATTCCTTAACACATGGTAACTGGGCTTCTGCCAGCTGATCAACACCCCCACCAAAGCATAAGCCCTAAAGCTGCGGAGATTGAAAGCCGATTAGTGGGTTCCTAGGGTGGGGGGTGAGGGGCCATGGGGAGTGGCTGGGCATGAGGGAAATGTTCCAAACTTCAACCCCAGCAATGGCTACACAACTCTGTGAACACACCAAAAGGCCCCACATTACATGTGCCCCAGCATGTGGACTTACCATAATAAAGATATTTGCTAAAGACCACAATCTGAAAAGGTGAAAGTGCAATAGAAAGATGCACGGAAAAAAGACAGGTCATGCCAAACAGCAAGAGACACCAGAGGACCTCAGAAAGGGGAAGGACAAGTTCTAGCGGGAGTGTCAGAGAACCAAGGACAAGGTGTATTTTGGCAGATAAAAGGGGAAAAATCAACCTGTCCAGGTTGCAGCAGTAGCAACAGGGATGTGGCACAGGGTGAAGCATGCTCAGAAAGTAGAGAGTCGACTCACGGTGCCTGGTTTGGTGCCCAGAGACAAATACGAATGATGCTCCTGCCTCGGTTACCTGTGCTGCATAATAAACACCCCAGGACTCACCATGGTAGCTTAAACCCTGACAACCTTGCAGTTGTTCACAATTATGCAATCTCTTCTGGGCTTGGGAGATGGTTTATTTCCACTCACCCTGCCACTGGGACTGGTAAGCGCAAGATGATCTCAGGCATAGTCTGTTAGCTCGTCCAGGACGACCACACCTAGTTCCAATCTGTGTCACTCAGACTGGTCAAACCAAGGGTCTGTTGTGCACCAGCCAGATGCTCTACTCGAGCCACCCCTCAGCCCCAGGCTTTTGTGCATGGCATCTCAAGAGAGCGACAAAGCAGGAGCAAAACTACAGGCTTCTTCAGACCCAGGCTCAGAACATGCACAGCGTTATGTCCTCCAGGTTCTGTCCATCTCCACTACCCATAAAGTCACCTCAGATTCTCTAAGGAGGAAACTGTCCAAGCGCGGATTCAGGGCAGGGTGATTTGCCAGGTAGCTGCCACAAATATCAAACAGTACCTCAGGCACTGCTCTGCGGAGCTTGATTTCCACGACCTGGCCAGAGTGACAGTGTTTCAAGGGGAAATGTGTCCAGGACTGGAAGTAGTGCATAGAAAACATTGAATTGAAGGCTAAGGAGTTAGGATTTTGTCCAAGAATTCTTAATTCAGGAGCTGGGGTGATAGCTCAGTGGCTTAAGCGCCTGCCTGGCAAGCACAATGTCTCAAGTTTAACCCCTAGTACCACAAAAAAAAAGATAAAAAATTATTAACTCAGATATAAAAATATCTGTAAGTGATCATTTAAACCTAAATCAGCCAATATTTTGGTAGATGTTCATCACGCACTCAAGGAAGGGGGAAGAGCAGCCTGGGTCTAACTACCAAGTCGGAGAAGGGGCAAGGGCTGTGTTACCACCGCTTAGATCTGAAACCACTGCTTCTCTACAGGGAACTGCAGCCCAGGAGCCTAGGTGTGAGCGCTGCCTCTGGAGGTAGCACACAGCACTGATGGTAAAGGCCTGGCTCCTTTAACAGTCTCTCCCCTCCGGCCTTCTCCTCCCCTTCTCCTCCCCTCCCCCTCTCCTCCCCTGCCTCTTCCTCTTCCTCCTTCCTCTCCCCTCCGCCTCCCTCCCTCTCCCCCT
>NW_004524612.1:9872749-9882393 GCF_000260255.1 Octodon degus | reverse complement strand
TCCCTCTGCCTCTCCCTCCTCCTGTCCCTCCCTGTGTCTCCCTCCCCTTTCCCTCCCCCTCCCCTTCCTGCTTCCATTCTCCCACCCTTCCTTCCTCAAGACACTGTCTGCACAGCAAGACCAGCAGGCTATAAAATACTGAAGCTGAAACCAAGCTTAGGGAATACGATCAAGGAGAACAAGGACAGCCAGGAGACATGACTCCTTCTGACTAGTAGGATGGCCATTAATAGTAGAGCGGAACCTTAGGCTGCTATTCCAGCTGATGACTTGGACATCTAGCTTCTCACCGATCATTTCTCTCATGACTTCACCTCCCCCTCAAAAAATCCAGGGAGCCAGAACCTGAGCCTGATCTGCCCTGCCCCCACTTCCTGACCACCTACTTCCCCTACAGATGCCCACTTCCTGCCCCTTGTGATAAATAAAATGCCACAAAATGGTGCCAGTGAGCAAGAGCCAGGCCTAGTGGTGCAAATCTGCAATCCCAGAACCATGAGCATCTCAAGTTTGAGCCCAGCCTGGACTACTTAGCAATTTAAGATCCTTCCTTGAAATTAAACAATAATAATTAAATTAAACGAGCTTGGAATGTAGCTGAGTACTGGGGAGGGGAAAGTGCATGCAGGAGCCACAGCCAGCCTGGCCACAGCTCCCCTTTTCATTACTGGGTGATCTAATTTTTCTCCTTCGAAGGTCTTGAGCTCAATCCACAGCGGTTTCCTCAGCGCAAAGCAGCTCCTAGGGACAGTGGCACGCCTGTAGATTGGTTCACGAGCGTACGGGTGCCCTGAGCAGCCTAGTGGGTGGCTTCGCCCGCTGGGCCAGACGTACAGTCCTCGCAGGGCCCGACAGCCTCAGTATGACTGCGCCTACGACTACCGCTCCTTCCGGTTTCCAGTCTTGCTGCCTCTTCCACCTCCTTCCACTGCCCCACACAAAGCCCGGAGTTTCCTCCGTACACAACCTGGTTGTGTTCTGTCCCCTCACAAAAGCCCATCTTTCATCCCCAGTGTACTATTCCAATGTCCGACATTCGGGAGACGCCTCTGCCCTGGCCTTGCCACTGCTGTTTGCACTGGAATTGGTGGGGGAGGGGTGAAGATTGAGTATTCTCACCCCAGAAAGGGCCTGGAGAGAGCTCTGTGAGGTCACACAGCCACCTACCGACCTGATTGTGTCGCTGTCGCATAGTGTAGCTGTTTACCACGACATCATGCTTGTACCTCACATGCAAAAAATGGGGTTTTTTAATTTCTGAATTATGCCTACTAAAGCTAGAAAGGATTTTGTTTTTACTTTATATTTCCAGATCCATGATTTCCACTAGCTCTGGGTGGGAGTGAGTGTATTTTTGGTAAGGAGGTTGTTGGTAATCCTAAGGAAGGATGGGGCCCTCGAGGAGGCTGCAGCGGTGAGCGCAGGTAAGGGAGGCATCTGGAGAAGGGCTGTAGATCAGTCTTCAGCTAGCGCTTTTATTAAAGTTGCATCCGAAGAGAAAGGATGTGGACTCCACCTACACGCTGGCACCTCCTGCGCCCCTCCTCCACCCCCTAAACGTCAGCACCAGCCTCGGGGCCGCTGTCCACGCCGGGAGCGCGGGCCACGTGCGGCTCCCACGAGCCTGCCCCACACGGCCTTCCGGCTGCAGCCCTTCTGCGAGGTCCGGAGGTGAGAAGGATGTCCAGCAGAAACCACCTCAGGCGTCACTGGCCACGTGTGACACCCGTAACTTTCCACTAAGACAATGGCAGCTGCCTGGGCCCCCGGGACGACCACGAGGGAACCGCAGCTTTGCAAGCAATGGGGGCGGGGCGGGGCGGCCAAGGAGGCGCACATCTGCCGCGCAGCGCCATCTAGGGGCCTCTGGAGGGAAAGACCTCACTGCAGCAGGCGCGGACCTGGGAAAGTTTCTAGATCTCGGCCTGGCCCCCAGGACACCTGCCTGGGTCTAGCGGGACCTTGTCACCCCGAATCCCGGAAGGCCGCCGCCTCTGAGGTCCCCTGGGACACATCTAGACATCTGTTTGATGAACTTGAGTCACAGCAGTCACTCCAATAACACCAGTCACTCCAGTCACACTAGAGTCTGACAGAAAACTGGCAGTAAGACTCTGTAGAGGGGAGACTGTCTTGGAGACAGGGACAACAGGACGTCGGTGACATCGTGCATGGATGATTCTGGGAAACAAAAATATTGGAGACTTGTGTTCCCAAGTCTTCATGAGCAATCCTTTTTAATAAGGGTAATTAATAATTCTACATTTAAGCAAGTGAATTCACTGAGCTACATCCCCAGCTGGATGCTACTCGCTACCCCTCAGCCTATCTGGTCACTAAAGGGAACTCCAGACACACACTTAATCCAGTCCCTCACTTCAGTGTAAGGAGAGCTGAAGGTCTACCTCCCCCTGTGCTTCTGCTTCAGATCGCCTTCGTCGTTGGAGCTGAGGTCAGAATCCAGGGCCCAAGCATGCCTTCTGCCACTGAGCTGCACCTCGGCCCTTCCCACGTGCTTTTAAAAGCAGGATTTAAAGCCAGAGTGGTGTCGCCTGTTATCCCAGCACCTGAGAGGCTGAGGCAGGAGGATGGAAAGCTCAAAGCCAGCCTAAATGACAGAGTGAGATTTTCCTAAAACTGGTAGAATAAAGATAGGTCTGACTATTATTCTGATCTGATGGGACCAATGCATAAGGAGACGGCTGCTGCTGAAAAGAGTTCGTTCAAACAGTGATAATGGTGTGATTTTACTACCCTCCTATTAGAACAGCCAAAATCCAGAATAGGGACAGCACCTTAGCCTGAGGACAGGGCTCAGGGACGGTCACTCGCTGCTGGTGGGGATGCAGACTGGCTCGGCCTCTGTGGAAGAGCCTGCCAGAGACTCATGAAACCAAGAGCGCTCTCAGCACACAATCCTGCAGTCACGCTCCTGGGTGCATGCCTGAGGGAGCCAGAAGCATCAGGGCACACACGAAAGCCTGCACCTGGACTTGTGCAGCAGCTTGATCCCCACTGCCGAGGGTAGGGAGCCGTCAGAGCATCCCTCGGTGGCTGAGTGACCGTCGGGGCAGGTGCAGACAGGGTGGCCAGGCCAAGGGCTTCTGACAGGAGGCTAGTGACGCACTGAAAGAAAGAAGGAAGTAGGGTGTGTGTGTGTGTGTGTGTGTGTGTGTGTGTGTGTGTTCAGCATAGCTTGGGTAATTGCATTGGTGCTGTAAAGGAACAGTTAATGCTTCATTTTTTTCTTCTTTCTTTTTTTTTTTTTTTTACCAATTTTGTATGCTGATATCTGGTAATCTGAACAGCTAATTTGAGCACAATAACATGTAATATAACAACAGTTGTTGGATTCCTATTAGGTTGATGAAATTCTGCATCATGTCCAATGTTTTTTTATTTTACTATTTTTTATTCTCTTTTTAAAAAATAAAAAATTTATAAAAGAAAGCCACAGAGGAAATGCCAGAGCTTACTAGTAAGTGAAAGAAGCCAGCCTGAACAGGCTACATGGGCTCTGGTGCTGGGCCACACTCTGGAAAAGGCCAAACTGAGGTAACAGTAAAAGGTCAGCGGTTGCTGGGTCAGGACAGGACAGGAATGAGCATAGTGCGGAGGGCGTTGGGGCAGGGAGACTCTTTCGATGTGACTGTAAAAATGAACATATCCAGCACCAAGATTGGGCCTAGTGTGAACCATGTGTCCGTGTAGGGGCACCAGGGCAAGAGATCTGACCTGTAAAGGTTGTGCGTGGCAGGGGTGGGTGGAATCGCTGTGCCTTCTGGTCTATTTCCCTGTAATCTGTTACAGAAAAATAGTTTGTTTTCAAAATTCCCAAGAGGACAGGGCCACTCTCAGCCAGGGGGTTCGCCCAGTGACCCACCTGTGTTTCCACAGGAAGTGAGCAGGTTTAGGATGGCTGATAAGCTCAGCAAGCTCAGAGGCAGAGAGCCCCTGCCACGGTCTAGTGCCTGGCCCTAGAGTGACCAGGCCAGGGACTTAGTGGCCCACAGAGAAGAGCCCTAGAGAGGAGGTGCTGCTGGTTTGTAGGAGGCAAGCGCTGCTCTAGGATTGGCCAGCCCTGGGCAGGGCAGTGTCTCTGGGGTCTGCAAGGCCCTGGGGCTCCATGCATCAGAAACACGTGGCAAGGCACTACGGTCACACCACGCACGTGATGACCTATGTGTGGGCCCCAGTACTCTCAATGTCACTGTCCTATCGGGGAACTTCTTGCGCCACCCCATGCCTGAGCCACTTCCCTCCCAGCTCTCAAAGCGTTCTGTTTACTTTTCTTTCTTTCTTGTCTTTCTGTGCTCAGGATTGAATCCAAGGCCACAGCCACGTGCATGCCAAGTACGTGCTCTGCCACCGCGAAGCCACACCCCCGCCAGGAGACATCCCCTCTTAGGACACTCACTCACTGGCCTGTGAGGCTGCCCTCTCCAGTGCACACCTCCGCATTCTCCTCTTAGAGAACGCAGCGTGGCTTCTCTCCAGCCACGCATGGGGCAATCCCACCACGCCCATCTGGAGCCCACACCATGGCTTCCTGGGCTTCCCACATCCTAGGATCTGGCCATGTACAACCCAGAGAGACCAGCCACAGGAAGTGGGCAGCAGAGGAGGGTGGCTGGTTGCCTTGCCCCCTGGAAAGCCAGCAAGGCCTCCTGTCTGCAGTTCAAAGAAAGGATTAGCAGGGCATATGACATCTGCCCCGCAGGTTCCTTCCTGCAAGGAGCAAGCCCACGCTCCAGAGAGAAGGTCTCCGAGATTCAGATTCACAGGCAGACATCCTCTGCCTGCTGCTGTGGAGTCACCAGGCTCCGCCACTCACCAAGGGAGGTGCACGCTCAGATGCTCAGCCCCCAGCCTGAGCCTCAATGAATAAGGGAACAAATGACAAAATACACTGGGTGCGAGACAAGGCTTCAGGCCATGAGCTGGAAAAGGCCCTATGTTATGAAGCCGAGTACGTAGAGGGAGCCGTAGAAGATACCAAGGCAGAGGTCCGCGGTGCTGGCAGCGAGAAGAATGACTGGACTCTAGGAGCCCAGTGTAGGGGTAGCAGAGCTCCCATCCGGAAGTTCACAGAGCTACTCTCCTGCCCCAGGCCAAACTCGGCCTATGAACTGCAGCCAAGCGGAGCCAGAGATGGGTATGTGGCCACCCTGCTGGACCCAAAAGCAAGGGAAGGTGGAAGGCTTGGTGCTGGGTTAGGCTGGGTTAGGGAGAGGGCAGGATAAGGCGAGGGGGGACAGAGGGAGGGTAGTTGGTGTGATCAACAAAAAATACTGGTAGCTTCCAGCCATCCTGCACTACCATTTCCCATCACTACGTCACCACCTTCAGGTAGAGAAAAGCGTTTGATTCTCAGTCGATAACAGCACCCATGATAGGGCTCAGCTCAGTGAGGGGACACTGCATCTGCCACCCCTCCCGTCCCCCAAGTACACATGCATGCACATGAACACAGGCCATACACACACACACACATCCACATGCGTGCCCGCCTCCCAAGCCTGCCTGCATACTAAGCATGCAAAGTGGAGTATAAGTATAAAAACTGCCTGTGAAAGAGACTGCAATAGGTCAACCTCTGTGATGCAGAGGGTAAACATGAAGGATAGCAGCCCTATTTCCTCAGCCCCTATGCCTGTGTGTGCACGTGTGTGTGTATGTGTGTGTGCACATGTGTGTATGTGTGTGTGTTTTAGCAAGCTATGGTCAACATCCAGTATCAAACAGCTGGAATCCTGTGTCACACAAGTGACAAGGTTGCTGCCTTCCCCAAAACAGGTAGTGATCGATCACCCCAGTCATGAGCTTGTCTCCAAAGACAATACCACGGTTCCCGGGAGAATTCCCTGGTAGTGTCTCCCTTCTTCCAGAGGTCTCAAGGGGGAGGCTCAAGGCCGGGAAGCTCCTGGCAGTGACCTGGCCAGGAAGGACTGGACTTTGGCCTCAGAGGAGGTGACAACTTTATCCACAGGGAACCTGCTGCAGCGTCCCGTGGATGCCTGAAACCACGGATCCTGCCAAATATCAAATGTTTTTTCCTACACTTACATGACAATGTTTTATTAGTCAGATGTATTAAGAGATGAGCAATGAATGACAAAGTAGAACAATTTTAATAATAAAATGGGAATAGAAATTATTTAAAATGTACAAATTATTTCTGGAATGTTTCACATATTATTTGTGGATTGCATTTAAAGGCAGGTACCTGAAATCTTGGAAAGCAAAACCTCAGATAAGGAGGCTCCAAGGAGTGGCTGGTTGAGCCATATGGGCCACAGAGCTCCTGACGCTGTGGATCTGGACTGTCACCAGCATGTGGCACTCCTGGGTGGTGGCGCAACCATTAAGAAGTGAACCCATGCCACTGAGGGGGTATTGGGATGCTTGCTCAGCCCTCTTTTCCTGCCTCCCAGCCACGACGAACAGCCCTCCTCTTTTCACTTGTTTATTTCAGGAATTTTGTCATATTGGCTCTTGTTCTTCCAATCAAGACAGCTAAAATTCCCGAGGTCCAGGACCCAGTAACATAGGGAGTAACATAGGGAGGAAGAGGAGGAAGTAGTGAGTGGCTGGGGATGGGCTGCCTCTATGCAGGCTTCCTCAGAAGAATGAAGGTCCCTGAGCTCTGTGTCCCCAGCAGAAGGAGCTCCCAGAGGATGAAAGGGCAGCTGGGTGCACCGTCCAGGGTCTTCTTCGACACTTTCGCAAGGGCTGATTCAGAAAGCAAGAGTTCCACTGGAAGCTCACAAGCAAGGTCAAGCATGACGCATGCAAGTGGCTGGGGACAGTAAAAGCACTGAGCCCCAGCCTTAAAATCTAAGCTCATACGTCTACCCTGCCCTACTGCCTTAAACGCAGCTGAAAGAAGAAGAGGTTTCCGGTGACAAGGTCTCAGGAGTCGAATCTACGATGGGCAGGCTCAAAAGCAGAAGAGGCCTGGTGGAAGAGCACAGCGGAAGACGACAGCAGCTCAGGCCAGGGCCGCCAGGATGCGAAGAGAAGGGAACAGCCTGCAGGGAGGCACGTGCGCAGTGACCCCTCGTTTCTGATGGACCCTGCCTCCTGGCACATTTATTCACGAAAGCGCCCACAAGCACAGCAGCCCCGGAGTCCAGCACCCGCTAAACCCTCCGCCTATGAGTGCAAAGAGTGGGGTGGGGGGTGCCTAACTCAAACCTCAGCGCCTGCCCCCGGGGCCAGCTGGTTCAAACAGGAAAAGTGCCTGGATTGCGCCCTGCAGCCGGCCAGTGCCCCAGCAGACTCTGTCCCGGGTTCTGCAAACAGGCTGATGCTGCAGAGGAATCCGAGGGGCTTAAGGAATCCGAGGAAGATGGAGAAGCCCGTGGCACCCGAACTGGAAACGCAAAATCTCCTGGGGTCTTGGACTAATACCAGTATCCGGCTGGCCCTGGTACAGGCTGGGCTTGGGGTGTTCAGAATCTTCCCGGGTGATTGGATTTACTTGTTGTGGCCCTTATCAGAGAGAACCACAAGGCAGGTGGCCTAAGAGAACAGAAATGTTTCCTCTCACCGTTCTGGAGACCAGAAGTCTCCATCAGTGCCCCTGGGCTGAAATCAACTTATCAGCAGCTCGCACTCCCTCTGGGGGCTCCGGGAGACAATCTAGTCCCTCTCGCAGCTGCTGGCAGCTCCTAATACTCCTTGGTGTGTGGCTGAGATTCTAATCTCTGCCTCTGACTTTATATCACGTGTGTGTGTGTGTGTGTGTGTGTGTGTGTCGCATTACTTCTCTGTGTGTTTTTTAAGGAATATAAGCCTCCTTTCAGTTGCAGTAGAGAAATACCTGAGGCCTGATACTTCATAAAGAAAAAAGGGTTGTTTAGTTAGATTTGGGAGGCGGAAAATTTTTAAGAAGACCCAACCCCATCTGTGGCCTATGGTGAAAGCCCCCTGGACTACACTAAACAAATGATGGGGAACTAGGTGTGCGCAGAAGCAGCCAGGTGTGGGGGGAGCAGCAGCACTTTATAACAGCCCAACCTGGTGAGAATCCTGTCCAAACGCAGTGCCCCCTGTGACCCAGTCACCTTCTGGAGGGCTTCACACACAGGCCTCCTCCATGAGACCAAGCCTCCAGAGGGACACACGTCAACCACAGCATAAGGACACTTGTGGCAGTGCCCAAGGCCCCAGCGCCTCGCACATGGGCTCCAGACGGCAGGCACAGATGCCCACCCCTCACCCCGGGTTCCCAAAACTGCACCATATCCAACATGCAGCCCCTCCCACCCCAGCAAAATAAATCCCATCCCAGCATTTACAGTTCAAAAGGAGCCTTGATCAGAGCTGTGAAGTGTGGAAGAAGTAGGAAAGGCTGCGGACCCGGGGAGATAGCTCAGTAGAATAAGTGCTTGCCCGGCAAGCACAGGGTCCTGAGTTCAGTCCCCCAGCACTGCAAAAAGAAAGGAAGAAAGAAAGAAAGAAAGAAAGAAAGAAAGAAAGAAAGAAAGAAAGAAAGAAAGAAAGAAAGAAAGAAAGGAGAAAGGAAGAGAAAGGAAGGAAAAGAAAAGAAAGGCTGTGGAGAGTAGCAGGCTGGGGCACTTGAAGCGAGACACATCACCACTTCCCCTATTCTAATGTTCATCAGGGCGCTCCAGTCACTGTGTTAGTTTAGAGATCCTCCACACATAAACTGAATGCCCATTCCAGAAGAGGGAATCTCATTTTTATTTCTTAGGGAAATGTTTTTACTTTGGAAGAAGACAAAATATATTTACTCTGTAAAGGTTGAAGGACCTTCAGTTCTGTAGCTCGTCTCCTCCAGCCCCATCTTCTCAGAGCTTCCTGGAGACAAGCAAAGCAGCCTGTTTCTGCCATCACACCCTGGGTGCCATGTTCACCAGCGTAAGCCTGAATTGCGTGGGGCGCTAGAAAAGGAAGAGGACACATGTCCCGGGAGGCAGGAAGGCAGCTCCATGTGCGCTGTTACCTCTACTTCCCCTGACTTTACAACTACCCTCAGAGGGAAAGTGCTAGTACTTATTGTTACTTTTTAATTGTTGTGTGTATGTTTGTATGTGTGTGTGTATGTGTGTGTGTGTATTATATTAGGGATCAAACCTAGGGGCTCCTGCATGCTAGGGAGTGGTCTGCACCGAGCTATCTCCCAGCATCCCTATATGCTTATTGGGTGAAATTTTTCATAAATATGCAGTACGGTGTGGTAGTTTAATGCACATGTGCAACGTGTCATGGTGCTGGGTGTGGTAGCGCAGGCCTGGAATCCCAGCTGCTCCCGAGGCAGGAAGGTCCCAATCTAGACGCCAGCCTGGGCAACTAAAGGAGACCCTGCCTCAGAACAAAAATGCAAAGCACTGGGGCGGTGGTTCCACAGTCAAATGCCCCTGGATGGTATCCCTACCACCACAAAAAGGAAAACAAGCAACAATTTGTAATGAGCGAGCCAAGCTAAGAGTGTTTCCAAGTCCTAATACACATCATTTCTTTGTGTTGGGAAACTTAACCTCCTCTCCTCCCTTGTAGCCCTTCATAAATTACAGTCACCCTCCCGTGCAGTAGAAGACTAGTACTTGCTACTGGTGCTATTGTCCAGTCTCTCTCTCTCTCTCTCTCTCTCTCTCTCTCTCTCTCTCTCTCTCTCT
>NW_004524612.1:9863758-9872624 GCF_000260255.1 Octodon degus | reverse complement strand
AGGTGGTGTTTGTCTTTCTGTGATGTAACATGACGTCCAGCAATCACATTACATTGCTGCCGATCTCTGGAGTCCATTCTCTTTAGAACTGGATTCTGCTCCACTGAATGTTTCCTACATTCTCTTTATCCATTCATTCTTCATTCAGTCCTTACCATTCATGGGTGACAGGCGCCACCGCTGACCTCGTGTCTCAGATCTTGTGCGTGGCGCTGCATAAGCGGGGACACAGAGGTGTCTCCAGGTTTCAAGACTGTCCTGCCCCAGGGCCCATAACTGAGAGAGCGGAGCTTGCTTCTCGCCAACTTAGGTCTGTGTCCCTGGGCTGGCGCGGCCCAGGGGCTGTATCTGTCTGTAACTCAGTGCTTCCTTCTAGAAGGAAGAATGCGGAGAACACCTTAGTGGCTTCAGGTAAGGAAAGATGCAAAGAGAAGTTGCAAAGTCCCCTCCGGGGACCTGGGACTCCCAGACACAGAACTATACAAGAATCCCAGACCCCAGGGAAAACCTTCTGTTCGATTCTCCGTGGATGGAAGCTGGATAATGATGACGTGCAGCCCAGGTTTGGAGGTCATTGGCCTGAGTGACCTCCCACTGTCCGCCGGATCTTGCTTATGGAAAGTTCTCACTTCCCATCCCCGGGGGCTCACGGTGGCTACCCAGCGCGCACCACGCCGGTGCAAGGCACAGCGCGTCCAGCAGAGGGCAGCGTCGGCTCAAAGTTTCTCCATGTCTCTCCGGCCTCGAAGTTTCCCTCCTGCTTGTCAGCAATATCTTGGTGGGATTGGGGGGGGGGGCTGTTTTTAAACATGTTTGCAGTATATAATGATAAAACATTTTAATTCATTTTCTTCCTCTACCCGTCCTGTCGCTTCCCACTCCCTCCACCTCTTGGTTTCCTTTCCTTTTACAGAAGATCTAGTTTCCTGGTTCTTATTTCCCATCTTTTATCTTACTCTTTAATTTATTTATACTTTGGGTCTGTCCCTTGTTTAATAATAAAAAGTGCTGAGCCAGGTTGCATAATGTTTAATAATAAAAAGTGCCTATAATCTTGACTGCTCAGGGTACTGCGGCAAGGCGATGGCAATTTTGAAGCTAGTCTGGGCAATTTAGCAAAACTGACCAAAAATAAAGATCAAAAGTATTGGGGGTGCAGTGTGCTGGCTGTGTTCTCCCCCCATGCCCAACGTCCGGGGTGCAGGCCCCCAGGACTGAAGAAATGACAACCATAGTAATAGTGCTGTTGATGATAAGGCTTACCACTGCCCTCAAATCCATCATGCGTCCTTCCCTTCCCACGGGACGTAAGGAGTCTCGGGTTCAGCGGCACCGCCTCTGGCGCACACCAGGACGCTCTGCGAGAGTGTGTTCATCCACAGCAGCAGCAAGCAGGCCTTAGCTCAAGGTTCCAACTCGAGACCCCGACCCGATGGGAAAGTCAGCGTGGGGAGCGGACTCCCTGATTAAAAAGCTGTTGGACCGCTTTCCTTCCAAGAGTATTTGCAAGCGACAGCCCTCTGCCAGTCAAATCAGTGTGAGGCTAGAATGAGGCAGGCGCGGGACCTTTGCTCTGGGCTGCTCCGGGGAAGAAGGAGGGAGCGGGGAGGGGCCCCTGCGGCTACCTGAAGCTTCCCGGGGCTCCTCTGAGGTCCTAGCGAGGTCCTCAGCACTTTAGAGCACGCCTACAATTTGAGTGCACAATTTGCAGAGGAAAAACAGCAAGAGGTTCGTAAGAGATACTGTTTGGCATCCAAGATGATTAATAGCTATGTGGAAATGCTAAAGCACACTGTGTTTTTCCAAATCACAACAGAGTGGTGGGTCCCAGCGAATCAGCAGGGAAAGCTAGCTCGGTTCTGCGAGCCTGGCCACGGGCGCTCCCGGCAGAGAGCCGCGCCCGCGCCCCCTACTGGCCAGCCGCTGCAATGCAAGCACTTCTGCCTTCGGTTTGGGGCAACCCTTGTCGGTTCTGGGGTGTCGGTCCTGTCTCTATCCAGCAGGAGCATTTGGAAACAGTGCACAGAAAGTCAGAGAAACGTCTAATGATGCAGGACCATCTCGATCATCATCCACCTACGAAAGGTTAGTTTGGACTCTCTTGAGTAGAGGTCTACCGCAAGGAAAGAAAAGAGAAAGGCAAAGCTCCCACGCGGACAGCACAGCGGGAGGGAGCGGTGCGCTCTGGAGCAGGCGGGCTGCGGCACGGTGGAGCAGACACTGCTCTTCACTGAAGGGAGGTGTGGCTGTCCCTGCAAGGGGAAAGTAGGACATTCACATCCAGTTTTGAGAGACAATTATGCTGCCGGCCCGCAAATTATGCTCCGAGAGGAAGGAAGATGGGGAAGCAGGGGTTGCTTGGTGGACCGAATCTTGGAGGAGCCTAGCGGGAGTCTGTCTGGAATAATAATTTCTACGCTTCTCCCGCCAACTTCCTCCATCAAAGGGTTTCTCCGAAGGACAGCGTCAGCACACGCGTGAGTCTGCAGCTAGGTGGCACATGGTGAGCACAGCGCACTCAGCGCTCGGATTTGCTGTATCTAATAGGAACTTCTCTGGCGGCAAAGCAAGGGCGCACTCCACGCCTCCTCTAAACCACGCCTCGCTGACAGCAAGGCGGCTTTCCTCAGCACGGTAGAGGCGCGTGCTTAAGGTACGAGAAAGGAGGCTTGAGTAGGATCCAGCAACATTATACACACTGAAACCAAAACAAGGGGAAACTGGGGGAGGGGTGGGGCAGGGAAGGGAGTGGACAGGCTAGCAGAAGTGGGCTCTGAGCATGCGCAGGGCTGTCCCTTGGGAGCCGCTGAAGCTGGAATTTGGTCCTTTGTGGGAGGGAAAGATGAGACCTCCTTGCCTAAAGCAGTCAAGCTACCGCAGTCTTGAGAAAATCATCCTGCCTCAGCATTGTGGGATATTAGTCGCTAGGCCACCTTGTGTCTTACAACTTTACAAAGGTATAAATAAAGGCCAAAACTGTTGTTCGAGCGTCCTTTGTCAATCAGGCAGGGGCCACCACCTGAACTCAGCTGTTCTCTCTTGTCTTTATTTTCTAAATCCTCTCGCCGTTTTCTCCTGGGACCACCGATAGACCAACGGATCACTACGCTGTCCGCATGGGGCCCATTCGTTTCTCAACCTCGGTGCACAAATGGAGACACGCGGAGGGAGGAGAATCACAAAGCCACACGGTATTGATGCATCCCGACTGAGTCTGCCTTCGAAGTCCCAGGATCTTGTTCGTGCATATTGCAAGAACCTCATCCAAAGGTCCCAGGACAAGTGACACACAGTGATTTGGAGGTTGAGGCCTGGAAAGTGACCAAGAACCATTGTGACACCTGCTAATTCTGTAGCATCGGTGCTGAGGGAAAAAATCAGGAGAGGAAGAAAGAGATGAAGTGAGTAGGAAAAGAGAAATCCTTCCCAGAGCAGCTCCCCAGGGTGCAGCCTGGCTGTGTGGGACTCAGAGTCTCACCTGGAGCTCCTCCCCTCCCCCAACTTAATTGCTCCAGCACTTTCTTCTCCCCTACCCCAAGGCATTGAATCCAGGGTTCCATGGCCTTCCCATTAACCCACATCCCCACTAACCCACATCCCCAGCCATTTTTATTTTGAGACAGGGTCTCACTACATAGCCCAAAACCTGCAACCCTCCTGCCTCAGCCTCCCAGAGTGCTTGGATTACAAACATGTGCCATCACACCCAAATCTGAATTTCTCTTAAGAACTATAAAGTCTCAGCTCTTTCAGGGCCAACTCTTGAGTTTTGCAAGTGTGTATTTTTCAGAACTGATGTAAATTGTCCCTGAGTGTTTATTCCATTTTCAGGTAAGGCAGATCACTAGGTTTTTACTAGGCCAATTTGTTCTAAGTCACCCACCCAGCCCTCTAAATGCAGCCTTAAAGAACATCATCCACAGGCCAATTTACATCCTTTGCAGGAGGATTTAAAGTCTGTGACCTTACCCCTAGCATACAGGTTTATTAAAATTGTTGCATGGTTTATACCACCACGACTTTCAAATTTAAAAAGGTTGCCGTCCTATTTGATAGTGTCTTTTTAATTCTTCTGCTTTGAAATAGTAAATAGCTAAAGTCTTTATAAGACACAAAATATGGATACTAAAAATGCAGAAATGCAAACAAGGGTACATTGTGGAAATATTGGGGCTCTGGGTTCTTGAGAGGACAGAGGAAAGAGTTTTCATCTCTCAGGTGGCATGCTGGACCTCTTGGGCTCCTCAAGAAAACTGTGTGTTTGGATGCTGGAAGAGGATGTGGCTGGCCTCTGGTGCCACATGGGCCCAGCACCGCCCACCACAGGGACCACAGCCCTCCCCTTATTAAGCACAGTCATCACTGGCTGCTCAAGGAAGAGCCTGGGTTGTGACTCTCCGAGTTGGCTCGGTGACCACCAGCCCAGAGCTGCCTGCCCCACCCTGAGCTGCCCATGGGGCCGGAGGCAGCCTGTGCTGCTCAGCTGCCTGGGAAGTCGAGGGGGGCAAAAGCCCAGCTCTCACCTGCAAGGAGGTAGGGTTTAAACCAGCTGCACCAAAGGCTCTGGGCTTCTCCTCTACGACTCTCTAAAGAAACATCAGCCTGTTCTCTTAGTTCATTTGTGTTATCATAGAATACACATTAGGGGTAAATCTTAAAGAAAAGATATTGATTGCTCTCACAGTGAGATCATTTGAGAGCCTAATGGTAGGGATGGCTTTCTTAGTACCATGCATTGCCACTGGTGAGACAGACAGACAGACAGACAGACAGACACAGACAGACAGACAGAGACACAGATGAGACAGAGACAGCGACAGAGGCAGAGGCAGAGGCAGAGACAGAGACAGAGACAGAGACAGAGACAGAGAGACAGAAACAGAGAGAACTTTCTTCAGGACTGGGATGACATCCAGGTCAGTCATTATGCATGCCAGGCAATTGTTCTGCCATAAATCACAGCCTGAGTCTTTCTCTACTTTGAGACAGGGTACCCTAAGTTGTCCAGGCTGTCCTCAAGTTTGTGATCCTCCTGCCTCAGTTTCCTGGGTGGCTGAATTCCAGGCATGCATCACCACACCAGGCCAAGGACTCGCTTTTACAACAAAACTAGCCCCCGAAGAGCTACTTCGCACATCACATAGTTCATTCCTAACGCTCACCCAGTCCCGTCTTCGCATCTCCCAGTCCATCAAGGTGCTTTTAATTTCAGCATGTTTTGGAAGGGACACTCACTCTGCAACTGAAGTTTTGGGCTTGTTTTGTTTTTGTTTTATATAAAGTTTGAAAATCTAGTCTGCAGCCACACTACCTTGATGGGCCCAATCTCGTCTGATAAAGCACACGCACTTGGAAACCCCACTGAGACTAGGTGTGGTGGCGCACGCCTGTAACCTCAGAGTGAGGGAGACTGAAAACAGGAGGATCACTGTGAGTCAAAGCTGTGTAGTGAGACCCCGCACAAAATACAAAAACACCAACAAAACTAAAACTGCCTGTGGGCTCAGCCTTCTTATCTGTGGCACATACCTTTGAGTCAGCATGTCATTTCCTAATCTTTTCCCATCCTTTTAATTTCAAGTGTTTTAAGTGCATATGCTTTATATTTACTTCTTGTAAAAAAAATACATATTCAGTAGATAATAGAAATTTGTTTTATATAAAGCTTGAAAATCTGGTCTACGGTAGTACTATCCTGAATGTTCCCAATCTCACCTGATCTCAGAAAATCCATGCTTTAAACTGCGGAATCTAGTTCATTTACTTTTATTGTTCATTTCTAGTATATTTGCATTTATTCTTAGTATATTTTTATATCTCCTATTTATGCAGTTATTGGGGATCAGGGTTTTTTTTTAATGTATTTGGTACAGGGTCTCACTACACAACTTGGACTCATAGTGATCTTCCTGTTTTCAGCTTCCCCAGCATTCTGATTACAGGCGGGCACCATCATGCCCAGACTTGGTGGCCAGCTCAGCGCCCAGAATAGCACACGGTGTGGTACCAGGGATCGAACCTAGGCCCTGCGATTGCCTAAGCAGGCACTTCGTCAGCTGAGCTATCTCACTGGCCCTTTTGTTTTGTTTTTTGTTTTCTTTTGTTTTGTATCTGAGATCAAACTCAGGATCTTGCACGTGCCAAGCAGGCGCTTATGCCGCTGAGCTGTCACCCTGGCAGGCTTGACTCTGTTTGTTCGTTTCTTTTGCTTGCTGTCCCTCCTTTCTGTCTTCTCTCATAATTAAGTGTTTATTTTTCTTTTCATTTTTTCTTCTATGTTTCTATTCTTTTAGTAGCTGTTATAGGCTGCATTGTGTCCCCTCTCAGAAAAAGACCTTGAAGGGTCACCCTCTAACTCATGATTCACGTCTTTATAGGAACCTAGAAGCTGAGAAACACTGTGGATGGCTATTAGGAGATTTCTCCTCAGAGCCCTGGGAAACATCTGGATTTTCTCACACCTTGATTTTAGACTTCTACTCCAGAACTTTCTCCAGAACTTTGAGGAAAAAAAAATTCAATTGTTATAAACCACATAGTTTTTAGTACTTTAGCAAAGTGCCCCAGGAAACTAATACACCACCAACAAACAAGAACATGAATACCCGATTTATCCATGTCCATATTTTACCGCTGTCCTCCTGCTGAACAATTTAGGATTATGCACACTTCCCCTCTGGCTGCCACTCCTCCTAACGCACTGTGTTTCATCTTTTCTATTTTGATTTTCCACCTCCACATAAAATGTTATTTCATTGGTTCTCATATTCATGACTTGATCAGTTTCATCTAATAATCTGCCGCCCTCTTTGTTTACCATTCTTCCTCTGTGTCTCAGGCTCCCCTTCTGGGGTGACTTTCCTTGTGCCTCTCTTGTGTTCAGGTTGTTGGAAGTAATCGGGGAGTGTCTAAATGTCTGTTTTAGCTTGTAGAAGTGATGTCCTGTTACTTCTCAAATTAGCTTGACTTTCCCGTCATTAGAGTTCTCCAGGCAAAGACCACTGAGAGCACACTCGCGACTGGGCAAGCTGAGCAAGGAGCTCATTACTCACTGCACAGTGGCAAGTGCACCCCACTGGGAGTGTGGCAGCAGGGACCCAACTTGTGAGAGCTGGACTTGGGCCAGTTTCTGGGAAAGGGAGAAGACAGGACTTTCCTCTGTGTTGGACACTTTCAGGAAGCAAGAATTATTCTATGTCTGGATGTCAATAAATCTAACCTGAAAGCATCAAATCCAAGACTAAAGTGATAACTACAACCGCACCTACTAGCCAAGACATTGCTGCTTTTAAGACAACTTTCATGTTTTATCAGACATGACTGTGGAGTGTTCTTTTGTCTAGATTAAGAATGGCCACAGAGTGACTTTACATAATTTTTTTGACTTTATGTAATATTGATATTCTGTGAAATCAGTTATGATACATCAAGTGTCAGGCTGACTTTTCTAACAACTGCATTCTTTTCTTTCTCAATAGTTTCCTCTTAAAATGTCAGAGGTTTTGTAATATATATGTATGTATATATATGTATATATATATTAGGATATGTCTGATCATTCTGAAGTTGGAATTTTTGTGGACCTAATCTGTCTATTGTTTCCACTGGCTCTGATTTCACAGTGGTGGTGGTGGTGGTGGTGTGTGGTGGTGGTGATGGGGGGTGTGTGTGTGTTTGTATGTGTTAACTTCTATTTTGATTCCATATTTCTTTTTTTTTTTTCATTCTATATTTCCTGAAGCGCTGCCTGTGTGCATTCTGAGTCCTGGATGCACTTTACTGGTGAACATCTGCCTGTGCGTCCAGGTGCCAGAAGGTGCGTCCAAGCTCTGTAAGTGTTTAACAAACTAAGCTGCCAGCTTACCACTCAGATCCTCTTGGTAGGGGCCAGGCTTCACAAATGAATGAATGAATGAATGAATGAATGAATGAATGAATGAATGATTCAACTGCTGGGCGAAAGTACACAGGCTCTTTGATTGGTGAAGGGTTATACAACAAGAAATTTAGATTAATGAAGCACGTTGTGTCTGGCCATTGTCCTTCCTCTTTCCTCAAAATACTGCCTAATGTTGAGACAGTCCTTTGTCCAAACTGCTGCTGCTGCTCTTCTTCATCTTATTCTCCGTCTCCGTCTCCGTCTCCATCTCCCTTGTCATCATCTCCTCCTCCTCCCTCCTCCCTCCTCCCTCCTCACTCCTCTTACTTCTTCCTCCTTTCTCCTCCTTCCTCCTCCTTTCTTCTCCTTCCTCCTCCCTCCTCCTCCCTCCTCCTTCTTCTCCATCTCCTTCTTCTTCTTCTTTTTCCTCTTACACTGTTATTCTACATAAAAGCCAGAGAGTGCTCCGCTTTGGTGCTGCTCCTGGGAGTCTTCCTAATGCTGAGGGTTCGTGGTTGAGGTGGCTCCTCCAGCCTCTTAGTGACTGAACTAGGTCTAGTCTCGTTCTCAGTCACATACTACAACAGGGATCAGGCTCCAAGCCTCTGTGAATACAGCGTCCAATCTGAATTTTCAGGTGATGTGCTTTTTTACACTCTGCCTTGGGAGGTAAACTAACTTATATCTTTTTTTCTCACACTTTTTTTTTAATTAGGAGAGGATCTCACTATGTACTTAGAAATGGACTTTAACTCACTACATAGCCTGGGCTGGCCTTGAACTCACGGCAATCCTTCTACCACGGTCTCCCCCACACTGGGGTTACAGCTGTGTGCCACCAAAGCCACATTCCCAACTCGCCCCCATATGGAGAATGCCATCCTGAGGGCTCCCTCCCATAGAACTTCATCTACAGCTTATGCCCGGTTATCTCCAGGTTTTATCTCCTGGCTCTTGTCCCATAAAAACTGAAATTCAGGTTCACAC
>NW_004524612.1:9861877-9862818 GCF_000260255.1 Octodon degus | reverse complement strand
AAAATCTTCAACATGGACAACACCAAATCCTGGAGAGGATGTAGGGCAAGAAGAGTCCTCACTCACTACTGCTGAGAATGTAGAAGGATATAAATGCTACAGAAGAAGTTTGGAAGCTTCTTACAAAACTAACTGCTTTTACCATATAGTGCGCCATTCACAGTCTTATGTACTTACCCAGATGAATTAAAAATATGTATGGGAGCCAGGGAGACAGCTCAGCTGCATAAGTACTTGCCTGGCATGTGCAAGGTCCTGAGTTTGATCCTGGTACCAAAAATATAAGATAAAACAAAAACATGGATGCACAAATCCTGAGTGCTGATGTCTACAGTTACTTTAGTCATAATTTTCAAATTCACTAATTTTGGTTAGTGCATCGGTAAACTGTGGTGTACCCCAACACCAGACTATCATTTGCCACTTTTGTTTTTTTTTTAATGAGCTATAAAAAGATATGGAAGAAATTTACACGAATATTGTGAAGTACAAGCAGGTGGTTTGAAAAGACTACACAGTGTACGATTCAGGCCTGTGACATTCTAGAAAAGACAAGACTATGGAGGCATAAACATTCACCCATTGCCAGGGAGACAGGGAGGAGCAGAGGGTTAAATACACAGAAGGAAGCACACAGGATTCTACCAACAGGAAAAGCATTCTGTATGACACTGTAATAGTGGAGCTGTGTCATCATGTATGTATCAGAACCCACAAAATGTACTACACCAGGACAGAATCCTAAAATGTGGGCTTTATTTAGTAAGGTACCAATATCAGTTTGTCGATTATACCAAGTTTACCGCACTAATATGGAACACATGAATAATAAGAAAAACTATGTAGAAATCATATATAAGATCTCTGTTTATTCTGTGTAATTTTCCTGTATACCTAAAATAGATTTAAACAAGAAAGTCTATTTTTTTTTTTTTTTTTTT
>NW_004524612.1:9827645-9860745 GCF_000260255.1 Octodon degus | reverse complement strand
AGTCAATGCCAGCCACACAAGCACCATTTTTCTTTCTTTTCTTAGAATTGTGGAAGAACTCATAAAAATGAACCATAATCTTTAAGTCTATTCAGAGAGACAACTGCTTTGGCTTTGGAATAAATAGTTCTGTGGGGTGCGTCATCTATTCATTGTCCTTTTTATTTGTGTTTGTTCATATGAATCTGCCTTTTGAGAAATTGTTGTGAACCTGGAGAATACACTATTTTTTTTAATTTGATTTTAAAAAAGAAAAAAAAAAACAAAGCAACAAACAACAAGAAAAATAATACATAATTTCAAAACACAAAGAGGAAATTAACAATGGCTATATTACATATTGTTTTCAAATTTGTTGATCAATTACCAGATACAGGTATGCAAGATTGATTAAACATTAACTCTTCCTCTCAATAGACCCATAGAAATTATAGTGCAATGATCTTAGCTATCTTATGTGTATCTTTTTTTCTCCTTTGCCCCATCCCAGTTGTTCTTTCTTTTTTAATAAAAATAAACATAACTATAAAGCCAAGTTCCAAAACAGGTTATTAGATTTCATACACTGCATACTGTTGTCCTCCTAGGAGTGACTCAGAGTGGAAGATAGAGACCTGAAGTCTTGGTTATGCAATATTAGCACAAAACTTTCTCTTTTTTTGAAAAATACAACATTAAGTGGACCTTTTTTGGGGGGGCACAGGGAATCAAACTCGGGATCCTGTGCTTGTCAGGCAGGCACTTGTGCTGCTGGGCCGTACCCCCAGCTCTGATTGTATCTTTTTTTTTTTTCATTTTATGTATTTGGTACAAGGTCTCACTGTGCACCTTGGATTCTAGTGATCCTCCTGTTTTCAGCCTCCCCAGAGCTAGGATTACAGGCATGTGCCACCACACCCAGACTCGGTACCTGGCTCAGGTCACCAGCTCAACGTGCCCTGAGGCAGGGCCAGCATGGCATGTGGGACCAAGGATGAAACCCTAGTCCCTCTACTTGCATAAGCAGGCGCTTAATGCACTGAGCCATCTCGCCAGCCCTGACTGTATCTTTATGTGTGGTTGCTAAATCCTTTACCCCCTAAAATCTCTGCATTGGCAGCTTGGCCCCTGGCCTGGCGATACTGGAAAGAGATGTGAATCCCTAAGAGTGGGGCCTGGTAGGGGATCTGAGGGCCTTTGAGAGCTCTGCCCCTAGAAGGGACTAACTACATGTTCTTGTTGGTTCTCTGAGCATGAGTTGCTAAAGGGTGAGCACAATCCCTGAAAATCTCTCTGACTTCCTATGTAATGCTGTGGTCCCTCACTTCTGCAGACACTCCACTGCCTTGAGGGTCTCACCAAAGCCACACTAATATCCTTGAAGCTCTAGAACAGTGAGTTAAAAGAACAACCTTTTTTCTTTATAATATCACTCATCTTCAGGTATTTTGTCATAGCAACCAAAAAATGACTGATACAGCGTCAATATTTTTACACCTGGAAAAAGCACATTCATGTGGGGTCTCTTTCACAATCTTCCCCTAAACCCAATGATACAGGTTACTGTGCTCATTTTATAGATAAGAAAACTAAACTCCACAGAAGTCTTGTGATTCAGCCAAGCTCATACAGTCACACAAGCCATATGCAGTTCTCAAGACATTTGCTCTCTGTCATGTATCTCTTTGCCAGGTTATTCAGACACAAGGGTAGTGAAAGGAAGGAGCTTCCAAGTTCTGCCTCTTGCGCCACTCCACAGACCTGAATCCCTTGCAACTGGTCCTCCTTACTCAAGGTACCTGCAGGGACGACAGCCAGCCTTTGGGAAATGCAGACTCTCAGACAAAAAGCTTTTAAATAGCAATGTGGTTTGTTTGGGGGCTTTGCTTTTTTGTTTTTGGTTTTGATTTTTTGTTTGGTTGGTTGGTTAGTTTTTGTTTGTTTGTTTGTTTTGTTTGTTTGTTTGTTTGTTTGTTTTTGGTGGCACTGAGAATTGAACCCAAGGCATTTGCTCTAAGCTAAATCACTGCCCTTTATTTTTTACTTTGAGACAGTGTCTTTCTAAGTCACTAAATTGCCCCAGCTAGGCTTAAGTTTATGATCTTCCTGCATCAGCCTCCCAGACTGTCAGGATGACAGTTGTGTGCCACCTCACCAGGCCAAATCATCCATTTTAACAAGAACCCCCAGAGGAGCCTTGGCATAGATGCTCAGCTCAGTAAAGAAAGGTGTGGTCTCCAGCCAGATCTGCACCTCATCAAGGGAACATAGGAAAGGAGAGGCCTTGAGCCAATACCCAAGTCACCCATGTCGCCTGAGGTAGTGTTTCGCAAAGGGGAATATGGTAGGACCCCCTGGAGCTGGGTACATGGCCACAGCTGCAGCTGAGGGAATCTGGGGCACAGCTCTTGGATGCCCTAGGGTAGCCCTGAGAGGGAGGAAGGAAGGGAGGGAGGGAGGGCAGGAGGGAGGCAGGCCAAGCTGCCTGTCAGCAGGCAAGAGACTGTCCCCTAGCTTGTCTACAAACCTTCTGACTTGTGCCAGGGAAGGCAAATGGGAGTCCTCATGTCTCTCTGTCTGTCTCTGTCTCTCTGTCTCTCCCTTTGTCTCTGTCTCTGTCTCTCTCTCTCTCTCTCTCTCTCTCTCTCTCTCTCTCTCTCTCTTTCTCTCCCCGCCCCCGGGACTCCAAACCCCCTGTAACAATCTTCTCCAACACCCTGGAAAGCAGGAAGCAGAGCAGCCTGGAAGCCGTGCTAGCGCTGTCACCACCTCCCCCAGCTGTGCAGGGGCTGCGTGGGCCAGGGGTCGTTAAGAGAAGATAAACCAAGCTCCCAGAGCGCATCGTACTGACGTACTGAGGGCATAAAGACCGTGGGCAGAGCAGGACCGAATGTTCCCAAGCTGTCGTTATAAGGCCAGAGACCTGGCGTTTCCCGCAGCGCAAGTGCTCATCGCCCTCCCAGTCTGTGCTGCAACGGAGGGATGCCATTAGGTGGATTTAAATTAAATGTTTATGTTTTCTGAAAATCAGCCAAATAGTTCTTACTATTAAGTAAAGAACAGTACACAGGAAAGTGGGACAGTGGCAAAAGAAAGGAAGTGGGTCCAGGGTTCGGGACCCTGCTCCCCAGCGCGATGTTTCATGGCCTGGCCTTGTAGTTGTGGCTGTCCATCCCGGGAGACCAGACGCCTCCTGCAAGACAACGCAACGGCGTCCGGGATGGAGAGGAGGGCGCTGGCCCTGCTCCCAGGATGGGGAACGGAGAGACTTGAGAAAGGCGAGGTGTTCCAGCGCCAGATCAAGGTCCGGAGCAAAGTCGGGCCGGGTGGGGCTCCGGGAAAAGGGGGTGCCACAGCCTCGCGCCTCTAAGAGACGCCCTGCGGGGGGACCAAGATCTAAGAGCCGTCCCTACCTTTGGTGTTAATCCACGTAGGGTCTTTGTGGCTGTCCTTTGTTAGCAGCGTCTGCCTCACGCGATCGACATGGGACCTCTAGACTGGAGTCACCAAACCTTGGTTCCTAGTTCTGGAATTCGGCCGGGTCCAGCGGCTGAGCGCTGGCGCCCCCCGGGGTGGTAAAGACTCCTTGGGAACCAACTTTCCAACCCCAGGAATTTAGGTTCCCGCGGTCTCGGTCTCGGCTTCTGCTGTGTAATTTGAGACCTCAGCGACTTCACCTCTGAAGACTCTGGGACACACCCACCCTACAGAAACCCTCCTTGTCAGGTGTTAACCCGTTTTGCTAGGATCTAGAAAGGGAGAAGGTTATTTTCCTACAGGGTATCTATCTCTGCACGTTTTGATATAAAATCCAACCTATTTCAGAATCTAAGCTTGAATGTATGACTCCTCCTTTAACATAATAATAAGCACATAGCACGTGGAGATGCAAAATGCAAGTAAATTGGATAGAAACCGTTTCTTTGCTGGAACAACCACCCTTATCACATCGCACTCTGTGAGTGCTCAGTTGGTGGCGCTACTGTCCCTTCAGGGTTACTGTCCATTTGCTCTACACTGTCTATAGTGCTGGAGTTCTAGTCATCCAGCAAGTCTGCCTTGCTGAGAAATCACCTCCTACATTTCCTAGCTCCCTGCGCTGCTCCAAGTTCGCTCCCCAGCTCTTCCCCTGGGGACCACACTCCTTTTCCATTAACCCCTGTAGAAATAAAAACTTCCTTCCAGAGGAGGAGAGGGAAGAGACCGTGGCCCTAGAGCTTTCTCCTCCTGGTTCACCTGCAGGCAGCCAGCTCTCCTGAACACAAACACACCTCCCTCCGGAGGCCAGGCTGGCTGATCTGCCTTCTATTCCATTCTATCTGATAGCAAAAGTTTTGCCAAGAAAACAAACAAAAATAAAGACACCGGGATTGTTTCCCTGACAGTGATTAATTTATTGAGGCAATGCCAAGGTGACAATTAGTATGTTTTGCCAATGAACAGTTGTCACAAAATGGAGGCATCATTTCAGGTTAAGCACTGATACTTTCCTGACAACCAAGTAAGTAGAAAGTCACTCTCTTTTCCACAGAAGTGAAGTGGCTCTTCAAAAATAGGGAAATAAAAGGGACACCCACAAGTCTCACCCTTAGCATAGTTCACTGCACTATGCATGGCTGACCACAGCCAGATTTGAACCCTCCATTCCTCCAGAAAAATAGCGAGGTTCCCCTTCCCACCCTCCCATGTAATCATCACCATGCTTGTAATTGAACAGGGGTACAAATGCAACAAACACAAAAGTGCACAAGACACGAAAGCCAAGCCTAATGAACTGATGTCAACACTGAGGTAACTCATAACCCGGAAAGCTCACCCTCTCCTTTCTTAGTAACCACTACCTTTTTTTAAAAGGATTTTATTTACTTATTTGTACAGGGTCTCACTATGCAGCTGGGACTCACAGTGATCCTCCTGTTTCAGCCTCCCCAGCACTGGGGTTACAGGCGTGCGCCACCACACCAGGTTTCAGTGGCCAGCTCCGCTGGAGTTTGCATGGCATGCAGTAGCCAGGATCGAACCCCAGTCCTTGTGCTTGCCAGGCAGCACTTAGACCGCCAAGCTATCTCCCCAGCCCCACCACCCTATTTTTGTGATGTTTCTGTTTTTCTTTTTTGTTTATACCTATATTACCTGGGTATCCCTAAAAATATGTATAATGTAGTTTAATTTGGCCTGTTTTTAAATCCTCATCCAAATATAGTAACTTATTACGTGTGCTATGTATTTGATTTTCCTGAGCATGTTGCCTTTAAGATTCTTCCCTGCTGTCTATATTCTGTGTGTGTGTGTGTGTGTGTGTGTGTGTGTGTGTGTGTGTGTGTTCTCTCCCTGCCCCCAGTACCCACAAGTGACCAACCTTCCAGCCCCCTTCTTTGGTTTGTTTTGTTTTTGAGACAAGGTCACACAAGTCGCTGGGTTTGAATCTTCCTGCCTCAGCCTCCTTAGCTGGAATTACAGGAATGCCCCACCCTGCCCAGCTTGGTGTAGCATTTCTTTTGTACTTCTTATTTACTTCATATATATTATTTCATACATATCCTTCTTCGAGTGCAGCACAATTTGCTCTGTTCAGTTTTACAGGGGCTTTGACTCACTGCACACGAAGCTATCGCGAATGGTGTGGCGAGGAGCAGCAGCAGGAGTGCCTCTGGGAGCGCAGGCTACACTCCCCCCAAGCTGTGCAGTCACAGTCACGTGGGCTTGCTGGGCCTCGGGACGGTGAACTACTCAGTGCTGCTCTGCAGACTCCAGTCCTCACTCCCACGAGCAGAGCACAGGGAGCCCCCCACGTCCCAGCCCACGGAGAAGTCAGACCTCAGAGTCTAGCCAGTGTCACCTGCAGAGATGGACTGCCCTTTCTCTCCCCTATTAGCTGTTCAGATTTCTTCTTTCTGAAAAGAATGTCATCCATTTTCTTATTCCGACATTGACCTAGAAGAGCTAGGCCCATAGTCTGGATACTATCCCTTACCCATGGTGGGCAGCAAAATAGTCTACCCCTGGTTTACCTTTCTACTAGATCGGGGTTGGCCTTTTTCAGCAATCCACTTGTTTTTGGTTTTGGTTTTTTGGCGGAACAAGGGATTGAACTCAGGCCCTTATCCTTGTCAGGCAAGTGCTTATTCTACTGAGCTATCTCCCTGGCCCCCAAGGGTTGGCCTTTTTTAAAGTAAGTTTTTACATTCAGTTGACGCAAAGTAATTTTATATAGACCCGGGTTACAGTGTGACGCTCCATATACACAGCCTACACTGATCAGATCAGGCTAAGTTCCTTATCTATACTAGGGACCTTTGTCACCCCCTACTTGGAATGTTTCAAACCCTCTCTACTGGTGATCCTGAAACATCTGACTAACTGTCGTCAAGCACACTTTTGATGACCAAGCCTGGCTTCCTCTATAGATTTTGCCCACTGCAAGAAGCCCCGCCCCAGCCCCAAGTTCACTAAGCCTTCCTTGTTATTTTTTAGAACCTTGAACCTTTTGCTTTCCACACTTACGGATAACAGGAAGGTTCTGAGTCCGTCACTGCCTGAAATTCTCCTGCTAGAAATTCTGCGAGGCAGGGCAACACTCCCAGGAATCCGGGGTGACCTCAGTAACCTCTGGTTTGCTTGGCCGCAGGGTGCAGAAGCCCCAGGCCGTCAAGGAAAATTCATATTCCTAGCTACTTCGGTGTAACTCAGCCGAGGTCCACTCGCAAAGCCAAAAGTTGCTGACCAGTTCCTGGTTTGCCTTTGATGTCCCCAAAGAAGCTCAGAGAAAGGGCCAGAAGCCGGGGCGTGCCCTTCCCTCCCTCTACCCACTTCCGGTGGTGCCCTGTTGTTCACTCCGAGCATGAGTCCTTCTCCAGCGCCCAGCAGCCTCTTGGCCACCAGAGAATTACCCTCTAGGACCCAGGCCGCAGCGCACTCCCAGCCCGCCCACCAAGACCCTTGTTGGCGCTTGTTGCTCCTGCCCACAGGACCGCATCCTCTACAAACCTGGGTCTCCTGGGAGAGAAACAGAGCCCAGGATAGAAGGAGCCCTTCGAGCACCCAAGGTGTATTCGCAGCGCCAGGGTCTGTGGCAAATCCTCTCTCCTAGGGGCGCCACTCAGGCAGGGGGTGCAGGCTCTGATGCACAGTGTCCAGTGTGGACAGCAGGGAGTGATTCGTGTTTCTCCAGTTCTGTCAACTGGCCGCCCTGTCTGGGAGAACTGACGCCCCCTAGTGCCCCACTCCTTGCACCAAGGAAATAGTCTGCGACTCAAGAAAAATACTCAGTTTTTAAGTTATTAGTTTTAGTTATTAGCTTTTAAAATCAATACTTTTTAATGGAAACAACTTGACCAAAAATCTGTCACAGAATTTTGAGACCTATTAAAACAAAGTTTAATGAGGGGAAAAAAAGCAAGCATTTTGCAATGCTACTTATCAAAAGGAAACTTGAAGGAAATTCAATATCCCATAAAAGAAATCCAGCTTTAAAAAGCCTACATAAGAATAGCATAACATGATATAAAGCATTACTCAAAATAACATCTAATTTTTTTCATAATATTAAGGATAAAGGATAAGTTAGAAACCATAAGGGGTCGGGGAGATGGCTCAATAGAGTAAGTGCTTCTCTCCTTGGCCCTCGCCACTTCCCCCCTCTTCCTGTCCTTTTCTCTTTGTTTAAGCGCAATGGCCTGAGTTTAATCTCCAGTTCCACCAATAAAAAAGAAACCATATACCAAGCTCTTATCTCTTTAGAAAGAACTGATTATACATATATGCCAAAGTAGGGTAAGCAGACGATATCAAAATGTTTTCCTCCAAGCTAGGTAGTGAGATGAGAAAAATATTTATCTTCTTCATTTTTTTTACATTTTCTTCTGTCTTCTATGACGATGTGCTGTTTTAAGAATCTGGTTATTTTTTGAAGGAAAAGAAGAAGGGGGGGAAGGACAGAAACTGACTTAAGACGTTTCCAAACTGCTGTGGTTTGCTGGGGTGAGGACAAGCCTGTCACCAAGCCTGGTTTCCAGCAGTTTCCAGGCCAGAGCTATGTCCTCAGAAAATTCAGAGCAGAGGCAGTTACTGGGGTAAGACCAGTGACAAGCACTCAATAGGCATGCATAGGCTTAAATAAAGAGAAAAGGACAGGAAGAGGAGGGAAGGGGGACCAAGGAGAGATCCACAGTGCTCCCTGCTGGGGAGAATTTGCTTCTCTAATCTTAATGATCCAAACATCTACCCACACAGTATTACTCTCCATCCACATTTAGTCCACTCCACAGTTCCAGGTCCAGACTGTGTAGAAATTTTGGTTGCTTGTGCTTTGAAAACCCCAAGAATCTAATCATTCTCTCCACCTTCATGTCTTGGCCCAGAGTCTGCAACGGTCACTGCTGTCCTGATTACTGCAAAAAATCTCCCAATACGCTCCTCCTTCCACCTCCGCTCTCCTGGACACAGACACGAGAATCTGTTTAAACAAAAGTCAAATTATATTATTGCTCCAACCAAAACCTTCTGACATCCTGAGTTTTCCTCAAAAGGAAAAGCCACAGACCTTCACCAGCCTCCCAAGGGCCCTTTCCTGTGACCTCATGTCCCGTGTGACCACTCTCCACACCCCTGGTTCACTGCACCCCTGCTTTCTCAGTACTGCAGAGCAATTCTCAAGAACCAAGCAGCATCCCAGCTTTGCATAGCTGTGTGCTCCCTCCAGACACTTAGGTGGCCTCCTCCCACTCCTTGCCAGGCCTTGCCAGGGTGGCACTTTTCTCAGAGAGGCATGATGCAGCCTTCCTTAATTGTCAATGCTATGTGTGGTGGTATGCATCTATAATCCTAAGTACTTCGGAGGCTGAGACTGGAGGATCATAAGCCCAAGACCAGCCTGGGAAACACAGAAAGACCCTGTCTCCAAACATAAAACAAGAGCCGGACATGGTGGCTCATGTCAGTAATCGCAGCACTCAGGAGGCTGAGGCAGGAAGATCATTGCAAGTTGGAGACAACCTGGGCTACAAAGTGAGTTCATGCACAGCAACTGCATAGCAAGACCCTATCTCCAAAAAACCAAAAAAATCGAAAAACTTTGGGTGTTTTCATGATAGAGTGCCCCTGGGTTTAACCCCCAGTACTACGGAGAGTTGTAATCACGCACCTGTGTGCACGCACCGTGTTCCTCCTTCCATCTTATCCCGTATGCCACCACTTTATCCCGTACGCCAGACAGCTAACTCCCTACACATTTTAACTGTGTGTTACATAACTTTCTACTCCTTCACCTGTGTTAGCTCCCTGAGGGCGGAAACCAAGGTGACCTGCGAAGAAATAGGAAGGAGCCATAAGCTCAGTAGAAAAGCCCTGGCACAGAGCTCTGAATGGAGCCAGGGAAGGGTTGTAAGTGTGCATGAGGAAAGCCTGTGGTCAGCGCGGTCCTGGCGACACTGAGCGAGTGTTGGCTCTTATTAGTACTTACCCCAGCCATCAACCAAGGTAGAACAGTACTGCTGTGGGTTTAAACAAATAGCGTATTATTAAAGCAATGCCATTAATTTGAAGTTACTCCATAAGAAGGCGCTGGAGAAGAGGAAAACTGTAAGAAACTATCTGCATAGACAACACATGCCGAGGAGATAGAGGGTGGAAAGCCCTGGTCTTTTGATTCTAAGATGTGCTCTGAGCCCCATTATTCTATTTTTAAAACCCCTCTCATCTGTGTATTTTAACCAGCACAGTTTTGACACCTCCCTTCCCGTCTCTGTCCCCAGACCTCCAGAGAGATCAAAATGAAGTTCAAAGTAAAAGAATTTTAGCATTTGGATAGTCACCAGTTCCTGACTAATCTGTCAAGCATGTTATGTATTTTTCTTAAAATCCCTTTTCTCCAGCCTCTCCCAAGTGCCCAACAGGAAAGGCAAATCAATGGCCAGCTCGTCCTGGGGTGAGTTCCTGCCTCACCGTCCACCACGCATCCCTAAGCACAGCAGCTGCACTGTGGCCCTGCTCCAGCAGCTATCCAGGAGTCGGAGGGCACAGAAGTCCCACCCAAGGGGACTAGAGGACTGGCCCCCTTCTGGCCCTAATTCACCTAAATCCAGTGGCCGTCTTCCCCGGATGGCTTGAGAGGAACCCATCCTGCTTGCTAATGCTTCTGCCCAGCGTCAGACTGTCTGGAGAGGAGACAGAAGAGGAAACACACTTGGCTATCGGCATAATTTATCTACATGGCACCAAATGCCTATGTGAAGCTGGCCTGCCTGCCCTGTCTTTGTCCCTGGGGCTGCCCACCCCCACTGCCACATATGCACAGTGAGTGGCCATGGTGGACAGAGTAGTGGGCCTCTCTGCAGCAGCCCCTTACACCCTGCTCCCCACTGCACTAGCCCCTCCACCTGCTCTTTTGTGAGGAACGCCCATAGGCTCCCAGAGGGAATCTCAGGGGAGTCTCATCACTGCCTAGCATCTGTCAGAGTTAAGGACAATGAGGACCCAACATGGCTCAGTGGCTCAGTGCCTGCCTCGCAAGTGCAAGATCCTGAGTTCCACTCCCGGCACCAAAAGGAGAATGGAAGCTGGTTGGGCCTAGTGGGACAAACCTGGAATCCTAGCCTTCTGGGAAGCAGCAGGAGGATGGGCAGCTCAGCCCAGCAGGGCCCTGCTCCAAAAGGATAACCTAGAAGTGTGCTTCGGATGCAGCTCAGCCAGAAGGCGCTGGGTTCAACCCCCAATATTGCAAAAAGAAGCCCTGAGTGCCACAGCAGCCATTGCCGCCTGCCTAGGCAGATGGCAGTAAATAAGTTAGTGGAGCCCTCTGCCCCTTGCTGTCCCTAGCTGTCCCTAGCTCTCCCTAGAATGAAGATAATGACACTCACTTATCTCACGGGGACATCGGTGAGATCATAGTACCAGACACTGAAACAGCCAAGAGAGGGGCGGCCTGGCCCAAGGACAAGGAGAGTGGTGTGTGTGAAACTGTCCCCCAGGCTCTAGGGACTCAGCTATGGATGGGATCGGATCACAGACCTGGGGATTCGCAGTGGCTCAGGAGACCAGGGTAGGTTGTCAGCTTATTACTAAAGCCACCACTGAACATGGGCCCGACCTGCAGCCTGGAGCCCGTCCCTGCTCACCAGCTACCAGGTTCCCATGGCCAGGATGGAAGGGGATCCCTCTGCACCTCCCTTGGTGCAGCGCTGTTTATTTGATCTGTGTCTCAGACAAACTTACACACACACACACACACACACACACACACACACACAGAGCCACCCTGTCTGGAGTTTATTTTTCCAGGGGTTGGGACTCTGGAATGTTAATTGATGGGGCACTGGCAGCCAGCACAGATAAGCAGCATCACCCCTCTCCCACCCCACCCTGTGACCCCCAGCCACCCACTGGGGAAGGCCCCGTTGGGGAGCCCTGCCTGGCTCAAGGCCCACACGCTTTAATGATTTCTTTTTTTCTTTTTTTTGAAACAGGGTCTCACTGTGTAGCTCAGGCTGGCCACGGTGGACTCACTACATAGCCCAGGCTGGCCTTCAACTCAAGATAATCTTCCTGCCTCAGTCTTCCAAGCACTGGGGTTATGGGCATGCACCACCACACCTGGCTTTTTTCTAACGATCTCTTATTGTCGCTGTCACCAAAATGTAGAACAAACTCTGGCATTGGTTGGAGGCTTTGTGAGGTTATTCTGGCCACTCAGAGCCCTGAGCAACAGCAGGGGCTGCAGGGCTGCGACTGGGGAAGTCAGGTCCCCACCAAGAGAACAGGCAAGAACAGATTTTGTTTTAAAGTATTCTATTTTTTAAAAACAATCAATAAAAAAAAAACTCCCTCCAGACCACCATCCCCTCTTCTGACCCCCAAATTTTCAGATTTTCTGGGGTTCATAGACAGCTCCTCCAAAAGTGACAGTGGGAAATCAGGTAAAATAGTGTGCATACACATTTGTAAAATATTAATAATAGTAAGCCAGCAGCAGCACACATGCCTTGTAACCCCAGCTCCCCAGGGGCTAGGTTGGGAGGATGGCAAGTGGGAGCCCAAGCTAAGCTGCTTAGTGAGCTAGCAAAGCCCTGGCTCAAAAAAAAAGTAAATAATGGGCTGGCCAGACAGCTCAGTGGATTAAAGCCTAAGCAGAGGCAGCGGCCAGAGGGTTCCTTCAGGCCTGCCATTGACGGACTTGCCCCCGGGGTGCACTAAGGTGGCGACTGAGACTGGATATGGTGGTGCACCTATAATCCCAGCGCTTGGAGGCTGAAAAACAGAAAGGATCACTATAATTCTGATCTGTGTAGTGAGACCCTGTAGACCCTATAGTAAATACATTAAAAAATAAATAAATAAAAAGGATTGAAGGTCCTGGGTTCAATTCCAGTACAGCAACGACAACAACAGCAATAATAATTGTTAATTCACACCATACACTTTAATATACTAGTATGTTATGGCATGTTGCCTTGTCTGTCCTGGTATAAGGAAAATGTCCTCACTACAATCCAAATCCAAAGGCAATAAACATAAAGAATAGCACGGGTGACTACATTTTTAAATTTATGGGAATAAGCTCTGTAGAAGGTTGGGGGATAGCTTGGTGGTCTAAGTGCCTGCCTGGTAAGCACAAGGACCTGTGTTCAATCCCTGGTACCGAATGCCACCCCAGCCCCTCCCCAGGCACACCCACAGAAAACTGGGCATGGTGGGACATACCTGTAATCTCAGCACTGGAGAGTCTGAGGCAGGAGGATCACTATGATTCTGAGCTGTATAGCAAGACCCTGTCCCAAATAAATAAAAGATTTTTCAAAACATAAATAATAAAAATAAGCTCTGTAGGAATCAAAGTACAAAGGAGAAGAAAACATTTGCAATGTGTAGTACAAATAGCCAAAATCACTGATGCAGAGAAAACTTAAAATATAAATGAGATAAAAGAAATAAATTATGGAAGGATATCATTTGTGTATATACACTGTGTTTTCTTTTTGTATGTACATTATCCGTAAGTATTTGTACATATATATATATACACACCTCAAACATAAATGATGCTCCAGCCAGGTGTGGTGGTGCACACCTGTAATCCCAGCACTCAGGAGGCTGAGGCAGAAGGACCACTGCAAAGTCTCAAACTTTGTAGCTCAGGCTTACAAAGTGAGGTCAAGGCCAGGCCAGCCTGAACTGCATAGCCAGACCCTGTCTCAAAAAAAAAAAAAAAAAAAAAAGACAAAACAAATGATGGTCCCCATAATTTGTAATTAGATAAAGGCACATTAAAGCATGAGATGCAGTTTCTTACTGATGAGACTGGTAGACTTAGGAGAACTAATCATGCCCCCCTCCCCTGGCACAGGCTGCCTGGGAGGCAGGCACTTCCATACAGTGTTGGTGGAATGCAAACCCATACAGCTCTTCTGGAGAGGACAATGAATGCCTTAAAAGCTTATATATATCTACCTCTGACCCACTTCAACGCCTGGGCACACGCTCATCGCTGTTGGCAATGCTGAAGTGCTGGCACTGGTGCATGCACACAGGAGTGCGGTCAGAGCTCAGACATCTGCACCGCAGAGCTTGCTCATGGGAGCCTTGTTGAACAAACTATGGTTCGTTCACTCAGTGGAACATAAGGCAACAGAAAGAAAAAAGGAGGGGGTGTGGGGAGCAGCCAAGCCCGTGCCAATGACAGTTTCAGCTGTGTGAGTGACCAGGCAGGGGAGCCTTGTGGCAGCAAAGTGGCCAAACACGCTCTCACATATGAAAATCAGATTCACATCATAGATTTTGACACTCAAAGTGTCAGTCATTTGAATCATCTCTTATTTACTGAGTGAAATGCAGCACATTAATGCCCATCCAGCAAATGGGTGTGTTGCCACAGGGCCACAATCCAAGTCCATGTGCCTTCTCAGCTGGGCAGATATTCCCAAGGGGTCTTAGAGTTCAGGCTGCTTATCCCTGTGTTCCGAGTGTTTTGCAAAGCAATCATATGTTCCCCTTTGCTGGAATAGTTGTGAGTCATGCCTGGCATGCCAGTGCGTGTGTCCTGTTCTGAAAGTGTCCTGGTTTGTATATCACATCACGTGATCACTGTCCCATATGAAACAGACATTCAGGAAATAACAACTGAATGGAATGGAATGGTGTGGAACTTGCTGAGGTAATAGTTTCATGGGAATTTATCAGTGATTTTTTTTTTCTTAGACACAGAGATTCTAGGAGGAAGGAGATAGCCCAGCAGTACAGGCGCCTGCCTGGCAAGCACAAAATCCTGGGTTCAATCCCTGGTACAAAAAAACAAATTAATTAATTAATTAATTAAAAAATAAGCAGAAGTTCTAAGGTGTACTGAACAAAGCCATAGGAGGAAACCTCAGGTCATCAAACAACTTCACTGGTCTTAGTCTATGAAACAGAATCATACTGGAAATAGGCAGACGTGGTCCCAAGCCAGATTTCTCCACTCTTCTTCCTCTTGATTTCCTCACTTACTGCATAGACATACTAACTGCTTTGCAGAAGTGCTGAGGTGAGAACCATAAAGGAGAACTTCACATAGAACAGTCCAAGTCTGCGTGCCAGTTTGGTCCCAAGTTTTTTCCAGCCACCTTTTCCACTTTGGAGGAAATAAAGGATAGAGACCACAAAGGTAAAAAGCCGTGGTAAGCGTAGCTTAATTGTCCTCTGATGCTCAGCAGTCCTGTGATCTTGAGCCATAAGAAACACCTCCATTCTGTGCTAAAAAGAGGGGCAACTAGCTGTAAACCAGCACTGAAGAAAGCTAACTTTTAAATGACTTATACCTTTACACACTATAAATTCTTATATGCTGAAAGTCCAGAGCAATAGGAGAGTCTCTGTAACCTAACTATTGGACATGGCTTAGCCTATTCTGAGCAACATAGGGACAGGTAGACTTGTTACTGGTGCTGCTTGTTTTTGCAGGGCCACAAGATTGCTAGGCAGCTGTGTTACCACGGAGCTGCGTCCTCAGCCCTTGCTGCTGTGGCACCCTCTGAGTTATAAGGCAATGATCACGCACAGGTAGTAACCAGAAACATCCTACAAATACAGAAAATTCAGCAAGAAAGAGTAGCCATATTAAACTCTCTTCCCATATAAAGAGGAAACATGGAAAAACATACATGTGTCTGTTTATATGTTTTAAAAACAAAGCACACAAGGGGTAAACTAGGGAGACTGGGAAAGAACGTGTGCTAACCAGCAAAGGGGGATAGGAACAAAAAGGGAAGTGGTAAAAGCACACTGTCACTTCTTGAAGTACCGCTCTGCACACTTTGGACTTTAGAACCATATTAACGCTTCACGTACTCAAAAACTAAACTGTTGTTATAACACTAGAAAGTGTGTCTCAGCAAAAGGACCCGTGCGTGGCAAAGCAAGAAATGTCACCATTAGTAGCCATCAGAGGCTGACGGGCAGTCTCTGTCCTGGCAGAGAGTCAGCAGACCTGGGTGGGGAGGCCAGACACCCCTGGGCCGTGCCTCACAGCTTCCAAGAGCTTCCAAGGGCAACAAAAATAGCCAACAAGTCCAACAAGTATTTCCTGGAAGCTTACTGTGTGCTAGCTGCTAGTCTAGGCTCTGGGGTCAGGGCTCTAACCAGAGACCCAGAGCCTAAGTGTAATGGAGTTGGTTCTGTAAAAATTGGCACCCAGGTTAGGAACAGTGGGTTCCCTCTAGGCTCACAGTGCCCAGTGACAGACCTTACTGGGAACTACCTGTCATGTGTCACTGCACTTTAAAGCGTGTGTAGCTACTGCACTCCTGAGAAGTTTGGAGAAAAAGATCTTTACTGACTCACAGTGAGAAGAGATTCTATAAATATCATGAACAAACTCTGTTTGATTGTGCAAATCATCGCCCTGCACAGGACTCAATTAAAATTCTATCTCTGGTGCAAGCGTGCAAGTTCTAAGAAAAGCCTTGTTCCCCTCCTTTCCTGTGTTGTCAGAGCTCCTGCCCATCGTAGGTGCCCAGAATACTCAGAGGACTTACGCGTTGGTTTGCACTTTCTAAAGGGGACTTGGAGGGCAGGGATAACACGCCCACTTCCACTTTTGATAGAGGCCATCCGCAGGTCATATTAGGAACAGAGGTGAGAACGTCTCCACTCATGAGCAAGGGACACACACACACACACACACACACACACACACACACCCTCCACCCCACAATGCACCCGGCAACTCCAGGACTGCACAGAGCCCTTTCCAGGTGGCCCTTTCCAGGTGGCCCTTTCCAGGTGGCTGGCGCAGGATCGCGAGGCCTCCGCGCAGCTGAGCAACCTCTAATGGAGCCAAATTGGCCCGCGATAGGACAAATTTGGGTTAGTGGCTGCACTCCCAGCCCGGAGCACCCTGGCGCTGGAAGGAGTGGAAGGAGGACCGACCTCGAGGCCACAGCTCTGAGTCTTGAGTCTCGAGCTGCGGGAGGTGACTCGGAGAGGATAAAACGCAGTGCCCAGATGGCGCCGGGAGCCAGGCGGATGAGGGACGGTCTCTGTCCCCCAGAGATTCGGCAGGCACGACAGGAATACGGCTCCCCGAGCCTCCCCAAATTCCAGTCTGGCCCCAGACAGGAGAGAGCGGCAAGCCTTTTCACCACCCAGATCTCAGCTGTTCCCAGCAGTAAACAAAGGAGCCAAGAGCTAGAACGTAAGACTAAGATTTGGTCACGGGGCTTTTGATAGCACCTCCCAGGGTGTCTTTTTCTCCTCTGACTTCCTATCTCCAGTCAGCCCGAAAGTTTGCATGGAGAATTTCACCCTGTGCTAAGGTGTCGAGGGTAGTTAAGCGCTTTAAGTTTTAACGTACAGTCGCCCCGCCTCCTAGTCCCAGACCTAGTCCCAGGAAGGCAACGAGCAAGCCGAGCGTGTCTACAGCTCTCCCGAAGGCGAGGGAGGGGTGGAGCGCCTGGCGGCCACCAACCCACACCTCCAACTTTCTCGGTCCACCCTGCGCAGTGTGTCTCGTGATTGGAGTAAATACCATCAATCCGACCTTGCTGTACACCTGGGTAGGGCAGGAACTTTCTAGCAAGTCGGGGTCCAATTCGTTTTGATGAGCCCCAAGACATTTGATTCATTAATGTCTCTCTTACATCCTGAACAAATAAAATATGGACTAAGGTAACGGTACAAAGATTAAAGGCACAGACATAAAGGCAAAAAAGTAAAGTCTTATTTACAGTGGTGGAAAAAATCAGCTACTAATTGTCTAAAAGTATGAACAGTTATGGTCCATTCATTACACAGATTATTGGATTGTTATTTTAAATTATACTTGAAAACCTAATGAATTACTGAACGTGCTTATGAATGAAATTCGGACATATACAAATCCATACAGCCTGTGAGCACATATATGCAAAAATAAAGAGACAAAAATTCATTAAAATGTTATCTCCCAGTGAATGTTTGCATTCCAGCTTTTCTCTAGTTTTCTTTTTTTTTTTTCCAAAGGTATACATGATGACCTTAAAGTCAGAAAAATAACATTGAAGGCTGGGGAGACAGCTCAGTGGTCTAAGCGCCTGCTTGGCAAGCACAAGGACCCAGGTTTGATCCCCCTGCATAGCGAGACCCTGTACCAAATAAATAAGCAATTAATTTTTTAAAAAGAAAAAGAATTGAAATAAATACATGTGTTGCTACAAGATTTTGAGATCTGAGAGAAAAGAGGGACTATTAAAAAAAGCAAAGAAGAAAGAAAGAAAAGCCTTCTAAAAGGTTTATTGTTTTTGGCAAGATGCTATCTGGGGACACAGTTGGGACCAGGAGCAAGGTCCCCTTGGGCCTCACCTCCACTTCTCCTTATGGGGGAGAGCATTGTGCTGTGCTCTGTGGATCCAGCTTCATTGTGGAGATTACAAGATACCACTGTGAAATCCTGACTCAGGGTAGCATGGTGGAACACCTTGCAATTGTGTCTGAGTGTCTCCGTGCAGAGCTGCCTGTGAGCATGCGCTGCGGGGTTGAGAGGTGAGTGTTAACTCTCAAACAGTTCCCCTAACACTGAACCCCCATACAAAGGTTTAACAAACATTTGATCTGAAACAAAAGCAACTCTAGTAAGATTGCTCTTTAATTTCAAAAAGTTTAAAAAAAAAAACAAAAAACCAACTAGATTCCAAATCCCTTGGCACCAAGTCATGTTTTTTTCTGGCACTAACCACAGGAGTGAGTTTCCGGTGACAGTGACAATTTCACACATATTCTCTCATTACATGTTTCCCCAAGTTTCTGATGATGGACACACTAATATCTCCATTATATTTAGTTTCAGTACTGAGTATTGAACTCAGGCACCACAGCATGGAGGTTCATCCTCACCTCTCTTCTTTCAAGCTTTTATTTTGAAATACAATATCGCTAAATTGCCTGAGCTGGACGCTTGGAATCCTCCAGCCTCATCCTCCCAAAATTCTGGGATTATAGGTGTGGGCCACCATGCCCAATTTATCTCCTTTTTATAAAAATGAAAATGGAGCTTGAGAGGTTAATACTTTGCCCTCCCACTCGTAGTTCTGCCCCAGGACAAGAAGTAGATCTGTCCACTGTCCGTCAGGGCCAGCCTCACCAAGCAGCACCAGCGCTAGCCAAACCTTCGCACCCTTAGGCGGCGCTGCGTTTCTACGCCTCCCACCCTCAAAGCAATCAGTTTGAGGGAAGACACAAGGGAGTGAAAAGGAAATCGCGACCAGAAAGGCGAGGTGGTCCCCTCTCCCTATCCTTTTCAAGGCCTGGCTGTTTGTTACGTCCCCCCTTTCCAACCCTTCTGGAGAAGACCTGGGCTTTTCCAAGCGCAGCCCTACGCCCCATTTCCGCTGCTCTAGAGGGTCGGATCTCCACAGACCTCCTGGCGGCGGAGCCTCTAGGCCCCGGGAACCGGCTCCCAGCAGCCTCGAGCTGCGCTGTCGGATCAGACTCCCACGCACACCTGCAAGCTGCTGCTGCCCAGCTGCCTTCACCTCCGTCTTCTCCCCTAAGACTGAAGACTGGCGAATCGCTCCTCAGACGGACTGACCGGCTTGGGTGGCACAGAAACAACTCCACCCCCATCGCGCACACCCTATATGAGGGTTCCAGGGAGCCCGGGTGGACCCCAGAACCCTCTCCCGTACCGTGCGTGTGGACCACGATGCGAGCCGCGCACAGCACAGTCTCTCCATGCTTGCTTTGACTTTAGAGTCTTCATACAACGTCCCTGGAAGGTGACCTGGGATTTGGGAGGACTGGAGGAGCTTGGAAGGGGCGCGCTTGGGAAGGAAAGGGCCGGGTCAGCACGTGGTCTTTGCAGGAACCAATGGGGGGCCGCGGGGCCGCAACGGGCCCTTGGATCCCAGCCCACAGAGAGAGCCCAGAGGAAGGCGCCTAAGGTTCGCTGGCTGTGCGTCCCAGAGCTCGATCAGTCTCTCCTTTACCGGAGCAGCTCAGACCCTGTGCTGCGCGGTACGCTGACTCCTCGGCCCCGCCCCCTCTGCCTGCGGGATGCCGCTGAGCCGGGTCACCTCCACCCCCTTCTCCGTCAATGACATCTTGCGGCTGGAGCGCCAGCAGGGCGACCTGGAAGTTTCCCCATCATGGGGATTGCGGGGGAGCCCAGAAAACCCTCGGAACCTGGAAGTGGGCCCGCAACCGCGCGAGCAGGAGGTTCACAGCGCCTGTGGTATGGGCAGCAGAGAGGGAGAGCAATCGGATGCTCGTGGGGGTCCCTACGGGACAGTGATGGAAATGCTTACGGATCCGATGGGCGAGTCACGTGAGTAGATGCTTCGTCCTCTTTCCTAAGGGAGATAATGAGGGAGCGTGGGCTCAAGCCTCTTACTTTCCTGGGCTCCTGGACCACCCCTCCCCACCCCACCACCCCCCACCCGTTTTCCCTCTTCATTTGAAGAATGCAAAGGGCAGGCCTCCCAGACGCACCACACACGCACACGCACACTCACTCTGAGCTTCGGGTCCTGCCGCAAACAAAGCCCTGAATCTCAAGATGTACTTCCCAAGCAGCCCCTCCGGTTCCCATGCCACTGTGCGGCTCCTCATTCCCAAGTAGGGTCCACTAAAGGTGTCCTAGCTGTGCTCCCTCGCCACCACCTCTCCCTGCCTACCCTACACCTTCTGAAAACAAAAACAAAAACAAAGTCCGGCAGCCACCAAAGCAGTGGGTCCTGTCCTACCCACCCTTTCAAGGGCACGGACAAGCGAGGAAATCCAGAGGTGATGATCAGGTGGTGTCAGAGTTCTTCAAACTGGAGGCCCTACCTCAGGGTCCTGGAGCCAGGTCCTCCATGTCAGGGAACATGTTCAGACTTCAGCTGGCCAGGAGACCTCTCTGAGTCCTGGCACCATGCAGCGCAGGATGGAAGTCCCTGGCACCTGTGCCCAGATTGCAGGAAAAGGAGAAGACAATGTTGAATCACTTTGCTGGCTTCTATGAACCAAGACGATGGCCAGAGAGGCCTGTCTTTCCCGGAGCTGAAAGCCTCACCTTCCTCTCAAGCCTTCCCCTGCTAGGCTCTATGGGGCTCCTCTAGTCAAATCACAACTTACCTGATTAAATGCATTGTCAAAGCTTAAATTCACGTTTTATACAAAAGTGGGATCAAAATGGTTTATTCTTTTTTTTTTTTTTTTTTTTTTTTTTTTTTGGTGGAACCGGGGATTGAACTCAGGTCCTTGTGCTTGCCAGGGAAGCGCTTATTCCACTAAGCCATCTCCCCGGCCCCCCTAAAATGGATTATTCTTTTTTTAAAAAAGCCAGCTAAATAAAAGGAAAAGACTCCTTTGAAGATGTGTGTCAACTAGCAGCCGGGGTTATTGACTGATTCAAGAAGCCTGGCGAACACCAAACTTTGTTGTTTTCGGAGCTCCTGGGTTTTCTGCCGCGGACTCTAAAAGCAAATTTCCAGGATGCTGTCACGTACCTTGGCTCTCACGTGGGCTCCGCTGAGCAAAGGTTGCCTTCCTGGGTCAGAGTTGCCTTGGAGAGCAAGGTAAGCACAGTGAGACCCATGTAGAGTATGAGGGCCACAGGAACTGAGCCCACGGCCAAATGGCCATATGGCAAGGCACCGTTGTGGCTTTGCTGGGCTTCCCTACCTCTTCTGGAGCCATCCTGCCTTCTAGGAGGAAAAGCAGAGAGGACTCCAGAGCCACACCTGAGCATTGACAGTGCAGGCCTGCGCAGGGTGCGGGCACTCACCTGGGGTGCTGCACAGCTCTCTGACTTTCCAGTGACCTTTTTTGGGGGGTCTTTTTGAGACAGGGTTTCATCTACGCAGTTCAGGCTTGTCTTGAACACTTTGTAGCCCAGCCTGGTCTCCAGCTCACAGTGATCCTCCTGCTTCCACCTCCCCAGTGCAGAGATTACAGGCAGTAACTTTGTAAAGGTCCTTTGCTTGCTCCACAGTGTCGCAGGAGATCAATTATGTTTGGATGTGCTAAGAAGACCACCTTCCTCTGCATTTTCCCTTTTCAGTATACTTTGTTTCTCTAAGATCAGGAATCTCTGAAGGAAGTTTTTCTATCCTCACATTTTAAATACAAACAGCCTTGAGCCCCATGATGTTGGGCAGCGGCAGTTGAGGATTATGAGCGGAGTTCCTACCGCACAGACTCTTTAATCATGTGCTGTTTGCTGGAGGGAAGAACCTGCGCCTCCTGGGACTGGCCGCCTCTGAGTTCCCCTGGTTCTGGCCTGAATTTTCAGGGCAACTTCAGTTTCCTCTCGACTTGCCCTGAAGGAAATAGTGACAACAGGAGAGCAGTGAGAAGCAGGGAAGGGCAGGCTGCCTCTTAGTCTGCCGCAGACACAGTGTCACCATCTTGCCAGGAAAGAGGACTTTGAGGTGACTCCGGAGCCATTCCCTGTCCAGAACGGCCCCAATGGGAGAAGAGGCAGCCCCATTAAAAAGCCAAATGTGGGTCTCAACTACATTCCCTCAGCGGAAGCTGTTTGAAGCCCAGCATCTGGAGCACACAATATTTGATTTAATTTTATTTCATTATTTCGAATTCAGAATAACGCACTGGCAAACGACCACCTTACACAGCCCAAGAAGAAAATGCTCTATCTAAGAGACCACTTCGAGGAATCCACAGTACACCAGAGACTACAACTTGTTCTGGCAGGTTCAAAAGCAACCGAGCTAGGGGTAAATGAACTGCAAAGGCTCTTGGCCTGGGGTTTGGGGCCATGAAAGGGAGTATATAGTGAAGGTTTGGGCAGGGCTCCTCTTGAAAACAAAGAATTGCTCTGGGGAGCCTTTTAGCTTAGGTCTGCTGCTAAGTAATTCTTTCCTGTGCTTTTAGAGCCCGACCCGGCCGTGTTCTTACACCTTGGCAGCGGTAACAGCCCAGAACTGGAGTTCAGCGTTGGCCACAGCGGCGACCGCGTGCGCTTTGGTGGCCCCGAGCGGCCCAAGACGCGACAGCGGCGGAAGCCACGCGTGCTCTTCTCGCAGGCTCAGGTGCTGGCCCTGGAGCGGCGCTTCAAGCAGCAGCGGTACCTGTCGGCGCCCGAGCGCGAGGGCCTGGCCAGCGCTCTGCAGCTCACGTCCACGCAGGTCAAGATCTGGTTCCAGAACAGGCGCTACAAGTGCAAGCGGCAGCGCCAGGACAAGTCGCTAGAACTTGCCGGCCAGCCCCTGGCGCCGCGCCGGGTGGCAGTGCCCGTGCTGGTGCGTGACGGCAGGCCCTGCTTGGGCCCGGGGGCTCCTGCCTTCCCCAGCGCCTACGCGGCGGCTGCGGCGCCCTATTCCTGCTACGGCGGTTATGTGAGCTCCCCCTACGGAGCAGGATACAGCGCTGGCTACGCAGGACCCTGCCCCACAACGCCCACCCCGCCGGCCAGCTCCGACTTGGGGCACAACGGCGCGGGCGCCACCCCGCAGGTCCATCTTGCCGCCACCCTGCGGGACGTCCGAGCCTGGTGAGACCACGGTTGGCCCGGCTCCACCGCAACTCCGCGCCGGGTGCTCGGTCCCCTCCCTCGCTCCTGTCGCGCTGTCTGGGACGGGAACTGCCCTGGAGGAGCAGTCCCCAGGGCCGAAGAAGATCCTCCCCCAAGGACATCTCGCAGGAAGCCGTAGGGCGAGGATCCAAGGTGGCTGCAGTCTCTGAGTAGGCGCAGCACCGAGGCTGCTGACTTTTCGGGGCTCGACCCCTGGGGCCCTGAGCCGCTCTTGGGTTGCGTCTGCAGCAGGCCCGAGCCCTGGGAGGTGCAGAGAGTGTAATGTCCAAGGGCTCCGTCCTCCAGCAAAGGAACTGCGGGGATGGGGGACAGAGGAGAGGGAACGGGAAGAAGCAGCTAGGCTCCAAAGGGTTCAAACTGAGACTTGGAGCCACGCTGCAGCTAGGGATGCTGACGACTCTGGGGAGAGCGCGCTTCCTGGTCCTGCAGCGCTCCCGGAGGCAGCGGCTCCATCCCGGCTCACTCTCATAGCCTTGCGTTTTCCGTCTTGCACTTAGCGCTGCATCACAGCGGGAAGACAGCGTGGCCTAGGTGTGTCAGCGTCGGGGTAGCCGTTAGCATCCGGTCGGCTCTGAACAGCTTCATGTTGAAGCGCAAGCTCCTGGGAGACAAAACGGACGGACGGAGCCCTGCGGGTGGGTGGAGTGCCTGACCGCGACTCTCCCACCTGCGTTCCCTCTCCTTGGGTTTTCTTTGAGGACAGGATTGGTTTCTAAATTATGCATTGGAAAAGGAGGTTCCGACATGGTTGTAAGTCCTAAAAGATACCCAAAACCTAGTTTTAAACTCTCTGAAACCATGGAAATCTGACGTCCTCATTTCCCTGTCCCGATGTCCCGCGAACCGAAGATGGAAAACAAACTCAGCGTATTCATGGGAACACGGGATCCAACAGGAAATTATCCTTGGCCAGCCGAGTTTAGTAGGAAAATCGAGAACCTTGCTGTAGACTTGGCAAAGCTTAGATTCTACTATTTAATAAATCTTCGTGTTTAATTAAAATATACCGCACATGCTTTTTCTCTCTTGAATAGCCCCTGATTGTTTTTAAGGGAAAAAAAAAGGAGTTTTTTATGCAAATCGTCCACATCCTTTAAATTTATGTTCTCAAGCTAAAAGAAACAAGAATAACTGTTACATTCCTCACATTTTCACTTTTTGTTTTCATCTCTTCTATGTTTTCCATTTCCACTGCTAATAAAAATATATTTGGAAATACATCCCAGCGTCTTTCAGCTGTGCCCCTGAGATTTTAAAAAATGTCATAAATATATTTCAAATTCAATTAAGCTAAAAGACAAAAGCTAGCTAAAGTCTCCATCATGTGACAGTTGTTGTACCACATTAAATGCAATGTTGCCCGTCAGTTGTTACCTACGTAAGTATATTACATTTTTCTAAGATCAGATTCCAAAATAATACATACTAAGTTTTTAAAATCTCCTGAGTTAGGGCAAGTAAAGACTTCCACATCCTTGTTACACTTTGGGGTTTTTTTTTTTTCTCGATTTTTGTAACTTTCTTTTTACCGGGATGAAGCACCTGGAATGGGAAGTGTCACCATGGGGTCCTCGCTTTTGGGTCCCACCTGGAAAAGCACTGGAAGAAAGTGATGTACAGACCTGAGTGAAGGGAACAGAGGAGGCTCAGCTCAGTCACCGGGACCTGAGCGTGGGGCATGGGGCATCGCTGTGCAATCCTGGTAGGCTTACTGGAAAACCAAATTTTGGCTGCTGCCCTGGCCCTTAAGGACTGTGTCATCTTCCCGAAACAACAAAGACCAACAGGAGGAAGGTGCCTAAAAAAAAAAAAGGTGGTGTGTGCTGGGCATGAAGTAGGCGGAGAGCCCATGCTAGAGAGGTAAGATGGGGCGCTGGCTGCTCAGGGCCACCCCCAGGAGAGGCAGGTTAAGGTGGGTGATCAGTGCGGGACGATATTCCCCGCCCGCTACCCCCCAGGACAGGGAGTTCTATGGCTACGAAATGAAGACAAGTGAAGGGACAGCAGAACTGTATTTTACAAGAATTTGGTACACCAATCAGAGCTAGCACCTGAGAGCTTATAAATTGCACTTAGTGACTGGGACATGGGGCTTGTTTACTTGGGCATCCAAGATCCTTCCATTGCTCTCTCTCTCTCTCTCTCTCTCTCTCTCTCTCTCTCTCTCTGTCTGTCTCTTTCTCCCTCTTCCTCTGTCTCTCTCTCTCTTCCTCTCTCCCTTTCTCCCTCTTTGTCTCTGTCTCTCTCTGTGTGTCTCTGTCTCTGTGTGTCTGTCTTTCGGTCTGTCTTTGTCTCTCTGTCTCTGTCTCTCTCTGTCTGTCTCTCTGTCTCTCTGTCTCTCTCTTTCTCCATCTCTCTCTCGCTCGCTCTGTCTCAGCTATGCCAACAGCATGGCCAGACCTGAGCGATGCCCCTCTCACCCGCGGGGCATACCATAAAGATCACCGTGGGACCCACAGCTTTGCAAAGCTCTCCCAGCTGTTGTAGCATACCTGTGTAGATGCCATTTATAAGTAAAACCTCTGGACTGAGTGCAACTCATGTGGGTTTTCTTTTTTAGCAAAGAAGTTCGAGCATCATAAGATTTCTTTCCTACAGGAAAGACAAGCAAAGGAAAACTCTGCCTGCCAGGCAGACTCTACAGCCATCCTCCCACCCCAGCACACCCACCCCCAGCTGCCAGTCTTCCATCTCTGTAATCTCTCCTTCCCACTGAAAGCTGCTGCTCTTTGTGTGTGTGTCTCCTACCGACAACTGCTTATCCTCAACAGGGCTTTTACCAGGGAGCCACTCTGTAAGCAATGAGTCTCTTATCTGCATCCTTCAGTCCCGTCACTCCAGCCACCTCTTAATGTTCACAAGTCCCCCAAATGGGAAGTAATCGACCTCTAAACAAAACAAAAAAGCTCTCAGAGAGATAGTGGGGGTTCCCTTCCTGACTGTCCCAGGGCTGGGGTCTCACCTAGGCCAGGTGGATAAGTCAATAGATTTGCAGACTTCCTGGCTCCCTGTCCTTCCTCTCCCCACCCCACCCCCTCCAGCCAGCTCTTTCCGATACCATCTGCAAGTCCAGGGGGAACAAGGGTTGTTAAGGGTTTGGGGCACTTATTTTTATGAAGTAATCATTATTACCATTAGCACCATGATTTGGTGGGATATGTTTAATTATTTAGAAAAGTCATTAGAAATGTATCTAGAATGCCCAGCATTTTTACCAGTTCTTTATTATGTCACCTTGCCAACTGGCCGCTTCTCAAGCCTCTGGGGTAGAACCAGCCTCGATAGAGAAGTTGGGCTGAGAGTTGTCTCATTCTGATCCCAGTTGACTAAGAACAAGCTCTGTGCCCTTGACCTAGCCTCCTAACCTCTTTGGGCTTCTTTCTACATTTATAGCATCGAAGAGCTCAGTCCTGAGACTCTTACTCCAAAGTTATGCTTTTAACTTTTAAAATTTAGAAATGGATCATACACACAGGAGACTACATAAAATGTACTGTACACTTTAAAAATTACCTATGAACAGACAGAATGCCCAGTCAAGGCAAGAAACATGGGGTGCCAGCTCCCGAAAACCTCCCCTCCCCACACTTCTCCTACAGTGCAGATCTCTGCCCCTGCTCTTTCCCCAAAGTGGGTACCAGCCCTTCCAACTTCTGAGATAATAATTTCCAGGCTTTTCCCACATGACTTGACTCACACGGATGATCCGACTCAATTTTGCCTGATTTTAAATGTTGCATATGTGGAGCCATTGGGCAGGTACCCTGGCATGAGTTGCAATTTTGTATCCACCCTGATTGTGTGTGATTTATCCATGCCACTGTGGGGTGCTTTCCTTCACTCATTTCCATTATTGTATTATATTAAGTGAATGGACTTCAAACTATGTCTTTACTAAAAATATAAGAAATTTCCAGCTTGAGCCTGGAAGAAAGACTGTGCTGGTGGTGCTGTTCTCCCAGGAACACAGCATCCTACTGCTGGAATTAGTCCTGGGCACTCTTGCTGTCATGAATTGTTGGACAGGGGCCCATATTCTGACATACTTCGATCTATGTAACAAACAGCACCTGCACTGGCTTACCCTCGTAACTATGGTATGATTTCCCTCTGGACTGACCCTTTCCACTTAAAGCAGCAAAAGCCAGCCTCAGTACCCGTGAACTGAATCAACTTTGGATTCGAAAACTTTGAAAAAGAATTACAGAAAATACCAAAAAACAAAAGTTGAATTTGGCTTGCCATGAGTACTACACTAAATCCTTAAGAATGAAATGAGGTACAAGCCCCATATTAAGTAGTCTAGAGATGATTTAAAGTATATGGGCAGTCCATAGGTTTTATGCAGTTACTCTTTATGCAAGGGACATAAGCATTTCTAGTTTGGGGTATTCAAGGAGGCTGGTGCCTGGAACTACCACCCCTCCCCCACACAAGATGCCAAGGGACAACTCTGAATGCATGACTGCTCCCAAAGTCTCCAAGGGCCAGAAAGATGACAGCCACCCCATGAGTTAATGACAGAACTGGACTAAGCCCCTCCAGCCCTATATCACTTCCACTGCGCTCTCAGCAGGGGTTCAAGTCTTCACACCAATCAGATTAGCCATTTAGTGCCTTTGTTTTCTTTAGGCCCTGTGAAAACTGCGTAAGACAAGTAAAAGCCTCTCTGGAAAGCATTAAGAGAGATGTGTGGGTTAGTGGTATAGCTCCGCCATGTAGTGAATATGCTAGAAGGAATCAGGTGGGGCTACAGATGAAGCAAGATGCCAGAAAAGGCGGCAGGGATGGAAGAGATCTCACTTCCAGCTACAGCTTGAGTATCCGGGATGAGGCGCAAACCTTACTGGAAGATTTTGGCTTCAGCACTCCCACTTCCCGTTTTGTCCACATCACCTGCTCTGAGGACACTGGCTCATCCAGCCCTTGGGCCAGCTCTGGAGAGCACAGCATCAGCCCCTGAACTCCTTCTCCTCAGTAGCTCCCCTGCTACTGTCTCCCCCAGTCAGGAGAGAGCTTCCTGGGAAGCAATCTGCCTTCCCCTGACTTTGTTTAGACTCCTCCAGCAAGCCCCCTCCCACTCCAGCCCAAGAGGAAGACGTGATCCTAGTGACACAGTCCAGATTCCACTGGAAGCAAAGCGGAGATATGCCCTGCAGCCCCACCGCAGCCACGGTTCCCAAGGGGCAGGACTCATAAACTGGTCTCTATCAAACCTGTCTACTTCCCATCCATGCTTCATTGATTCCTGCCACCTCTTGTCACCAGCCCAATTTAATAGCTTGAAATTCATAGGCCTAGGAAATTGGGATCTTAAGTGACAATGTCAGGCATCCAAGGGGCACCTAGTCTGTCATGGCTCTTGGCTTCAGCCCTTCTGTCTGAGCCCTTCTCTGACTGAGCCCCCTGGAGGCTCTCCTGGACATTCCCCAGGGGAATCCTGTCCCAAATCCCAGATTAGGTTTGGTTCCCTAATACATACTTCTGCAGCAACTTGGATGTCCCACCATAGCGCACTGACCTTCATGTTTGTTGTCCGGCCAGCGTATTCTAACCCAAGCTGTGCCTGGCCTGGTAAGGGCTCCATACCCTACACCAGTTGGTTATGTGACCACAGCGTGAGTAGCTGCCATTGGTTTCATTGCTTGGCCCAACAAGTTCTCCAGGGAAGACTCAGGTTCTGACCTTGAAGTCAGAGCCTTCTAGAAGAAATCCTTTCTCTGTGAGGAGAGGGTTCTGCCTCCTGAGCCCAGTAACAGAAACCCTAGGAATTTCTGTCAGCCAGGGACAGGACCATAGAGAGATAGAAAGTACTTTCAGCCATTCTCCTTTAGGCCAGCCAAATTTCAGTCAGGAAGGAGTAAGGAGCATCTCAGAGCAACCTAAGAACAGTCTAGCTGAAAAACACCAGGAAGGACCTGCTGCCAGGAGAACAGTGCTCTTCCCTGTGCTGAGAGGGCACAGGCATATGACACAGCTTGAATGTGTGTAGCGGAGCTCCTGTCCTCAGGATCACAACAGGCCTGGAGCGAGAAGCACAGCATGCAGGAGCACAAGGAACAAACTTCTCTCACTGAAGCAAATCACAGGGGATATAAGTAATTTACTGTGAACTGTACGAATGTTTCCTTCCTTAATTGTGGGCATTGGGTATTTTTTCTCAGCAATGAAAGGAAAGAATGAAGACAGGGATGTAAATACAAGCAATGCATGCACTTTCAGGGACACAGCCTCTGGCAGAAGCGGCCTTCCTTCCCCTGCCCTTCTCTTCTTCCTGCTTTCTGGAATGTGGGTCAAATGGTAGGAGCAAAAGCAATGACCACAGATGATGGCAGATCACCCAGACAGGATGAAATGCCTTCCCACACTAGGAACTCATCACTCGCACTTTCCTCCGCTTACACCCCAACCGCAGTATGAGAGAACACATTCTCTTCTGTCTTCCTGACACCACTGTGGCCAGCAACTAAACATAGATTTCAATGAATGAAAGACAGGGGCAGGTACTGAGAAGAGAAAGAAATCCAGAAAAAGTGGTCCAAGCGCACCATCCAAGAGAAGCGGCTTGAGGCAAACCCCTGGGAAGTGGGACCAGGATCAGGTGGTGGAAAGGAGGACAAGGAGCTTAGGTAGAGGAGCAGGGAGGAGCACACTCATCCCAGAGTGGGTGGAAACCAAGGCCTTTAAGTGAGGTGGCATAACTCCCCACTAGGATACTGAGGCTCAGGGTGGTTGAAAAACGTATGCTAAACCAACACCCCTGGGAGCAGAGGCAGAAGTTGAGCCTCCAAAGCCCATTTGCTTTCCAGTGCGTTCCGTTGTCTTTATAATCACTGAAAGGCACTGTTTTTTGCTGTTGTATAACTGCCTAAGTGTACAGCTGCGCTTACAAATGGTTCAGCACCCAGCCCCTGAGCGACGGGAGGTGGGGGTGGGGCACACCTTTCTCACCCTGCTACTCCATCTCAGCCTCAGAGAGGGCGAATCAGGAGGGGAAAGGGTCTGGCCCAAAGAGCACCCACAGATGTGCGAGGTGGATGAGATCGAGACATGCCCACAGAACTCAGATCCCCACCCAAGGATAGCTGCATTCAGATCCATCCTGTAGATTCATTACAGAAGATGTCAAGGGCAACTGAGGAGATCTTTTAGGCTAGAGACAATAGACGCTGCTTGCAGAACTTAAGACTGCCCACCAGGGGACACCATTGCCTCCAGTTTCCCCCGTGGGAAAGGGAATCCCCACATCCCTGGGGTTTCCGCCCAAGCCTCCGCCTTAGGCTGCGAGCACTGCATCGGCTTTATTTTCCAGGTCGAGCATTTTGCCTTCCTGTCTGGATATTGGCAGTGGGACAGTGGGCATGCGCAGGAGATAGAGCTACAGTAGACCGGAGTTGCATGCGCACAGCTGCTACAGCAGTGGCTTCAGAGTGAAAATGCTGGTGTCCTTCGCGGTGCACAAACTCTGGCTCCTGTAAATGCCACCTGAGAAAGTATTGTTCTCACAGTGGATGAAATTAGGGCTGCTGAGGGATTTGCCCAACGTACTCATCTTATAGGTCAGTCAGAATATAAACTCACGACTCCCGTTCACAGGTGTGGCGGTGACCTTGTGTAAAAAAAACCTGTTTTTAGAAATGAACCCTGAGAGCCAGGGAGATGGCTCAGTGGAATAAGCCCTTACCTGGCAAGCTCAAGGGCCTGAGTTCAATCCCCGGTTCCGCCAAAGAAAAGAAAAGACATGAACCCTGAAAAGTTTGCAAAGTAAATATTGCCACCAGAGCTGCCTGTGCCTCTTCTCCCCCAAGCTCAGAAGCTCTGCAGGAGCCGTGATCCACCAGCTCCATCGCTTAGCTGTTCTCACCCCCAGCAGTCCCCAGCTGTGCCTGAGTCTTGAGCCCTCTGGATTCTGGCTTAGCTTCACCACTGGCCAGCTGTGTGATGGCAGGAGAGTTACCTCAGCTTCTCCAGCCTTTGTCTCAGGTACAATGGAATTACTTCAACAACAAAAGACCCAGAAGAGCCAACAAAAATTCAAGGTGGGCTGGCCAGATAGCTCAGCAGACTAAAGCACCTGCTTAGGCTGACGCAGCAATCCCAGCATGCCTTGCCAGCCTCGCCCCCGGGGCACATTGAGATGGATTGAGACTGGGCATGGTGGCAAGTGCCTGTAATCCTAGCACTTGGGAGGCTGAAAACAGGAAGATCACTACAAGTCTGATCTGTGTAGTGAGAGCCTGTAGACCTCCTCTGCCCTCTCCTCCGCCTCACTGCCTGGTCAGGGTCAGTGTCAGTATTACAGGCGGGCTGATGGCCAGACACTGCTAAGGGCAGCCTAGGTCCTGCCCTTGTAACTCCACACCTACAGAGGAGACGACACCCTCCTGCCATGTGCGCTCAGACTCTGTCAGCTCCCCTTCAGCGTGATGCGAGAAGCCTCCCGCGAGGTAAAGATGAGAGGAGGAACAGTAGTGGTGTCAACAAGAAACGCCTAGAGAATTGGCTTGGCACAGTTCCGGTGACTGGATGAGGGACTTCCTGCAAAGGGAAGACCCACTCTGGACTTGGTCCCAACCAACAGGCTTGGGAAGACCCAACCAATGGGTGTGGAGCCTGCCTGGAATAGAAACGGAAAGAGGGCTTCTTGCTTTTGCCCCTTGAGGAGCTCCAGTCTTCACCATCATCTTTAGATGCCAGGCTTCCAGCTCAGACCTTTCAGTCTTCAGTGCAGATTGTTGGCTTCCCAGTGGAGGCTCCCATGGGCCACTGGCATGGGCCCCAGTTTTTGATATTTGGCGGATCTTCCCATTTTCCAGCATGCAGATGAACTCTTCCACAGCTGGCTCTGCAGGTGGCTGCTCTAAGCTCACCTTGCAACTCCTTTGTTGAATATATATATCAAATACTGCTAATATTTAATGCATAAAAATATGTAGAATCTGCTCTGGTGAATCCTGATACAAAGTGTTTTCCAAAAGTCAGCCTCAGCCACCTAAAGCCACCTCCTCCAAGTTTATGCTGGTTACCTCACTTATAATCTTCCCAGGCACAGCCTCAGTAGGGCCTTCCAAGAGGAGGGTCACAGCGAGGAAGGGGGCAGGGTCCAGCCTGCAGCGTACTCACACTCTCTCTACCTAAGGGAAAGCAAGGGCCTCAGTGTGTCCTGCAGTCCACACATGTTCAGGGAAGTAGCTACAGCTTAAGGCCCAGGCAGAGATCACTGGGCATCATGTTCTCCTTTCTCTGAGGCTCACAATGTCATCTTGGAGGCCACACATGGAGAACAGTTGGCAGTGGAGGCAGCTGGCCAGCACAGACCCCATAGGCAATGCCCTATGCATGCCCTGCAATGCTAGGCCTCTTAGCTTCCTGAGTATTGGGGTGTGTTTCAAGGATCACATTCTCATCTGCAGTCTGCATGCATACTCTCGGCGACCCAGGGACAAAGGCTGCTGCTCTTCCACATCTGTCTTGTTTCCTCTGCTCCTTGAGGGCAGAAGCATGTGCTAAGGTCCTCAGACAACTTCTCCCACTGAGAGCCACCATGCAAATCCAGGGACAAATCCTACTCACTTCACAAGGATGTGACAGTTCCTCCCTGGGAGTCTGTGGCCAACAGAAGGTGGCAAGGCCTGGTGGCTAAACATGGCTACAGCCAGGGCCAAAGGGTGTGCATCATGGCTTCCCCCTCATTATCTGGGTGGCCACAAGAAGAGCAGTGAGCTCCTTTCTGCCTGTTTCCTTTTCTGTGGAGCAGGGATGCAATAGTTCGTCATGTGACCACTGTGGGATTGGAGTCATGCGAGTACCAGGCACTGCACAGCACAAAGCCCTGGCTATGTATGAACTACTATTGTTGGCTACTGCATGGCTGGATGTCACCAGGGCAGAGGGACGTGTTCTGCAGGCCTCCGGCCCCCCTGGGCAATCTGGATGTGGTGGGGTCCAGCCTCCTTGCCTAGATGCTGCATTCCTACCAGACGGGGGTCAGTAAGTCTGTCTACTGAGACCAGGCACAGCTCCCAGCCTGCTCCTTCCTCTGCTCTGGGATTGCCCAATCCCACCACTTAGGCAGAACTAAACCGTTTCTTTTCTTTTCTTTCTTTCTTTCTTTTTTTTTTTTTTTTTTTTTTTTTTTTT
>NW_004524612.1:9826178-9827545 GCF_000260255.1 Octodon degus | reverse complement strand
GGCCCCTACTAAACCGTTTCTAACCTTGCTGTCAGCACAGAGGGATGTGCTGGGCCCGCACGCCCATGGCCAGATGTCTTGTGAGCCTTCAGTAGAGCTCATCAGTTGGCATCTCCAACATGCCTGGCCAAACTGGAGCTTCCGGGCCACCCTGCCCCAGCTTTCTGCTCTCCCTGCACCTCCTCCAGCTGGTCTTGGCTCTGTTCCGAGCCTGCAGGAGGGAAATGGTGTCTTTGTGAGCCAGCTTGTCATTGCTCCTACTTCCCAATCACTAACTTCTGACTTTGACATGAGGCTATGTGAATAGATTTTTAAAGGTCTTTACATTTCCTCTGATATGTGTATTAATTGATCTTGTGTCTATATAACAATAACAGAGTCTGTGCACTACATAAGGAACAAGGTGAGCCAGAGAGATAGCTCAGCAGATTAAGTGCTTACCTGGCAAGTGCAAGGTCCTGAGTTCAATCCCTGGTACCACCAAAAACAAACAAAAAAAGATTTACTTAGCTCAGGCTGTCACGTGACCAGTGTTATCCTGCTGGTACCATGTCCAAGAGGTGTGATCACGTGGTAAGACAGGCTAGAGCAGGGCTGCGTATGTGTGCACCACAGAAGGGCTCATTCCCTGAGGCCACAGCGACTCCTCCCCGCCACCATACAGCAGTCCCCACGGCTTGAAGGCATTGCCTCTTCTCAGATCCACGCACTGGTACCCAGCTTCCAGCACAGCAATCTCCTGGGCCAAACCCAGTCCATCCATCCAAATAACAGCAACATGTCACAGAAGCAAAACACCAATGGCAGTCTCTGCGGTGACTGAGACATTGAACTCTTTTCAAAAAAACACATGAAGCAAATGAAATGATGGCAATCATCCCTGTCTTTTTTTTTCTCTCTCTCTTAAAAAATATGCTTTAATCTGTGTCTGGTGGCATAGAGCTGTGATCCCAGCAAGCTGGGAGGCTGAGGCAGGAGGATCACAGGGTCAGTCCTGGCCTGGGCAAGACTTGGCGAGACCCTGCCTCAAAATAAAAAGAGCTGGAAATGAAGCATGTGTGCGCGCACACACACAGGCACACTCACACGCACACATGAGCACGCACACACACAGGCACACTCACATGCACACATGAGCACATGCACACACACACACTCACACATACAAACGCTGGATAAAACATTTGATTTTTTTTAAATCATGTTTTATGAGCTAAAACTAAAACTGGCCTGCACATTGAGAGCCATGGTCCAAGTTCTTGCAGGGTAACTAACGTGTAATTTTAGGATGCTAATTTAGACTCACTGGACTTCATTCATCCCATTGTTTTTCTAGTACCGGGGACGGAACCTGGGCCTTCTCACCA
>NW_004524612.1:9824394-9825283 GCF_000260255.1 Octodon degus | reverse complement strand
CTCTGCTAAGCTGTTGAGCAGACCAGGCCCAGAAGGCCCATGACCACCCAGTTAGATGCAGGGACACTTCTGCAGATGCGACCCTGCAGCTGTGCAGCGGCTGAGGAAGGGTGACCAGGGCCACTGTTAGCAAAATACTCTTGGGTTCCTGTTGCCCAATAAATCTTCCCTGGTGGCTTTCCTGGGGAATAAGCACTGGAAGGATCATCATGAAACACAGTTATTATCTACTGTGATGCCTCCCATGCCCCAGGCTGGCACACAGCCAGCTGGGAACGCTGCTGTTCACAGCCACGGTGCGGGGGGTCAACCCCTTCCACAGGCCTTGGGATGGTCAGAGAAAGTCCTTTAGACAGCTGTGGGGTGTGGAACATGAGTGGAAACCCTCCAAGACAAACAGTCAACACGAGTGTGCCGCGGCCTCCACAGCACATCCTCCTTTTTCCCTCGAAGAGCCCTTCCGTGCCTTTGACACCCCATTGCTCAGAAGCGACGGTCCTCTGAACCAGTCATGGTGGCACTGCTCAGAGGCTGTCAGGCACGGAGAGCTTGGTGCCCATCCGGACCTACTGAAGCAAAGTGTCCACTCAGCAAGATCCTCACAGTCCACGAAGGGACGCTATAACAGAAGTCCCATGTCCTGGCATAACCTCCTCTGCGCCAGTGCTGTGGTGTCCCCCAAATCTCACAGTAAAATGCACCCAGCAGAATTCAGAGGTGGCACCCTGACCAGAAGACCAGGTCATCAGGGCTCTCTCATAGAGCTGAGGGTCATGACTGGATTAATGCTATTATTATAGAAGTGAGTTCCTGATAAAAACTGGCCTCCTCTTTTACTCTCCCCCTTTCTCTCTCTCTCTCTCTCTCTCTCTCTCTCTCTCTCTCTCTC
>NW_004524612.1:9803358-9821809 GCF_000260255.1 Octodon degus | reverse complement strand
CACACCAGGGCTAAATGGCTGAGGGAAGCTAAATGTGTCACTGAACTCATGTAGCATTTTCACATCAATGTATGAAAATAATCTTAACCGAAATACTGCATGGAAAAATTTAGGGCATGGAGTAAGATCAGCAGGGAGGTAATGCCCTGGAGTTACCTCCAAGAGGCAGTTGTCTGTGGGCTTAGCTAACCTTGCAGAGGGTGGTTTCATTCAACCCTGTGCCCCTCCTTTTAGCTGTGTAAGGACTTCTGGGAAAGCAGTGGGAAAAAGGATTTTCCCAGGGGACAGTTTTGTCCCTCTTCCACAATGTATGAAACAGGAGCATGTATTCTCGTTCTCCGGTGTCAACCAGGACAGAATCTGGGCTTTGAATGAGCTAGATTGGTTTCTAAAGCCATTTCTGATTAGCCCATTTGCTAGGCGTACACTGGGTACCTCGGATGGGCCTAGTCTGTGGCACAGTGGGGACAGCCCGGGCAGCTATGTGCATCTGGCACATCACCTGCCATCCACAGGCCTCTGCCTTGTATCTGTAAAAGCAACTTCCAGTAGGCTGCATCACAGATTAAATGTCTGTAGAGAGCCGGAATTCTGCCACTATGGGCCCAGAGGGAGTATTCAGTAGATGTCAGTCTTTCCCCCACTTTTCTGGTGTGGTACAGGAAAAGTAGAGTCACAGCCCTGAGCTGCCCTGAAGGGCTCTGCTCACTTGCCTGCCTGCCATGTGAAGACACTTTATGCCTCCCTGCTAGAGCATACAGCAACAGGGTGCCACCTTGGAATGGACAGCAGCCCTCATCAGACACCAAATCAGCCAGCACCTTTATTGTGACATTCCCAGCCTCCAGAACTGTGAGGAAATAAATTTCTGTTCTTTGTAATACCTAGTTGCGGGTGTTTTCCAACAGCAGCACAGACTAAGACGAGTAGGACATAGGACGATTGAATACCCCCTAGCAACATAGGGTCAAATACCCAGTTGAGTAGCAGAGCCATCAGACAAGGCAGGAGATGCTCATAAAGTCTTTTGGGTGGAAATGAAGTCAGGGAAGATAAATAAACAAGGGACTGCAAGTGCACACGAAAGGGCTTAAAGAGTGCCCTGAGCATGCCTGAGTGGGAACCATTATCCTAAGGGTCAGTAGGGGCAGAGGGAGGGAGAAGTGAAGGGAAGGCAGGAAACTGAAGCTCACGGTAAGGCACTCGGGGAAACCAGAGGCAGCACCAGGATGCCGAGTTTTCATGATAGTACTGCAAGTGTTATGCTTTAGTTCTACAATGGTCCCCAAGCCTAGCATGTGGGGGACGTGACCACACTGTGTGCACAGTACAGCAGGTGGCTGTAGGGAGGCAGGTTCAGGTCTAAGAAAGCAGGCCTGTGGGGTGTGGCCTGGATGGCTCATCTCCCTCCCACGCTCCTCCCTGTCCGCCATGCCCCAAGCAGCTGCCCTCTGCCATGCCCCCTGCCATGCTGCTTCTTCTCTGGAGCTAGCTGGTCCTGGGCTGAACAAAAATCAGCCTTCCCTCGTGGTCCCCTACTGTGGGTACCAGGCATCGCGTCCCAGCAGTGAGAACATGACGGAGGCAATCACAGCACCACCAAACGGGATGTGACGCGAGTTGGTTCCCTCGGTTACTCCCGACTGCCCCTCTTCCCGGTTGGATTCGGGATTCCTGGATTGAGGCTTCTGTTTGTTTCACTTCTTCTCAGTTTGTCCCTGGGAAGGGCAAGTCCGACTTACTGTGCAGGTGCGCCTAGAACTCAGGATGGGAAATCTCTCGTCTCTCAGCACTCTGCATTCTGAAGAATCGTGTGCTCCATGTAAGCAGCCTTACTGCTCCTCCACTGAGACTTGAGTGTGATGTCACTGAATCTGTCCTCCACAAGGAAACTGAGGTTCCCAGAAAGGTCAGGTCACTCCCTGGAGCTTGCACAGGCAGCACACAATCTGCCACAGAGCACCCGAAGGACCAGGGCTCCACCCCGCCCGCCACCCCATCCAGGGTTCCAAGGACATGACTCCATGAAGTGCCTTCCTAATGGAGTCCATGCGGCCCTTTCTGTGGATGTGCTTACTTGTGATTGATTCCTCCGCCACCCCTACCCTCCCTTCTTCCCTCCTTCCTTGCCTTCCTTCCTTTGTTCTTTCCTTTCTCTTGCTTTGCTTTTTTTCTGATAATGGGGATTGAACCCAGGACCTTCACACGGAGCTGCCTCCCCAACTCTTTCTGTTTTATGTTAGATATTATTGGGTGTCACTGAGTTACAAGTTACCCAGGCTGAGCTCAAACTTGCAATCCTCCTTTTTTGTTTTGTTTTGTTTTGTTTTGCTTCGTTTTCCAGTACCGGGGATTGAACTCAGGACCTTGACCTTGCGCTTGCCAGGCAAGTGCTTATTCTACTGTGCTATCTCCCTGGTTTGAAGCCCCACCTTTTAAAAGCACATTTAGTTAGGAGCTCATCTATGGAGGAACCCATGGATGAGCATAGAGTTCCCATGATCCAATCACCTAACAGAAGTCCCACCTATGACCACCTGAGATGCTGGGGAGATGCTTTAGAGCTAAACCATATCAAGGCCAATAGGCCAATGCCCACCAAAATGATTCAGATGCTCCCATCCCAAGTCTATTCAACCACCCACCTGACTCAGCTTCCAGTTATAGGCTTGGGGTCTCTCCAAACCTTTTCTAAGTTCCATCCTAGAAAACCAAGATTTCTAACATTAGATGATCCTGAAGTCTTTTCTAGTTCTAAATGTCTCTATTTTTATTGATTTATTTTTTAAATCTTTTACTTTTGTGATACAGGGTCTTGCTATGTATCTCTGATTCATAGTAATCCTCCTGTCTCAGCCTCCCCAGCCCTGGGTTTACAGGCATGTGCCACTACACCCTGTTTCAGTGGCCGGCATGGCATGCATGGTTCCAGGACTGGCATGGCATGCAGTACCAGGGGTCAAACCTGGGTCTTTGAGCTTGCCAGGCAGGCTCTTAGACCACCAAGATATCTCCGCAGCCCTCTAAATGTCTTTAGACTTAAATAGTTTCTAAATATGTTCTAGAATGATACATAAATACTTGTGTATACTAAACATCCAAAGGATACAAAAATATACAAATCTCACAAGTGAATATGACTGAAGTCTAGAAACAAACATACAAAGAAGACAACTTTAATGAAGGAAAAGGATCACAGGCAAAAATATAGAATTCTCCTTTTTAAAAGTTTATATTGGGCCGGGGAGATAGCTCAGCAGCATAGTGCCTGCCTGGCGAGTGCAAGGTCCTGAGTTCAATTCCCGGTACTAAAAGAAAAAAGGTTCACCTCTGTACCATCAAGGCTGAGCTGGTCACTCTATTTCCTTACCTCTGCTAGTCTTCATTTATTGTTCAGCCTGGGGGAACTGAGCCCAGGAACTTTCCACCACTGAGCGACATGCCCAGCCTCGTTTTTCATTTTGAGACAGAGTCTTGGTGAATTACCCAGGCTGGCTTTGATTTTGTGATCTTCATGCATCAGCCTCCCAAGTAGCCAGGATTACAGCATCTATACTGAGACTGACTCCTTTTATAGTGCCTCTTTATTAATTTTTATTGCTGCGGTAGCAGATTGTCCCAGAATTTGTTAGTTGTTGCTTTAACCAACACAGATTTACCACCCTATTATTCTGGAGGTCAGAAATCTAAACACAGACTCACTGGGTAACACAGAGACACTGGCAGGGCTGTGTTCTACTTGAGCCCAGGTAGGACATTTCCTCTTTTCTCTCCCTGCTTCCAGACGCTGGCTGCAGGCTTTGGCTCATGGCCTCTCCTCAGTGTCAAAGCCGTGTCTAGCCAGCTGAGACTTTCTTCCCAGTTGCTATTCCCAGCTGAAACTTGTCCCAGTTGCTATCCTTCTCACTCTAGCTTTCCTTCACACTTCCCCTTTGTGTCTTTCTAGGTGTCTTTGGTCATTTTCAGCCAGCCTAAGCTGCATAAACACAGAAAAAGGACCAAGGTGACTGACCGCCCTCTGTGACTTACCTCAGGCCTCTATGGCCCCACATGGATAGTTCTCCCAGCCAGTGAGACATCTCAGAGTAACTAAAACCAGATATTCAGCTAGAAAATCTTTAGGAAGACTCTTCTGTATGCCAAGAACCAAGCAACACATTAGGGGATGGCACAAATGGGAGGACCCGGTCCCTTCCCTTCTCGAGGAGCTTACAGTCTACTAAGGGAAAGGACCAAAGGTAAAACATGGAGCAAATGCAAAAGATGAAATAAAGAAACTGAAAAAGAGACCAGGCCAAATACTGGGCCATGTCCCCAGTCTGAAGGGAAGTCTGAGACCTGAGACCTCAAGAGACCTGGGACACCTTACATGGGGTGGAGCAGGAGGGACCAGCTCAATCTGACCCTTGATTTGCAGGTTTTAAAGCTTATAAATGTTACAAGGAACTGGAACCTGCTCCAGTCTCACCCTTGCCTTCTCCAAATCTCTATCTGTCTCACTGAGCAGAGGTTCTGTTCTACTAGGAAAATATGTGTGTGCAATCTCTTCCTAGATATGTAAAACATTTGTAGCTAACTTAGAGGTACTTTTTCACACAATGAGTTCATTCTACAACATATTTTGCAACTAGCCCTTGGCAAAGCTGAAGAGTGTTGTTCATTGTGTGTTTGTGAGGTTCTGAGGCAAATCTCTGAGCACCAAATAGATGTTTTAATGTCAAAAGAAACTGTCAAGTTATTCAAATACACACAACTGATGCACTCTCTCGGCCACCCGCTGGGAGCAGTGGGTCCTCCACTTTCCCACCAATGCTAGATGTCATCCTGTCTTTCTTCAACCTTTGCCAGCCGGGGTAGGTACAAAAGTGGCATCTCAATGTGGCTTTGATTTGCATTTCTTTAATGAGGAATGTAGTTGTTTTTTTTTTTTTTTCTGCCTCTCTGTGTTTTACAACTTGGAAACATCTGGAATTTTGTTAAAAGAATAGAATGTTATATTTTCCAAGTGGCAGCACTAGGTAGCAGATCATTTGCAGTATCCCTCATGGCTTGAACTGTCACCTGCTCTAAGTGTTAAGAATGAAAATAAGCCTACCTCTACCCAAACTTCACACTGTACATAAAAAGATTCAGAATAGATCACCGATTCAGGAGTTAAGTATGAAACTTTCAATATACAGCAAAAGATATTATGCATTATGGCTAAGAAAAGAATAACTGGCATGACACTAATTTTTTTTGGCAGAACCAGGGATTGTACTCAGGCCGTTGCATGACACTAAAATTTATAATCTGTAAAATAAAAAATCAACAAACTGAATTTCACCAAGGTTTAAAACTTTTGTGCTATGAAAGATGATAGTAAAAGACTGAAGACACAGCTACAAATTGGAGCAAATATTTGCAAACTCATATCCAACAAGCTCATATAGAAAATCATAAAGAACTATCAAAACTCAACAATAAAGAAAAATCTATATTTGAATGTAAATGGAATACCCATCTCTGACAAAAGTAAACAAAAAGGGGGATAAAAATAAAGGACGATTTTATAGTGAATCTATCTATCTATCTATCTATCTATCTATATGCATATAGATAGATAGATATATAATAGTTGCATAGATATATAGCTACTTTCTCATAGTTCAATGAGAAGAAAGTTAAACAAACAAACAAACAACCTGGGGGCCAGGGAGATGGCTCAGTGGAATAAGTGCTTCCCTGGCAAGCGCAAGGGCCTAAGTTCAATCCCTGGTTCCACAAAAAAAAAAAAAAGAAAGAAAGAAAAAAAATCAATGAGAAGAAAGTTTTTAACTAATAGCATTTAGACAAGATAACATGTCTGTATCTTGTACTACAAATAACTACTATGAAGACAACAATATGCAATGTCTTAATTATTGTAACTGTCCTACTAACCTGTTTTGAAACTGTCTTATTGCTATTTTTTCTCAATAAAATTAATTTTTAAAAAAGCAATAGAGGAAAAAAAAAAGAAAATCTAGATAAAACATGGGCCAAAAACTAGGACAGATATTTCACCAGAGAGAAGATGGGCTTGCCAAATAGGTGCCTGAAAAGATGCTCAACATCATTAACTATTTTTCAAATGCAAATTAAAAATGAAAGCTACAATTAACATAGCCCTAAACATCTATTAATGGCTCAAATAAGAATAATGATAATAACAAGTGCTGGTGAGGCTGTGGAGCAACTGACAGCCTGACACCCTGCTCATGGAAATGGAAAATGGTACAACCACCCTGGAAAATGCTCGAGCAGTTTTTTACAACACTAAACACGTAGTCACCATATGACCTAGGCATTGCAGTCCTGGATGTTTATCTCAGGAAAACAAACCTTGTTGTATGATTCAGCTCTCTGCCCCTATAGCAGCATACCAGATCAGGCTATTTATGAAGCAAAGAGAGCTAAATCCTGGTTTGTGGTTCTGCAGGTGCAGGTCTAAAGCCAGCTGGTCTCACTGGTTTGGGCCTCAGAGAGCAAAGCACACTGTGACAGAACCATGTGTTCCTGGGCCAGGAGGAGAGAGAGAGAGCACCAAGACCCTACACTCTTTTCTGTGACCTGAGGACCTCCCATCACTGTCCCAATGGCGCCACCCCCACAGTAAGAACCTGTGAACAACTCCTGTGTCCTTTGAAAAGAACTGAGCTGAAGAAGCTGGTAGAGTCATACCATGGAATACGATTCAGCAGTAAAAATGGCTGAATTTACAAATACGTGCAGGAAGTAGCCTGACTGGACTGCAGAAGCATGCAAGTTGTTACTAAAGCCAATTCCAAGAGGTTGTAGACTGTGGGGTTTGTGAGTCCCTTTCTGTCACCTGCTCTGAATGTAAAAGCTTTGGCCTGGGGCAGGGGTGAGGGGTCAAGAGGATCAGGAAGGGAAAAGAAGGTTGAGTGTTCAGAGATGAAGAGATAGCATTGGAGGGGTTTGTGGTGACAAAATACTTCTGTGTTTTAGTCGTGATGATCACAAGAACCTACACCGGTGGTACAATCACATAGACACACACACACACACACACACACACACACACACACAGGTGGTGGATGTAGGTTTTAAATGATGAACATGATAGAAAATCTGTACTTTAATTAACAACAATTAACAGTCCATTTTTCTTTTTAAAAATCTTGTCCTACCCTTACCTCAGATTAAGTCCCATTATGGAGAACACTGGAGATACTATTTTTGCAAGTTCCTGTGAATCTACAACTATTTCAAAAGAATAGTCTTTCAAAAATGATTTTAAAGGAATAGAGGTCTAAGAAACCAGCTTTGCAAAGGCCATTCTGTTGGCCCTTGCTCTTAATAACCTAGTTCTCTTTTCTCCTCCCAAACATACATTTCTTTTTGCAAAGATTTCAGTGAACTGGAAGATGCCTTAGACCAGGGTAGCGGAAAAGCAGCCTAAAGTAACATAGACATAGATGAAGAAGCATCCGCAGCTCTTCACTGACGCAGCAGTGTTAACATTATAACCCCAGGTGTCAGCTACCTTTGGAGATCTTATTTATTTACGTGCATCCCCGCTTCTGAACCCTTTGGGCGTCCCCCCACCCCCACCCCCGCCGCCTTGGCATCTACTTCAGTGTGTGCTTCCGGAGAATATTCCCTTACACAATCCCAGCAGAGCTGAAGTACGGTCATCCTGACAAGGATTCAACTCTTTGATCTTCCTCTTCCACTCTGGGCGACGGCCTGAGATCAGGTCCCGCCGCTTGTCTCATCCCCCCCCCCGCCCCCGTCCCCCCAGTCTAGGGTTTAGCAGACCTGACTCCCCTTGGGACCCCCGGATTCTCGGGGGGGATTTTTTAGACCTCTATTCCTTTAAAATCATTTTTGAAAGACTATTCTTTTGAAATAGTTGTAGATTCACAGGAACTTGCAAAAATAGTATCTCCAGTGTTCTCCATAATGGGACTTAATCTGAGGTAAGGGTAGGACAAGATTTTTAAAAAGAAAAATGGACTGTTAATTGTTGTTAATTAAAGTACAGATTTTCTATCATGTTTCTATCATGTTCTAGGGGGGCCTGACCTGCTCGTCTCTGCAGTCTATCGCAGGTCTCTGACTCGCCCAGCGGGCGAGCATTGCCCGAGCGGCTAGTGTCACTATTGCTGTTGCCAGTGGGCTGCCTCGCAGGCGGCTTTGGTTTTCGCGCGCAGCCTGGGAAATGACTTAGGGCGGAGGAAGGGGCGCGGGGGAAGCAAGGGGAGGCAGAATCTCCGCGGGCGGGCGGAGCTGGACCACGCGAGCCCGGGTCGTGTGCGCGGGGTCACCTAGAGAGCGGGGCGGCCAATCGGCGGCGCGGCCCGGTACCTGCCGCCAATGGGAAGGCGGCGCGGCGAGCTCCCCGCTATAAGAGCGTGCGGGCGGCGCAAAGCGAAAGTGGCTCCAGCGGGTAGAGCCGCGGGGATGCTGCGGGCGCCCGAGCTGCGGCCTGGGGAACCCGAGCCAGAGCCCGAGGCTGAAGCCGAGGCGGCTGGCTGCAACCCCCAGGCCTCGCGGCCGACCGTGTCCAAGCCGCTCACGTCCTTCTTTATCCAGGACATCCTGAGGGACGGCGCAGAGCGGCTGGGCGGCCACTCCGGGCGCCCGCAGCCCCCGCGCCAGCTCGTCCCGCGGCGGGATCCTGAGCCTGAGCTCAAGGGTGGACGAGGCTGCGTCAGGGAGGCGGAGACGCTGGTGGAGGCTCAGCCAGGTAAGTAAGGCGGGGGGCCCAGCTTCACCTCCCTGAGCTGGGGTGCAAGGTGAGGGGCCCTGCGGCGACAGAAGGGACCTCAGCGTCCCCCCGTCACGAGTGAGCCTCGAGCATCGACCCTCAGCCCCAGCGCCGGGCGGCACACACTGTGCTACCCTTGATCCGCCTGGCGCGTGCCTTCGGAGTAGTAACTTATTAATAGGAATAATCAAGGTTAGACCGTCCCGAGCTCCCTTTCCTTCGCCATCCCCTGATCTATAAATCGGTGTCTGGGTGTGTTCCCTGCAGACAAGGCGTCCTGGGTGCACTTAGCGCAGCTGAGCCTCTTTCCCACCGCTTCCTTGTGGCAGTCGAATGCCTCCTTTAGAGAATGGGGGATTAAAGCCAGAGAATGAGCCTGCCATTAGCCTGCCGCCTCCGTCGCACAAGCCCTCTCTTGCCCACCCGGATGCTCACAGGATGCCTTTCGGTCTCCTTTCTGAGTGCGTTTCCCTCCGCCTGCTTCCTCTTGCTTCGGGTCTGCAAAGTACACAGGCCCGGAATCCCCGTTTCATTGCATCCCACCATATGGCAAAAAGCGCAGCCACACTGAACCTGGTGATTTGGGGTTCCTGCTCACGATTAGAAAACGAATACGTAATGCATGAGTCTGCTCACTCCTTGCTGGGGAGAGCTCCTTACTCCAGGAAAAAAAAAAAAAAAAAAAGCGAAATGTATCCACCCAACAGGGCACTGTTTGTTCGCTTTATGAAGAGGTAAGGACAGGTTCCCTGCTGCGCTCCCACGTAACCCTTCACTCCACCGGCCTTTTCCCCTCTTTTCCAGACAGGCACTTGGAGACGTACCTGTTGGACTGTGCCGCCTCCCCCGGCGCCTTACCAAGTCTTCCCCAGGCCCCCAAGCAGCCGCAGAAGCGCTCCCGCGCTGCCTTCTCCCACACTCAGGTCATCGAGCTGGAGAGAAAGTTCAGCCACCAGAAGTACCTTTCTGCCCCGGAAAGGGCCCACCTCGCCAGAAACCTCAAGCTCACCGAGACCCAAGTGAAAATATGGTTCCAGAACAGACGCTATAAGACTAAGCGAAAGCAGCTCTCCTCGGACCTGGGGGATCTGGAGAAGCGCTCCTCCCTGCCAGTCCTCAAGGACGACAGCCTCTCCCGGGCCTCTCTGGTCTCGGTGTACAACAGCTACGCTTACTACCCACACCTTTACTGTCTGGGCAGCTGGGGCCCCGCTTTTTGGTAATGGCAGCTGTCAGCCTTGTATGGTGGAAGTTGTCTTCCCCAGGGAGGAGGGACTGAGGTCGGGTGTGCTGGAGAGAGCCAGGTGTATAGATCCAAGCTGTTGGGGTTTACAAGGAGCTCTTCACTGCTGAGCCAAGGAGAGACCTAGGGCAGCGACTATTTTAATATCTAAACAGTTCCCCCAGTGCACACTGAAGACCATTGTTGCTTTCAGCACCTGTTGGAAGGGAAGAGAGAAGTCAGTGCCCCTTCCAGCACTCAGCACAACTTTGAATGAGCTGTCTGCACTGCTTCCGAGGATCTGTTCTCTGCAGCTCCAGCCTCTTTGGGTTACTGAGTGTGGACTTGGAAAAAGCCAAACTTAGGGGGAAAGGATGTTGCCTACCGAATTAAGCTGCAGTTCAAAGCCCTCTTGTTGGCCTTGGAATATGACCAAGGTCATTCTGTGTCCTCGTAAAAATGAGGGCACATGAGGATTTCAAAGAACCACTCCCAACAGGCTGGCATGGGATATGGGGGTGGGGCAGTGAAAATATCAGCTGCTCATTTCTTTTCCAAAAGTGATCTACTTTACATATTTACAGGGTGGCCTCCAAAGAACAAGATGCACGCACTGTGGCATTTAAGACAAGCTGTGTAAACAGGACTGGACTGCGAGGGGTGGGGCCTGCTAGAAGACTCCGCTGCAGGGGGCTCCTCCACACTTCTTGCTAGGCCTGTGGCCTTCACATTAGCACAAGGTGGCCACCTCTGCTAACCTTTTCTGCCCAGGCTGGAGAATTTAGGATCAGAGGTTCCTGCATTATTGAGGCTAGAATTTGTGCTACATTATGAAAGAGGTGGCATATAACGGGGGTGGGCAACGGGGAGGGTAAGTTTCTTCCTTTCTTCTTTTATTTTTTTGTTGCTTTTCTACAGCAGTCAACAGAAGGAGTCCCTTTCAGTCCAGGCTAGTAGACTAGCTCCATCTAACTTTCTCCTTTCTTATTTAGCCTAAGATCGTGTCTTTTTCTCTTTCCTCCTTCTAACCCCAGCTGGTGTTTCATGAGTTTAAGAGAAAAAAAAAAAAATAAAGTAGAGGAGCAGATTCTAAATTAGCCAGAAGACATAGTTTGTTTTTTTTTTAACTAGCAACTCTTTTAATTCTTTCCCTTAAAAATGCACAGTGTTAAATTCCAAATCCTGTTTAAAGGCCCGACATGTCCCATCGCTCCTGCTATGTTCCTTCGACTCCAAGTCCATCAAGTCTTGGGGGTCCCTGCAGGTGGAGGAGGTAAGAGGTCTTGGGATCTTCACACAGAAGGATGCACATAGCACCAGTGAAGGGTGGGCTCCCTGGCAGGGTGTGGAAGGAAAGGCAGCCAGGGTGGAGGCAGCCAGGCCTCTGAGAGAGCAGAGGGACTCATCCACTTTGCAGGAGGAGACTTAGAGAAAGGAAACTGCTTATGAAGCACACCGTGACAGCTTCTGACACCAGAAAAACAAACTGTCTAAATGCTACGGAACTATCTTCAGTGCACGTGGTGCGACTTCTGAGACAATGGGCAGCAAGCAAAGAGCTTTACCCCGCCCCGGCTACCTTATTACCTCTGGAGAACTGAGCACCAGAGACGTCAGGGGTGAGGGAGGAGTACGGTTGCTCCTGCACAGTCTTTTGATTCCACTACTTCATTCTGGGCAGTGAGAAACCTTCAGATTTCTTCCTCTGAAAAAGGCCTATTCTCTGCTGGTGGCTGCAGCGAGCTGATAGACAGTTGGCCAGCTTCCCCCTCCCCCGTGTCTTTATGGTGTGCACTCCGCAATGAGCTGTTGTCCAGGGCCACATGCAGGGGGCCCCCACCACAGTGCAAGATAACCCAAAAGTCAGAGGAGCCCAGGGAACTTCTCCTTTTGATTGGGCTTCAAGATACACACACAGTGCTCACCCCCTACCCAGTACTCTTTTCTCTCCCTACACCCTAAATTGAATTCTTTCAACCTGTGGTTCTGCAGGGATTAAACATTTTCTGTAATAAATAGATTCTGTTGCAAAGAAAGTTTTGTCAAAAATTATTTAGTCTTTGTTAACATCTTGCTCACCCCTCTAACTGGAAGCAAGTCATTCACCCACCTCTGACCTGGTAGAAAAATACTGGGAGAATTAATCTACTGACCCTCGAGAGGTGATCAGGACAGTGCTCCAGGCCAGGACTCTACCTGGACTCGGTTTTGATCCTGTGCCTGCTTTGATCTGTAACCTAAAAGTCTGTGACTTGAAGTTTACGAAAGTGTCCCAATTAAACTTTATTTTTCTATATATATTTTTTGCAACATATGAGCATTTTCATAATAAAGTCTCTGCATTTTGTAGCGATATCTGTGTGTGATTCTCAGACTCTGAAAGATTACCTGCTATTTCATGTCGTATTTCTGGCCACCATCCTCCCTCTCTTACTCTGACCAGCTTAACAAACCTACAGTCACCGGAGTCAAAAGCAGCAGCTTAGCTGGTCGCTGATGCACAAAGCCCCTCAGATATTTACCTATATTTCTAGATGAGCGCAAAGGGAATGTAGAGACCTGAGCAACTTTTCAATTAAAAGTCCCCTCTCAGGACCTACCAGCACCTCACACCACACCATTCCTAACCTCTCACTCCTGTGTCTCCCTAAAAGGTGTTACCTGCACCCAGACCCCCTAGACCTCCTGCAAGTGACACCTTTGAATTGAACCACAAGCGTTGGAAATAAGATTTGTTGTTTTGTTACAATATATTCATGCCACATGCTTCACCTCCCTGTGTTTAAGCCTTTGTTAAATCCCACACGCAGTGTCTCGTGCACCTGAGTACCTGGAAGAACTGATGATTTTTCTCTCCCACCTCCCCCCTTAAAGGAAATAGAAGATTAAAGAATAAGGTGCTTACTTTAGGTAAAACATATCATAATTTCAAAGTGTGCTCTAATCCCTTAAGTACATTGTACACACAGGTGGGGCTTCTCCTAGCATGCCCACATCATGAGGTTTAAGTCTCTGCATAAGTCCCTAGCCACCTCCCCTCCCTGGAAGGCCATGAGCTCTCCAGTTACAAAGGCCCCTGCAATAAATTAACAGATGTGGATTTTGGGGGTAGGGAGAAGAAGAACCTTTTAAAAGTAATCCACAAAATCAAACAAAAGTCCCTCGTCTCTTAGAAAGTCCCCTTTGCCTCCTCTCTCCTGCCCCTTTTGCAGCTCTCCCTGACATCTGTGCTAATCTCACACCTGTCCTCCCCAGGACTTTCCTAGACTGCCAGAAAGGGAAAAAATGCCAGAGACTCACCCTGAATGAAAACGTTTCCCTTCTAACCACAAAGCAATTATTTTTCTTGAGAAATGTTGGCGTCATGCATCTCCACGCTGACCTCAGAGGGGACAGTGGCCATGGTGATGAAGTCACTTAGCTTGGGTGTCCCGGATACAGGCCCTGTGAAGGAAAGTCACCCACAGAACCTTTCAGGAGAAACATCTTGTAGGAAGTGAGGGAGGCGTTGAGGAGAGACCCCCGCAGGGAGGTTCAGAGAGCTTGAGAGTGATGGTCCTGCGTGGAAGATAGCGGGATGTGTGTCTGATGAGCATCAGCCACCTCCTGAAGCCTGGGCAGCCTGGTAATGCAGCTTCTTTGAGGGAAGAGCAGTGGCCATTGACCATCAAGGGACACAGTGACACAGTAGTGTCCCCACCAGCTGCTGATGGAGGGGTATCAGCTCCACTCAGCGATACTCTGGAGCACCATGAAATCCACTATGAGACACAGACCTGGTCACCTCCCTGGTCAGTCTCAGCGTCATGGTCACCATTTTTTGCCTTGAGGAAATCTGCGTCCAAAGGAACAGTACAAACTTAGAGCTCTGAGCTCTGCACTCAGACCTCCAGACTCTGCCCCTCCCGTGGCCCAAGCGAACATGTCACCCAGGCATGTGTTCAGAAGCAGAGAGTTATTTACTGCCCAAGAAAAAGGGCAGGACTGAGAGTCCTGGGACACATGGGCTCCTAGTTTAGCCATAGACTTGGCTTCTCAGCAAACTTTCCCAGACAGAGCAGCCCATGGAAAGCTGACTGAAAGTCTGCAAGAAAATGAGAAGAATTCCATTTTCCAGGGTGTACCCTGTTCTCCTCTGTAAAGCCTCCACTGTGGCTTTAACTTCTTTCTTGAGTATGTGCTGAGTCCTTTCCCAAGCTTACATGAGGGGTTTAGGAGAGGGATTTAAGGAAGATTTTCTGTGTGCATCTTCTACCTAGGAAGTCTCCACCTCTTTCCAGTGTATTTATGCACTGAGCCCTTATTGGGGAGCTAATGGAAGCCAAGGATGACAAAGGGGTAAGTCCCACTTTCTCACAGGAATGACAGTCAGATATTGGCTATGGTTTGGGTATGGTTTGTCGCCAAAAGCCTCAGGTGCTGGAAGCTTGGGCCCCATGGGGTGGAGCTGAGGTGGCAGAACAGTTAAGAGGTAGAATCTAATGGAAGGCAATTGAGTCAATGGCATTACTACCCTCAGGAATGCTCGCTCACAGGGGCAGATCCAGTCTTGCCAGACACTTCACTAGATCCCTTGAGAATGGGTTGTTAAAAAAAAGTGAGCCCAGCCCCTCCCTAGTCTCTTGCTTTCTATTTTTCTATGTGATGTCTCACGATACTCCTGCCATGTGACACCATTTGTCATGTGCCCCTTACCAGAAGCCAAGGCTGGCACCATATTCTTTGACTCCCAAACTATGAGCCAAAATAAACCTCTTTCCTTTATAAAGCATCCAGTATTGATTATTTTGTTACAGCAATACCAAAAAGTCTAGAAGAATACTCATGGACATATTTGTTAAAAGCATAGAAATGCGTGAAGATACATGAGAGAAGAAATGTTGATTTTACTTTCCTAAAGGTAGAGTCCAGGCCAGCCAAAAGTGTTTAGTCTCCAAGCCCAGTAGTATGCATATTCTCTGCGCATTTGCAGAATGCCTCTTAGTCTACAATACACCAGCTTCTTTTGGGAGATTTTCTCTTTAATCTATTAGAGAAAATAGATTCAAGCCCCAGCCCACCAGATACCCACTGCACCTGACCTCTGCAGGAGGATGCACTCAGGCATCGGGATGGACTTCATTCTGATGCCTGCAGCTGCAGCCTCAGCACTTAGCCTCCTCCCAACAGATTTGCCTCTGTATGCCAGGGTGAGAAGGAGCTACTGGAAGGTCTCAGCCTGGAAAAGAGGCGTGGAGAGAGCCCCCCACCGCTTCTTTGCCTCATGCTTTCTTTTCAGAGAGCAGATTTGTGTCTTTTTTATTTGATTTGATTTGATTATTTATTTATTTATTTTGGCAGAACTGGGGATTGAACTCAGGCCCTTGCACTTGCCAGGGAAGCACTTATTCCACTGAGCCATCTCCCCGGCCCCTCTTCTCTTATTTTCTTCCCAAGCACCCACTTTTACGATTTCTGTAATTGGGAAGGCCCAGCTCATTCTGGGAAACCCCTCAGTCAAAGCTGAAGAGACCCAGCTCATTTTGAGCATTTTGCCAATTTAGCAATCTGGATGAGTTCATTATCCATCTCCACCTCAGATCCACCCAGACCAACAGCTCAGTCTTTGCTCCGTGGAGAAGAAAACCCACAGTTAACCTGCTGAGGTGTTTCACCTGCCGGCAGCCACAGGCCCTGTTTGTACATCGCAAGGAACCACAGAAGGTGGCCTTTAAGGGCTGTCAATTAGGTCACGCTTCCCCGACAACTCATCGCCCAGGATTAAATGGTATCTTACTGCTGACATAACATTTACACTTCCTTCTGCCAAATTGGTAATGTTAAACTTTCTTTTTAAAACTGATGTGTATGTGCAGAGATAGATTAGGGTGGAGGCCATTCAAGGAGGAGAGAAACCTGCCTTGTGGCAACGTGGTTTTGGACAAAAGTCTGCATGCAGCAGATGCATCACTGGCATGAGAATGCCAGCCCAAAGCCAGAAAAGTTTCAACTTGAGCTTAGCACATCAAACAATGACAGTGTTGGAAACGTTCTGTAATTTAGTTCTTTAGTAAAGAATTAAGTTCATTGTATGAGCTTGGGGGTGGAGAAGGGATGGCATTTCTCTCATGGAAAATTCTGGAATCTCTCCCTCACTCCATGGGTGCTTGTTTACACTTAGATCCTTGGTGATTTTTTTTTCTATTTAAGGGGGTCCAAGGGACCAAAGGCTCAGAAGAGGCAGGCTCTCATGGCTTGCAAAGGCTTGGATGGTGAGTGGACATGGCAGTAGGTTCTGCAGATCACAGTGAGCAAAGATACAAGCATAGCAGGCTTTAACACAGCTCTGGCTTGATGGTCTACATCTCCTCCTTGTGGGAGATGGGGAGATCAGCCCCAAAGACTTTTTTTTAATGTATTTTGTTGTTATAGGGTCTCACTATGTGGCTCAGACTCACAGTGATTCTCCTGTTTTCAGCCTCCCCAGCGCTGGGATTACAGGCATGCCCTGCCACACCTGGACTCTGTGGCCAGCTTAGCCCATGCTGAGGGCAGGACTGGCGCATCATGTGGTGCCAGGGATTGAACCCCAGTCCCTAAGCTTGCCTAAGCTTGCCTAAGCAGGTGCTTTAATCTGCTGAACTATCTCGCCGGTCCCCCTGACTTTTGAATTGAATTAGAGAAGCCAGAGACTCCTAGAGGCTGCAGGTTTTTCTTGAGTTTCCCTCTGAGTCAAATGCACAAACCAGCAGGGGACACTGATGGTGGGACCATGGATAGGGTCACTCCTCAGTATGTCTCCCATGAGAGAGACCCCTCTGGGTTTTTGATTGTCCTTATCTGTGAAATGGAGAGGCAAGACCCTCTGTAAATGTGTGCCTCACATTAAAAAATTCTGGTGCTACCAGAGAATAAAGAAAGAGGAATATTCTGGTGGGAAAAGCTCTGCAAATACAGAAAAGAAAGAGACAAACGGAAGAGCTGATAGCATGGCCAAAGGAAGACACATTCAGCAGAGCAGGAGCAGAAATGTTGGAGCAGCCTCCTCACTGCAGAACCCTGGATCTAGAAATGCCCTTCAGCCCTTGATCTCATCTGAGTGTCAGGCGTCACTGCCCTTCTTCCATTTGGGCCAATTGAGCTATGGCCAAAGGAAGACACATTCAGCAGAGCAGGAGCAGAAATGTTGGAGCAGCCTCCTCACTGCAGAACCCTGGATCTAGAAATGCCCTTCAGCCCTTGATCTCATCTGAGTGTCAGGCGTCACTGCCCTTCTTCCATTTGGGTCAATTGAGCCACGCAAGAAGGACGTGAGAGGGAGATGGGAAGACAGCGAATGGCACTGGCTCTGTCCATGTGTGAGCACCTGACTTCCCTCCTTGGCTTCCAGTTGACCCCTGAGTAAAGACATGGCTCTGTGTCCTGGAGATTAGGTTTTATTATAGAGACAGACTGGGGGCATGTCAACTTTGTCTTCAGGAAGTAAAAAAAGCTGGACCAGGATCTAAAGAAAGGTGTTCTCATTACTCCTCAAATGGGTTTTATAGGATCCTGTCCAGGCACACATCCCAGAGCCACAGGACAGGCTTGCACACAGGAAGGCTGTCTTCGTCACACACAGAAGCACAGTGGTAGAGGACAGGGCCCAGGCTACACCAAGAGCCCATGTGAAAGAACACAAAAGAGACAGTCAACCATAAATCCCTTTAAAAAAAGAAAAGCTAATTTGATTTTGAGTAGCAATCAAAAGTGACTGATGTCCCAGCAGAGAGAAGTAAGGGTCTCCTCCCTATTCCACAATAATCAAACAGAAATTTGGCACTGAGCAAATATACTTGCATAAGAGAATGAATGAATGAGTGAATGATTGGATGAATGGGTGGATGAATGGATGAATGAGCCAGAAAGCTTCTGGACTTCTAGGTTCCACTCTAAATGCATTTTTAGAGAAACTCTAGAAGCTTCAGATGAGTATAATTGGAAGGAAAGGTGGAAAAGTGCCACATGAAGAAGAACTTAAGAAACTAGGAAGGCTTCACCCAGAAAGTGAAAGTCAGGGCCTGGGAAGAAGGATTAGATTTTTGTATGTGTTGTTCTGTGGAGATCTTCAAGCTGATGTAAGGGTCACATCAGCGATGTCTGAAAAAATCACTGGACGAATGTGAATTCTCTGTAAGTGGGAAGACCTTGCAACTCTAACAATTAACTGGTTGTAAGAAGGCGGGTGTGCATGGTGCTCTTCTAAGACCCTCACCAGCCACCTGTTTCTTCTAGAGAGAAGTATTGGGCTGTCATCTATCTCATATCTACTACCTGTAGGGCAAGGCAAATCACCCCAGCTCCTCTGAATTTCAGCTATTCCCCCAAATTTCAGCTACTTCTCAGTTAAATGGAGAAAGTTATCCTTCTGGCGACAAGTTGGAAAAAAATAGCTCTATAGTTCCCAACTCTGAGGCATAAGGGAAATAAGTCACTGTGGGAGGAACAATGGGGAT
>NW_004524612.1:9796285-9802273 GCF_000260255.1 Octodon degus | reverse complement strand
TGCTTTCAGCTGTGTGATTCCCACTTTGTTCTGTGTTAGTGTCCTCTGCACTTGTTATGGGTGGGCCTGGGTTCTGAGATTGCATTTTGCTCCTTCTCGTTGTCATTTTCCCACACACTCCCCTGGCCTGGACTAGGACTGGATCTGGGGGTTCCCAGAAAGCGACAGAAATTCCTACTCTGTGAGCAGGGTGGGGGGGGTACTACAGAGTGATGGAGGGCGTCCCAAGAGGGTGAAAGATAGTGTCACCCATGCTGCACCTGGGCTGGGACCAGTAGGTCATGCCAGCACAGGGTAGCCGGAAGCTCTCCCACACACTCACCAGGCCTGGGCTAGGACTGGATCTGGTGGTTCCTGGAATGCAGCAGAAATTCCTACTGGGCAGGCAGGGTAAGGAAGGTGCTGCAGAGTGGGGGGGGGGTGTCCCAAGGGGGTGGAGGAGGGTCTCACCCACGCTGCACCTGGGCTGGGACCAGTAGGTCCCGCTGGCACAGGGTAGCCAGAAGCTCTCCCACAAACTCACCAGGCCTGGGCTAGGAATGGGTCTGGTCTCAATTTTATTAATTTCAACAGACACAGCATATGATACAGAAAATGGATCAGAACAAAAGAAGAAGGCACACAAGTAGAAGGCTGGAGGCTTGAGGAAAAATTTCCCATTTCTAACTTTTATTTAAGTTTAGCTATGCTTTTAAGTCAAATCATTCTGATGCCTTATAGATCAGTTTTACATTCAAGGCTTACACTACAGTGTCAATTTGTTTTCTAGAACCTTCTTGACTTTAGATCTCAGTTTGTGTGTAGTAATGCCTGAAACATGTGTCAGTGTTGTAGAAGTGAAAGGACAGGATAATGATGTCCCTATGCCGTTCCAGTGAACATAGAAGGAAACAAAAAAAATCTCCATACCTATTTTTTCTCCAAAATGACACGATTCTAAGCCTTTCACCTACATAGTTGGGTAGGCTTCTCTAAATGCACCATGGTAAATGGAGAAAGCATGGGTGCTACCTTTAGGAGCAATCCCAAATCCTGACTGCACCTCTATATTACCTGCATGACATAGAAGTTTTCTGACCTTATTGAAACTTAGATTCTCCATGTTCAAATGGAGGCAGTGGTGCCTTATGTACAGAGTTGTTCTAAGGATCAAATGAGATACATCCAGCATACAGAAAGTCATCAAGCATTACTGGTTAATTTTTTTTCTTTTTTGAAAAAATGTCTAAGATTTATCTGATGCATACATAAATTTTGCACACCACAAATACATGAAAGTCACTCAATATGTTTTATGCATGTTTTACCAAGAAGTTCCATTTTAAATGTTTGGATTGGCATTCTTTGGTAACCACTTCACATGCCACAAAGTCAATATACCATAATATATAGCTCCCATATTATTGGATATGGAAGTTGTAGATAGATAGATGGGTTGATATATTAAAAATAGACTCAGGGAGAAAGGAAGAAAGTACAGGAGGACTTACCATAAAGAAAATTGAAGATAAGTCTCTAAGATATAGTAATTTCTACTGGGCTGTGCTCTGCCTCCACGGGACCTCATATGTAGACTTTCCCATAGGAGAAAGACTACATCTTCTGAATTTAAATCACTCGAATAGGAGGACCAGAGAACAGGGCTACTTGCTTCCATATTCAAAGCCAGATTACACAAATACAAAGAAAATAAATCAATAAAAATAGCTAAGAGACATTTCCAAACATGTCCAGCTGCAAAAATTTATGGCTATTAGCTCCTTGAAAAAGGGCATTTCAGATAAGACAACTATTTGTACAGAAAACAAAAATGAAACATATATTGATTGATTTTCAGTTGATGCTTTCAGTCTTTCAAGAGGCACAAACTAGGGGGAAAAACCTACTTAACCAGTTCCCCCTTGGCCAATATCTCATCCAAGAAAAACCCACCCTCACCCAGTGAATTTAGACTAGAAAGAAATTTCTAAAAAGCTGAATTCTGATGTTTTAGGGCCATTCATTTTTCTCCATCTTACTTTCATAAAAGAAATGTTCAAAGATTAACTAAGATAGAGTTTGAGACTTTTTTGAGTTAGAGATTTTTCCATGGCTATGTTAGATCCTTGAGTAGTCCATAAGGGAGGGGTGACCCATGGAGAAATTCTCTAAAAAGGGTAGTAAGGTTTCCTCTATTAATTGTTCCCAGACCCAATGTAGGTTGGGTTAAATTTGTCCAACCTAACCAAAACATTTGTTTCACACAGCTGGTAAATAGGATCAAAAGAAATGACAACGTTAGAGCAACTGGATAACTCTGAAGGCGCCCTTACTGTACTATTAAGATGCAGATGCTGGCTTAGCTGAGGTACCCTGGCCCCCTGAGAGCAGGATAAGCTTATCTCAAACTGCCATTTATGTCCTGTGTGATCTGACAACTTGGCTTGAATAAGAAATGTCTTGCAGATCAGGAAAGCTCTAGGCATCTGTGGATGACTGACATGTGAACCACAAGAGAGGAGGAAGGCCCCACCAGGATGGAGGCACATCAGCCAGTAGGCTTGAAGCCTACATGAGATAAAAGGGGAACGAAAGAAGAGGTCCACTCCCCTGTGTTGCAAAGGACCTCAGGTCTTCCTCATGGCCTTTGGGCATGGGTCTTCAGTCCTGTCAAGTTACTGGTTCAGACTCTTCAGCTTTCTGACAGAGCTGCACACCAGTCATTCTGTGGTGAACTTCCAGGCCTCAACCTTTGACAGCCATTGAATGCTTCAGCTCGCTATCATGTAGACCACCAGTTTGGATTGTTATGCCTCTGATTCACAGAAGGCCACTGGGACTCTTCACATTGTGATCCTGTAAGCCATCTTAATATAGTCCTTGTGTAAACACACACACACACACACACACACACACACACACACTGATTCTCTTCCCCTAATGAATCTTAATACACCTTGTCAAATCCAAACCCTCAACAAGAAGGTCACTAGTTCCCTATAGGCTCCTTTCAGCCTCAGTGCAGAAGCAAAACTCTTCATTTCTTAAAGCAACACAAACTTTCACGTGAAGAATTCCAAGTGTGGTAGACTTACTAAAAATGGGCTGAGGTGGGGAAGGACAGCAGTGAGTGTGATATCACAGCAACATGAAGGCTTTCAAATAGAACATCTGATAGCCCTAATCTTAATTTTTACTGGTTGGGTTTTTTTCTGCTTGCTTCATGTCATGTGGCCCTCAGCTTCCATTCAACTTCTAATTCCCTCAGCCTCTTTTTCTTTTCCTTGCTTTGCTATCCTTTCCTTAAGAACCAGGAGAGTTTTCTCCTTCATTCATGCAGGGCTACACTGCACCATGTTTTGTTGCCTTGACTCATCCCTCCAAATTTTTGCCTTCTTACCTAAGCAGTAAAATGCTGTTCCAAACAATGCCATTTCCCCCAAGAAGAATTCTAAAAGTCTAATAATAATAATTTCCTTGCATTACATAGGAGAGTTACAGTGTATGAAAATTTTCGGATAGAAAAGGTAACTTAAAAAGAAAACCTTTTTGTAATCTGACAACGACCTTAGCTGTCTCCAGAGGTAGACAAATACTAAAAGGTTAGTTTAAGGTTAATGCTTAGGGTTAGGCTTTGAGCTACACCTGGATGAATCAAAGAAGTTCAAAATATAATATGAAAACAGAAGACCCAGAATAACCCATATATATATATATATATATATATATATATATATATATATATGAAAGACATGAAGAATCGACACTACCTAACCTCCAGGCTTATTGTTAGCAACAGTAATGAAGACGATGTGGCACTGAAGAAAGAAGAGAAATGCATCCCTCAGTAGAACAGAATAGAAAGCATAGAAATTGTTCAATAGAACAGAATAGAATGAACATAATATATTAAGAAAAGACACAACAGCAAGAAAAAAAATAATGGCAAACACTTATACACCTAATAAGAGATCATCAATATATAGGAAACGAAAATCCCCTTCTCCATCCCCCTGAATCCCATCATCCAATCCAGATCCAGTCACTGCTGGCTGGCGGCTGCGATGTGCCAGGCATCCAGTATGCTGTTTGGCTTAGTTTGACACAAGCATTTTAACTTAGAGAGGTCAAGTGACTCACTTGGATTCACTCACCAAAAGAATGGGGGAAAATGTGAATGACGATCAAGTGAAAAGACCAGAGTTCAAGTTTCTCCATGGTACTATTCTGCTCTGTGGGGTCCACCATACATGGCCCACATCTCCAGGGCTAAAACACACATATGTGACATGTTTCTGGTTATTGTGGCTGTTGTTAAGGGCTAAGTGGTGAGGTAAATCCCTTTAATATGGAAAATCAGTGTTTCAAAATACAGAGAATCCTGAGTCAATCATATGCTTGCATATAAAAGAAATTAACTCTTTTCTCATATCTTCAGATAGAATGGAACTTTGGACTCTGTTTATTCTCTAAATTCAGAACAAAGGTCTATCATACAGTCCCCTCAAAGGCAACCGATGCTATAGGATTTATATCCAACTCACCAACACACATTGATATTGGAGGGGTTTAAAAGAAACATGAATTCCCTAAAGTTAAAGGAGTTAGTGAAGTCTTAGCACAGGACTAAATGAGCACTGAAAGGGTAAGAAAGTGCCTGAGGAGGCCACTGCTTCTGCCTCATCAGAGCCACGAGAGGGGAAGGACAGAAGCGGGGTGGAACAGAATGGAAGGCAGACTTGCCAATGCAAATCCACAGGACAGGAGCAACAAATCTGAGCTCCTAGCCTCAAAAGTAGTAGCAGGATTTGGAAGCCAGAGATCTAGCAGTCTACGTGAAGGTGGCACCAGCATGCTCTAGCTGTCAGTGGGAAGGGAGAGGAGTGTAACTCTCCGGACGAAAGCTGGGGAAAGTGACAAGATTCCACCCCCCGGTGTCCAAATGCATGGGGCTAGGCTGCTGCGGAACAAGGCAGAATAACCTGCACTAGCATTTCCAAGACAGTCTATTTTCTCAGTGTTTAACGCTGTAGGAGAACCACTTGAGGTCACCATCGCAGCAAGCCCAGTGGGTAGCCGAGAACCCTAGTACCATTGTCACTCATTTTTATAGACAGAAACTGGGTCTGAGATTTGATAATTTCCCTGAAACATTCAACTGCTGAGCAAATGGGGCAGCCAAGGTTGGAAACTACTGTTTGACACCAAGTTCACACTCTTCAGCGGAACATCCTACACAGCAGATTAGCTGGAGGCCTGGTGACCACCAGGGACACCAGGAGGTCAGCCAGGTGTCTGTCTTTAGCTGCAGCTCAGTGGGAGGTTGCCAAGCCAGAGAAAGTGGGGAGGCTGGAATGACAGAGCCCTTCAGCACCCGGCAGGCACCTACCTATCCCTAGCCCAGTGCCAGCAAGGTCACTCTGCTAAGAGCGCATGTCAGCCAAAGGGTTGAACCACTGGATCAAGCTTATCAGGATCTCCTCTGTTTATCTTCTCTCATCTCCACATCCTGATAAAACTCACTCCCTTTCCCACCCAGCCCTGTGCACTTTGGAAACAGTCACCCACCTCTGCCAAATCCCAGACTGGGCCTGCTGAAGAGCAGAGCCCAGAACAGGGCAACACAGTGTGGCCAGCAGTCTGCACGACAAGACCCAGCCACACCCAACCATGATGAAGTGGGAATGTCTTTCCTCAGCTCCCTGTTGGGGCTTTCCTTCCTTGCCCCCACACTGCACGCAGTGATCCAGTGTATTTGGGGACAGTGGGTATCAAGCATGTATGCCTACTTCTTCCTTTATAATCCTTTAAGTAAAACAGTCCTTTGGGAAAGGATGTGATTAACTCAATTACTTTAATATTTAAATGGTTGATGGTGGCTTTACATAATCACTAGGTAATTTACACAACACAAATTCTGACTTAGGCCAAGAGAATAAAGCATGCTCCACCTACAAACACATACAAGCTGAGGCAAGGAAGATCACCTAATGAAAGGAAATCAGAGTG
>NW_004524612.1:9769336-9789246 GCF_000260255.1 Octodon degus | reverse complement strand
AATGAATAGAATGATTTGTTCTAATGGTGTTTGTAAATAGGATCTCAAGTCTGCATCTTGTACAGCAAGTAGCCACTAAGAAGAATGTATGCAGCGTGTTAATTATTGAAACTGTCCTAGCGATTCGATTTGAAACTGTCTCATTGCTATTTGTTTATCAATAAAATTATGGGAAAAAAAGAAATATTGAAGAAAAAAAAAACAAGAAAGGAAATCAGGGACTTTTGAATTAGGGAGTCCTTGAATACACAGCTTCAATTTACCCAGCTCATTGAACCAATTTCAAGTCTTGCTTTAGGAAAAATGATATATAAAAAAGCAGTCATACATCATTTTGTGTCAACATCAAATTTCATCATCTCAATTTGTAATGAGCATCTCAAATACTGAGCAAAGGATTGACTTTGTGAAAACAGTGTTTTAAAATTGTTCTGGCAGAAAATATGGTCCCTAGGGCTGGGGAGATAGCTCAGTAGCTAAGCACCTGCCTGGCAAGCACAAGGTCCTGAGTTCAATCCCTGGTTCATAAGAGAGAGAGAGAGAGAGAGAGAGAGAGAGAGAGAGAGAGAGAGAGAGAAAATATGGTCCCTGACTTCAACTAACATACCACCCACTTTGGAAAATGATACTGAAACATAGTTTGTGCTAATACTGATAGGATAAATTTTTATGCCCGTAACTTGTATTCTGAGTAACTACTTCAAAGATAACAACATGCAATGTGTTACCTACTGTTATTCTCCCAGTATTGTGTTAGGAAATATTGTTCTACTTCTCTCCCATGAAATAAAAAATTAACATTTAATTAATGATGTTATTGAGTATTAAAAGCAGTTGAAGAGAAATTTGTTAAACTTGTATTCTAAAGATTACTGAACACAGCATGAGGAGATAAAAAGATGGAAAGTACAAAAGAGAGCCAGAGGGGGGCACGTGGAGTATGCAGCATGAGGACCTGAACGTGTGGAAGCAGAGCTTCAGGAGACCAGGAGGGCTACCTTAGGAAAAGGGGAGTATCTCAAAGAATGAAGTCTAAGGATTTTCAGAAGTTATAAAAAGAACCTAGTTTAAAGGATCCAGAAAGAGAAACACAGGAAAAATAGAAAGAAGCCCACAATTAGTTGCAATATGGACAAACTTCAGAATGCCAAAGACAGAAGTTCCTAAAACCTACCAGTGGTTTGGTTTCTGGCGAGGGCTCTCTCTTCCCAGGTTAAAGAGAGGCCTTCTCTCTGTATCCCCACAGGACAGAGAGCAAGAGAGAAGGATGGAGAAGTAGAGGGGGCAGATGTTCCGGCACCTCATAAGGGCACTAACACAATAAATCAGGGCCCCATCCTCAGGAACTCGTCTGATCTTAATATGGCCTTTTAGATCCTGTGTCTAAATTTAGTCACGTTGGGTATTTAGGCCTTTACTGCATGAGAACCTGTTTCCATTGACAGCAAGACAACAATAAGGAAACAGGACATGTCAAACCTTCAGAGCAGCTGGGTAAGGATGTGGCTTGGCAGCAGGATGCTTCCCTGGCTTGCGCATCCCCACTACCACACACAAAAAAAGTGAGTACAAGTAAGTCAAAATTGAGGAAAAAAAACACCAAAAATCAATTATCTATGAATCCAGCTCTAGTTTATAAATAAGAAAAACAAAATATATCTTTTAGAAATAGAAAATACAATAATGATAAAATTAATAAATACAATAGAAAATAAATACAAAGTTTTTTTTTAAGAGTTAACAAATTAAAAAAACTAATAAACATTGGGTGATATTTATCATTAAAAAAGCAAGTAGGAAAAAACAAAGCAGAAAACCATCACAATATTAGGTAGGAAAAGGCAAATGTTAACTGTAGAAACTGCAGAGTTTAAGAGAGTATTAATAGAATATTATGATAAAGTTTATATCAGTAAATTTAAAGTTTTAAATTATATAACACATAACATAATATTTTTTTGTGGTGGGCTCAGTCCACCCTAGGGGTGGAGTTGGCCGGGCACGTGGTGCCAGGGGTGAACTGAACCGCGGTTCCTGTGCGCTTGCTTAAGCTCGCCTAAGCAGGTGCTTCAGACTGCTAAGCTATCTCTCCGGCCCCTATAGCACAAATTAAAATTTATTTTATAAGACTATACCCTTGTATCTCTGTTGAAAAGAAAGAGCAATCCTGAATGTTCTGTAACTGTTCAGAGAAAAATCAATGACTGCAAGTTATTGTACACATAAAACAGAGCAAAGCAAAAGCAAAAACATGCACATCAGACCATTCTATCATCTCATACACTCTAAAGGAACTCAGCTTTATCCTCAAACTATCTAGCATATAGAAAAAGAGAGAATACTCTTGAATCATATTAAGAGTTTGGCATAAACAAGATACCAAAGCTTGGCAAAGGTGAAGGAAAAACCTCAGGCAGATCTTAGTCAAAAACATACATTTGTGGAAACATCCTATAAAATTAGATCAACTTAGCATATGAGAGAAGAAGATCACGCATTATAGGTAAGCTTGGCTCGTTCCAAGAATGCAAGATTGTTAATGTAAGAAAATAATACAATTCACATTTCAACCAAATTAAGGGAGTAAGAAAAATCTCATCATATATATATAATATCTATATATTATATATATATGAATGATAAAATTAAACACATATCTACAAATAAAGCTCAGCAAACTATTTATACTGTATAAAGAAATATCCTTCCCCAGATAAGCTTGGTGGTGCACACCTGTAATCCAGTACTCAGGAGGCTGAGGCAAGAAGCTTGTTATGAGGTCAAGGCCAGCCTGGACTACATATCGAGACTAAAACAGAAAGAAAACTCTTTCTTCAAGGAAAATGTATCTTGAAAAACTTGAGAAGTAAACATCAGGTTTAAATATGAAACTTTGAAGGCTTTCCCCTTGAGAGAAGTAATCACAGTGCTCACTATTAACCGCTGTTAATAGCTTGGTCCAGTATTCCTTTGGACATCCTATACAGCACAGCTAAGTACAAGAAGAAAAGATAAGTGAGGCTTAGAAGTAAAGGAAAAAATTGTTTGCCAGGCAGGATGGCACAGTCTCAACACTCTGGGAGACCCGGGCATGAGGACCGTGAGTTTGAGCCCAGCCTGTGCAATCTAGCCAATTAGCAAGATTCTGTCTCAAAATAAGAAATAAAGAACTATGGATGTAGCTCAATTTAAAGGCCCTAGATTCAATTCCTTTCACAAAGCAAGGAGGAAAGTGGGGGAGGGGAGGAAGAGGCCAGAAAGAGGAGGGAGGAGAAAGGAGAGAGCAGGAGAGAGAGGAAGAGAGGAAGAGGAAGAAGAGGAGGAGGGGAGAGAACTGCCATCCACAGGTAATGTGCTTATCTATGTAGGAAGCAAGGTACAGATAAATCATTAGGGTCACTGTGAAGTTAGCAGCATCATTGGATGGACAGTAAGTCAATGCTGAATAATCGTCAGCACCATCCACATAAGAAACCCTGTACATGAGTGTTTACAGCAGGTATATTCACCACTGGTAAGAAGGAAATGTCCAAGAGGTCCTTCCGCACGGTAACTGATAAGTTGTAGGGCCGGCCAAATAGCTCAGCAGATTTAAGCGCCTGCAAGCAGACGGAAGCGCCGGGGTTCAATCCCCAGGCCTGCCGCGCCGCCCCCATCCCTGGGGCGCACTGAGATGGCAATTGAGACTGGGTGTGGTGGCACGCGCCTGTAATCCCAGCACTTGCGAGGCTGAAAACTGGAGAATCACTACAAGTCCGATCTAGTAGTGAGATCCTGAACACCCTGTAGACCCTTCCCTAAAATACAAAAAAAAAAAAAAAAAAAAAAAAAAAAAAAAAAAACCCTGATAAGCGACGGGACAGACAAAGCAATCTTATCCAGCATTGAAAAGCAAGGAGCGATCAAACCATGAAAAGACTTGGAGAAATCGCAAATGCACGTTACTAAGTGAAGAAAGCCAGTCTGAAGGAGCTACACACAGAATGACTCTAACTATGCAACATTTCGTCAAAGGCAGAATGAACTATGGAGATAGTAACAAGACAAGCAGTTGCTGGGACAGGGGAGGGAGGGATGGAAAGGCGGAGCCTTTCATGAATCTACTCTGCATGATCAGTGGGGCCAAATACATGGTGTAATACATTTGACCAAGCCCCTAGTCTGTACACCACCAACAGTGAACCCTAATGTGGACACTGACCACTGGGTGCTCAAAGTCCTCTGTTAAACTTTGCCGTGAACCTGAAACTGCTCCAAAAAGTAAAGCCTTTTTAAAAATTCATAGAACTGGACCAGGGAGATAGCTCAGGGGCATAAGCACCTGGCAAGCATGAGGTCGCGAGTTTGATCCCTGATACCAGAAAAAAAAAAAAAAAAAAAAACAGTAAAAATCATACTCCTGGTCTGGGAAGATAGCTGGGCAGCCTAAGCACCTGCCTGGCAACTGGGTTCAATCCCCAGTACCACTGCTGTGCCTGCCCCAGAACCCGGCGTGCTAGCACACGCCTGAAATTCCAGTGCTGAGGAGGCTGAGACAAGAGGACCACTACAAGTCCAAACTACATATCGAGAGCCTGTATCAACAAATAATAAAACAAAATAAAATTATATCCTAAAATGGAGTGAATCATAACTCTAAAAACCTCTAGTGCTATGCATCAGTAACAAAAAGATAAAGCACAATTTTAAAAGAAAAAAGAAAACAATAAAAGTAAAAAATGTTCACAATCACCTAAAAATATTTTTTATTTTAGTTTATTTTAAAGAGTACAATAAAAAACAAATATCAAAAAACAAAGATAGAAACAGAGATATACAACAATACATATGGTTTTTTTTTTTTGGCAGAACCGGGGATTGAACTTAGGCCCTTGCGCTTGCCAAGGAAGCACTTATTTCACTGAGCCATCTCCCCGGCTCCAACAATAGAAGATTAACGAAGGTTGTTATACTACTTATTTTTATCATCAGATCTGTTGTTCAGATTAACAGATATAGGTATGCAAGATTGGTTAAAAGATTAAACAGTAGTGCTTACTTTCAATAAACCTTAATTTTTTTCTTGTCTTTTTCAAATTTTAATTTTTTTAATTTATGTTAAAGAGAGTATAGTAGTAATTGATAAGACATTATCAATGGTACACATTTAGAACACCAAGATGAGAGGTATTCATTCAACTGTGATTTTTGTAGTGTACATTGGTGTCTTTATGTAGTTGCTCAGATTACAGATATTAGCAAATAGAATTAGTCAAAGTGAAAATTGGAAACATTAACCGCTACCTTCAAATAAACTGATAGAAATTAGTAGTGCAATCATCTCAGCTATCCTGTATATAAACTTGCATGATAAAGAGTTTTCTATTTCAGTTTGCAGTACTGCAAATCGAACTCAGGACTTTGAGCTTGTTAGGCAGACGCTTATACTGCTGAGCTATATCCCCAGCAACCTAAAAATATAAAGATGTACCAAAGAATGGGGTACACATTCATTTATGCAGAAAATGCAAAAATGTTATTTAAATCCCTATATCAGTCAGGAGCTGTGCCGTAGCTGCGGAGAGGGAATTGGTAGCGCACAAGTGTTACCTGTCTTTGTGCACAACCACACAATCTAAAATGTCAATGGGAGAGCAAAGGACCAGTAGCACATGCTCGAAAAGTGAAGTAGAAGGATTTCCCTCTAGTTACCAGGAGTTAAGACACAGCTCTAATACTTACAGCAGTGGATAAACACACCGGCTAAGAGAACAGAGCAGAGAAAAACTGAAGATTATGCACCCACATAGATCCCTGTCGTACACAGTTCTCAAAAATCCATCCCAGGTAGATTAAAGTCTTAACTGTGAACAGCAAAACTATAACCTTCGCAGAAGTCCACATAGGATAACATATTTATTACCCTGGAGTAGGAGAAGATGGCCTATGTAAGAAAAACTACAAATTATAAAAGGCTACATTAAAATTAAGAACTTCTGTTAATTGAAAGACACCATTAAAACAGTGAAAAGTTAAATTACAAAGTAAGAAAAGACAGACTCAACCCATATATTAATATTTAAAGATTTCCTACAAGATAAAACTAATCCAAAAGAAAAATTGGCAAAATATATAAACAGTCAATTTGTGGTAGAGAAAAGCAGAATCACCAGTTTATATAACTATCATCTTAATTTTCTTTGTCCAGATTATTGTGAGGTTGAGAATAATTTGTAAGTTGTTGAATGAATGGGCCCTTCTATCCCCCACTGCTCAAGGTCTACGGGGTGGATTTTGCTAGACTCGGGCCATCTTCTCTACAATGTTAGGGGGTCATGGGCTGTAGGACGCTTCCATTCTTCACCAGGCCACCTGTGACAATGAGCTTTGTCAACTTGATTGGCTCAGTAAAGCACACTTCTGGGTGTGTAGAGATGGCTCGTGGCCATCCAGGGTGCTGGCCCCTTCCTTTCTCTGTTGCGCTGCTCTGATTCCCCACATACGTGGGCTCAGCAGCTTCACCCAACCATGCTATTCCCCCATGACGCTCCTGCTTGGAGCCCCCTGACCATGGGCTGAAATCACTGTGACCAGGAGCTAAGCAAAACCGCTCCTCTTATAAACTGTGGATGTTAGATATTGCGTCCCCGCAAGGGAGAAGCCAACCGACACACCACCCCATCTCACATTCTATTGTTGAACAGTTTAGTTTGGGACTGTTTTTATAGCATCCAAATTATGCTAATCAGATCAGGATCTATGTGCCTTACTGTTTCTCATAATTTCTTCTTTAAAAAACAAACATCTCAATTAAATTTAACTCTTCCTAGTATTCCTTATTTCCTTCAGAGTTTTATGAGGGAAAAATACCCTCACGGTATTTTTCTTAAAATATATTTATTCTGACTCCTTTGAAATTTTTAAATCTTAATGTATGTTTGTGATACACAGTAACTACACTTGCACTGGGGAACTGGTACACATACATGCTGCATTTTGATCACTTTTACCGCCTTTGCTGGCCCCCTTCTTCCTGGGAGGCCCTTCCCCTTTATTACTGTCTCTGTTTTGTTTTGAGCTTTAAAGTAGTTGTATTTTTGGTCTCTCCTATCACAAAAACCATGGTGCTTAACTGAAGATAGAATTCTACATTCAGCTATTTCCTCTGACGCTGTGGTCTGTTATTCAGTTGTCTTTGGCTTCTCCTGTTGAAAGGTCTTCTGTCAATCTCATTGTCATTTTTTGGTAAGGTACATCTTTTTCTCTTGCTGCTTTTAAGGGTATGTCTATCCCTGTGTTCAGCTCCAATTTTGCTAGAACAAACACTATTTTTTAAAATATTTTGTGTGTATTCACTCTTTGATTAGGTAGCAGAAATCTAATGATAATTTTAGCTTCATTTAAGTATTTGGTAAATAGATAAATAACCACTCCAAGTAGCAAATGAAAGCAGCTCTATTCCACAAATAGTGATGCTGTCACTCACAGAGTGTTCAAAATTATGCCACAGGTAGTACATTTCCCATGTGGGCCATGACTGTCTTGGTTAGTTTTCTTTGTTTTTGTTTTCCTAGAGTTTTGAAATTCCTTTCTGTTTCTTTGTTGAGAGAGAAAACACACCCTCCTCACCTTGTCTCTGGAATTTTTCAGCTTCTTCTTATCCAGGGGTCAAACTACAGGGCAGCTCCAGCCCAAAACTTGAAGCCTTTTACAGACCTTGGGAGGAAGTAATGGCTCTCGTTTTTTTACAACATTGTAGAAGGAAGACCAGAAAGAATCCAGATTCGAGGAGCCCATGTCAGGGAGAATACTGAACAATGTGCCCATAACATTCCATAGTCAAGACTGTTTGAATCCAATATATAACAATCAAATGGGTCAACAAGGTGGGAAAAAAAAAACATGGCTTTTTGTAAAGTCTTATTGCATTGGTGATTAAGTTTTTGGCTTCCCTGAGTTGTAATGACTGAAGAGGAATTCTCCTGGGCCACACATAAAATAGTTAACATAGTTAATGTACGTAAGTAACAATGCCTCCTCTTGTTTTATGATTTTATTACAACAATTAAAAAAGAGCAACATAGACATAGACCTAGCGGGATATTTGACCTTGTTTTTGTGAAACTAATGCGTCTCTGCCTGGTCCAGTGGAAGTGACTGTAATCCTCAGTGAGTCTCAAAGCGCTGCTCAGAAATTTCTGATCTGATTGCACCCTTCATATATTCATCCTTGAAAATAGCTGTTCACAAATACACACACTGCCCAAAAGCGATGACATGGGTGATATATGACTGCAAGATGAGGGATATTTTTCCTCTGGGAAAAGGGATCTCTATAAAATCATGCACACACACGAAAACGTTTGATACAGTCTCATCCTTATACCATCGCTCCTGCAGCCACACACACATGTGGAGCGAGGTGGAGACGGGGCTTGGTAACTGCTGTGCTTTCCTTGCCAAGCCGCACAGGTGTGTGCAGCCTCTGATGCACTCAAGCTCTGTAGGACTCACAGTCTTTGTTTGGCCCACAGGCAGAGTGAGCACTGCATCACGCCCTGCTTTACCCAGCGTTCCATTCTCTCTGCTTAGTCCATGCTCCAGCACTGCACAGTTGGGTCATGAAATATGCTGCTAGCATGTAATAAAGTTAACAGTTTATGATCTTATGGGGCCACATTACTAGCTATCCAGGGCTGTATGTGGCCTAAGATTGTGAATTGGACAGGCCTGTTTTACTGAAACCAAGATTGGGATTAGATTAAGATGGGTTACACAAGTTCAAGATCAGATCCTATCTTTATTTAAAAGTTTGACCTTTTGTTTATCAAGTATTTTTACATTAATTTAGATTTTTAAAAATTGTATTAAAAGATTACATACCTTGATGAGTGAGCCTTTTGGTGCCCTTAAACATTTGCATCCAAAGTATTCACCTCTCTCAGCGCCTAGAACCCTGGGAGCTGGCCCTTGTGAGGAAGTATGCCAGGCCCTGCTCTGCAGCGTGGCTTGGGTCCATTCTTCTGGAAGACTCTCTTTAGGTCACTAGAGGTGGTTCTACCCCAGCTCATTAGGTCTAGACTGCCATGTGGCTGCATCAGGACAACTCTTTGTTGGATTCCTGACTAAGAGACACCATTGCTTGGATCCACATTGTGACCCCACAAGGTCCTCTTGGGTCTGGGCATGGTCTTAAAGTGCTCTGCAATTCCTGGTGGCACAGCGGGGCACAGCGTCCTGGGAGCAAGTTCTAATCATAGGAGCAGGCTGGCCAACGGCAGTGCTTGGTCCACTGTCTTTTCGCTGCCAAGAGTCGGCAGTTAAGGAAGCCAACACCAATCTGCTATTTTATTCAGTTTCTTTCCTCATAAGCAATTTTCCACAATCTTTTTTTCTCCTTTGTGTCCTGAAATTTCCTAACATTTATCTGGGTGTCCTTCCAGCTGAGCTCTGGGCAGTCTTCTGCATTGTAAAGGCTCGTGTCTCGTCTGTCTACTGGGAAATCTGCTTCTTTTGATAATCTGGTTATGTTTTCCCCTCTATTTCCTATTTACTTTCCTAAATTTCTATTGATTTGATGTTGAAAATTCTGACTTGATATCTCATCATTTCTTGCATCCTGTTTCATGGATGTTTTAATTTCTGGAACCATTTTTAATTCCCAAGAGCATATTTTTTTTCATGTTTCCATTTTCATAATATCCTGACTTTTTTCATCAATGTAGATCACAATTTTATAATAGATCCCTGCCACATTCTACTTCATGAGGTTTTTTCATCAAGTTCTGTTAAACATACATTTTTGGTAGGAATTTAAACTGCGTATTTGTGACAACTGAACAACAGGTTCATGCAAGGTGTGCATCTGTAAGGTAATACATTCTTAATTTTAAAGCAGCAACTTTAAAAGAAAATTAAATTGGGATCTATTTTTACCTACCTGTTTGGACCAAGCAAGTCTTAAGGTAACTTGCACAATTAGAGGAATCATTTTCTGGTCTAGAAAAAGCTGGCTGGACACTGAATCCAGGATATGAGGCTTCATAATTCTGTACTCACTGATTCCTATCCTGCTGTTCCAAATCTTTCTTGTCCTCTTAACCACATTTTTCTCTGAGACTGCAGGGATCACCAGTTCCGGTGCCATGGATGAGTACCAGCCCCTGCTGGCCTCAGGACCTGGGCCACCCAGCAGAGGTGAGCAGCAGCCCAGCAAGCAAAGCTTCCTCTGCACTGACAGCTCAGCCCACCGCTGGCACCACCATGTGAGCGTCACCTCCAGACTGATCAGGAGCCCCGTGAGGTCCTCATAGGAGCCCCAATCCTACCGTGAGCTGCGCACACAGGGATCTAGCTGCGCACCCTGTGAGAGTCTAATGAAAACAAAGTGCACACAGTGTAACAGTAGAAATGAAGTGCACAACAAGTGTCATAAGCGTGAGGCATCCTGCAGCCACTGTACCACACCTTTTTCCCCATCAGGGGAAAAACTGTCCCTCGTGAAACTAATTCCTGGTGCCACGAAAGTTTACAAACTGCTCCTGGAGAGTTCTCTTCTGCCTGCCTATCACCACAATGCTGCAAAAGCAGCTGTCTCTCTTTCTCCCCCACCCTCTCTGCCTTTCTTGCCTGCATACCTACTTGGCTGGGGTGAGTTGGAGGGGCAGATGACACTTAAGCCTCACTCCATGGGAGAAAGATCAGGGGTCAGGAGTCCTAGCTTGCCCACTTGCTGCCTGCAGATGGATCTCATATTAACCTTCGATAATATGTTACCCTAAGTAGCCCTTTGCTACCCAAAGTGGGATCCTCAGCCTAGAACACTGACATGCTCCGGACCTTGTTGGGAAGGGAGACGTCCAGGCACCACCCAGACTTCATGAACCCTAACTTGTGTTTTAACAAACTATTGTGTGTATACTTAAAGTGGAGCAGCAGTGATTTAGCTGATCTGAGTTCAAATTTCCTGACAAAGAAGAGGCTTCCGTGCCAACATGATTTTATCCTTCCAAAATCTCCACATTTAAAAGAAACACGTGGGGAGCTGGGGAGATAGCTCAGCAGTTTAAGTGCCTGCCTGGCAAGTGCCAAGACCCAGGTTCAATCCCCAGTACTGCATGCCATGTCAGCCCTAGAACCCAGGCCCACTGTGCCAGCCACTGAAACCCAGCATGGTGGTACATGCCTGTAACCCAGCACTGGGGAGGCTGAGACAGGAGGATCACCATGAGTCTATTCAAGAAGGGAACACACAGACCTCCAGCATGCTGGGAGCAGCCTTGCCCATTTTACCCGCAGCTCTTCGATACACCATAAACCTGGCCAAGGACAGGTCCCCGCTCAGCAAGAAGCCCAGAGAAAACAGCTGTGCTTGACTAAAAGAGTAAACCACACCAGCTGTTTATAAAAAACCAAACAAAAGGTGACATGTGCTTCACTTCTTTCATCCTACATTTTAACGTGGTATTGAAAGTTTTTTCACACCAGTACCAGAAGAGTCCTTTTTTAATTTTGCTTTCTGTTTTTATTTGCTGTTTACAGCTGTACATTCTTTAGTGTACTGATGTACCATAATTTATTTAAACATTCCCTTATTGAGGGTCAGCCAAATGCCTCAGCAGATTAAAGTGCCTGCTTAGGCAGATGCAGGAACTGGGAGTTCAAGATGGTGAGCGAGACTGGGCGTGGTGGCGCATGCCTGTAATCCCAGCACTTGGGAGGCTGTAAACAGGAGAATCACTATGAGTCTGATCTACATAGTGAGACACTATAGACCATGTAGACCCTGTACTAAATACAAAACAAATTTTTAAAAATTTCCTTATGGATAGGCAATTTAGGTCATGTTATCAAATATTCTGATCTTCATCTATCTTATAGGTGAAGATGGTAATTCCAAATAGTTTTACTTTATATTTTTCTTATTGAGGGTCAACTTGAACACCTGCATTTTACTTCCTTCAAACAATCTGTTTGTGTCCTTTTCGGTATCATTCTTTTAGTATTGATGAGAATCCAACATCTAAATTTGGAGGCTAAAGAACAGTGGAATTAAAACTTAGAAAAACCCAAAACCCACTGGGGTGATCGTGAGTAATGAATGGAAGAGCATTAACTCTTTTCTTCATTTCAAATGATACAGAAAGTTTTGGAATTTGTATTAAAGTACAATATAATTAACTTTTACAATGATACCCCTAAATTAAATACATTCCATTATAAATTAGCTCCATTGTTCTAACATGTAAGATTTCTTTTTTACTCTCATAAATTAGATTAACGAAAGGAAAATACATTGTTAATTCACCACATCACAGTCTTACAATTTTAAAACAGGAAGGACTCTTGCAAACAGATTAATTCTATTGCTTCATTGTATTTATGTAACAGAAAAATCAGCGCAAGAAGCCTTAGTTAATAGAGCCTAGCTGTCCAGATACTAGCGCTGCAGTGTTTGTGTTATTTTGTTGCTCTTCTTAACTTGCTACTTAGAGAAAGCAGAGAAAGCAAAATTTTTCTGTCCTTGACTGAGTTTCTTTTCAGGAGATACAGGAATAGGCGACACCAGCGCCATCCACGACAGCCCAGCGCAGCTGCCCGCTGTAGGATCTTTCTCGTCACTGGGGCCATTGTTCTCCCAACCTTGACCTTAAGCAACTATAAAGGAGAAATAATTCAGCAACATGGGTAGACAAAGAAATATTTTGGATTTCTCCTCACTGATAGACAGGAATGAACAAGACCGCTGGGGCAGGAGTACAGCTAAGGAAACCTTTCAGGTTCGAACGCTGGGCTAAACCTCTGCGGTCCAAGATAAACATGCAGCGTTAGTGAAATTCCAAGCACCTGGCTCTTGGCCCTCGGGTCTGGTTCCGTCTAAAGGAGTGATATTTGATGAGAAATAAAAGATTGAGCAAGCCATGTAATAAGCACAGTCTGAGACCCGATGCAGGAACCTAATTGTTTAGATCGTGGATTAATACATGGTGTCTGGTGTGAGATTCCAAAGGCTAGGACTCCAGCCGAAGCAGGAAAGGGAACAGAGTGGCTGCCACGCAGGGCTCCGGGCTGAGTCTGGGTGAGGTAGAAGCTGGGGAGCCAGCGGCCAAATGCTCCTCTTTACGCAGAGAAGGAATTAGTATTTTTCTAAAGGTCACGCTTGGAGTCTCAGAGAACACAAAACAGGTATTCCTTTGCAAGAACGTGGGCCCAGGGAGATAGCTCAGTAGAACAAGCGCTTAAGCGCAGGGTCCTGAATTCAATCCCCGGTACCAGAAATAAATAAATAAATAAATAATAAATAAATAAATAAAAAATGAGAAAAAGAACAGCTTGATGGATTGTGCTGTGAAAGGAGACTGGCAAAACAGGGTTGTCTAGCAGGCCGCTGCCTGTAGGGTCAGGACTGCCCTGCACAGTTGGGTAGCTTACGCACTGTGTAAAGGCACTATCTTAAGGAGTATAAGAGTTAGGACCCTTCCTGCTCACTGCTAGGCGAATTGCAGGAAGAGGGCTGCCTTCACAAAGGCCCCTGCAAAGCTGCTACTGCTAGGGGGCGGGCACCTGTTTCTAACGGAATGCTTTGCAGGTTCCATTATTCCATTACTGTTGATAGCACCACCCTTTACAGCCCTGCCTGGCTTAGTCGTCACTGCTAAGTGATACCCAACTCGCAGAATAGAGAGTATTCTGGAAACAAAGCTATCAAGTAGAGAATTCCAGGTCCAGAATCCTGACTAGACCCATCCATTTGGAATAGCAAGTCCTACCTCACACTGTAGCTGTGAACTTACTATTTCCCAGAGATAAGCTAAGTTTTCTCCTTCGCATCGATAGCTATCGCTCTCCTCATTCTGTGCTTCCCCTGTCCTTCCTCATCCCACTGTTAGCTGTGTTTGCAGCACCCTGGGATTACATCCTGGCGAGGAGTGGGGACTGCTCAACCTGCATGTCCATTCCCTTCGTGGGAGGACCTCTTCTGTCTTCCCCGGAGTAAATTCGGACTTTCCCAGCTCTCTTTTGTGAATCTCAATGGAAACAGCAGGAAAAGGCATTCACAGCCAGCTTCTGCAGTCAACAGTCTCTTCCTGTCGGCCCACAGGGCTGCCCCATCCCCCGCTGCTGCATGGCCTCCTGCACACAGGACTCTGCAGGCCATGCGCCTCTGGCCCTGCCTTTGTAAGGCAGGAGGGAAGGTGTGAAGGAGTTTGTACCAGCTGCCTTTGTAAGGCAAGAGGGAAGGTGTCAAAGGAGTTTGTATTGGGTAATTTTGTTTTGCATTTCTTGATGGAGAAAGGAGAGAGACCTGATCCAGGATCAGAGCAGGTAGCTTTGTGACTCCTGCCAGCCTGCAGGCCTTAATGTGAAAGGTAGACTTGTAGCTCTTGCACATTTTACTCTCTCTTCTCCTGGACAGTCAGGGCAATATATTGTCTGCTTTGCTTCCTCCAGAAGGCCCCTTGGATCATTAATAATCATGTTGTGGGAAATGGGGGAAACAAGAGCTTTTCACAAAAGGAAGCTGGGGCTTGGCAAATCAGTTCACCTCTCCAAACCTCCATTCCCTTTCCAGTAAAGCGAGGATTGTGTCAGTGCCCTGACCTACCACGCAAAGGTACGGAAAGAATGTCAATAATGACATCTGTGGACAAATTGCCCTAAGTGTAAATCAGCTATAGAGTAGAAGTTCCCATTGATTCCAAATTGCTGTTTTAAGTGCTCCATGAGAAATACATTTCAGTAAGAATTCTTTACCTATGAAAGAGTTTGCAATACATTTTGGAAGCTGGGACATGCAGCATAGATCTGGACAGATACTACATCTTAGAAGATGACATATAAGGGTGGTGAAGGCTCAGATGAGTGACCAGGGGCCCTCAAGCCACACAGATGGAGAGCAAAGGGTGATCTGGGATTGGAGAGATGAGGGTAGCTGAGGGCTGGGTGGTGCCTCCCAGGAAGACATGCTGAAAACCAAACTCACAATTCTTCAAAAGTTGACCTATTTTGGCAATAGGGTCCTTGTAGTGTCTTTCGTTAAGATGAGGTCATGCTTCTGTGAAAGGGGCTTCTAAGGTAATGTGACCAGTGTCCTTACAAGAAGGGTGCTGATATAGGAAGAGAACATCATGCAAGATGCACAGAGGGAGACCTGCAGGGCACCTGATAATGGAGACAGAGGCCCAAGTGTCGTAGCGGTGAGCTGAGGCCAGCCAAGCTGTGGCCAACCAGAGAAGCTGAACAGATGAGTAAGAAGGAACTTTTCCCCACGGTGTTCTGGAGGAGCCTGGTCCTGCTAAGGCCTTGATTTTGGACTCTTGGCCTCCAGAACTACAAGAGAATAAATCTCTTTCGCTTCATTTAATTCATGCTGTTTGTGATTCTCTGTCTCAGTAGCTACAGGGAACTATTTCAGGGATGGAATAGGGCCTTGGAATCACTGCTACCAGACAGCCAAAGCACGGTGAGAAAGAGGCAATTCTGTGCAGGACATTCTGTCCCTGTCCAAAATAAGCAGGCCCAGACCCAGGGGAGTTAATCATTTCTCAACATGCTCTGATCCATCGCAGAACATCTGCGTCCCTGTTGGATCTGATCGGCGATCCCTACGTGAGCAGATAGTCATCAGTGTTGCCATGGCTTTGCTGCCTCCTGTTTGCTCTGGCTGCACTTTCTCTTTTTAACTTTCTTCTCCTGCCCTATGATCTGTTTATGACCCATGAAGAATCATGCTAACCCCGTTCTTAGTTACTAAACCTCCATGTTTGGCTTTCCCATTTATTGATATTTAGGTCTTAGTGGTCCCTGGCTTTCTTGGTGATTTTGGACACAATGCTCTGAAGAGACCGTTTGCAATGAGTGCTGCCTGATACTGAGCAGACTCTGCTTCAAGGAAATCCTGTTCTCTGCACAGCAGTTATGGTCTGTTGGACCAGGGTCCTGCCCTGAGCAAGCTCTAAGAGCTGTATTTACACATTCAGCTGTCATGGGTCCAAAGTAGCCATTAGTGATGGTTAGGCAAATAGAGTGACTGCAAATGTCCCTGAATACATATTTGCAGAATAACAGGCTATTGGGAGAGGTGCTTCTCTATTCAGTGGACCCAGCTTTTAAAAATGAAAGCTTGGTAGATTCCAGGCCGGCCAGGTAGTCCTGATTAGCACAAGCCCTTGCGATCCATGATGTGGCATCATGCTTTGGGCTCTGTCATGGTGATGTGAAGTACGTTCCATCTGGTCCACAGAAGGTGCAGGATGCTAATCAGTGTCACTGGCAATGACAATTAATTAGCACATAATATCTGGTTAGAATTCCTATAATTTAGTCAGAAACAAAAAGTCACTTACTGAGAATTTACTGTCACTTCCCTAAGATGCTTTCCTAAAGTGCTTTTCCTATGTCCAATCAGGCAGCCATCACATGGGATAAGAAAAGCCATCATGTTTATTTTACTGATGAGTCTGAGGTTCAGGCAGGCTGAATAAACTGGACAAGGTTTCACAGCCAGTGAGTTGTGATGCTGAACTGAAATTCAAACAATTTGGCTCCAGACTATAAGCTCTTCACTTGTCTTGATTTCTAGCATATGGTAAATGAATTATCCAGGTGAGACTTTCTGAAACCATAAAAGTAACATGCAATTATCCATTGCCACCATTAGGGACACTGAAGTAGGAGGCTGTGCCCTCAGTGTAGGACACTGATTAGCACCCTGAGCCTTCCGCTGGCCAGGCGGAATGTGTTTCACATCACCATGACAGAGACCAAAGAGTGACATCATCTATCACAAATGCAATGTGTTAATCAGGACTACCTGGCTGGCCTGGAACCTACCAAGCTTTCACTTTTAAAAGCTGAGATGACTGAATAGAGAAGAACCTCTCCCAATCGCCTGTTATTCTGCAAATGTGTATTCAGGGACATTTGCAGTCACTATTTGCCTAACCATCACTAATGGCTACTTTGGACCTATGACATTGGCAATGATGTGTCTAAATTAATTTTTATTGATTATTAAATGTAATTTACTTTAGAAATGCTTTCTCCAGTTTCGTGAGGTATGTTAATAGTATTTTGACTGGGACTACATTAAATCTATATAACAGTTTTGGGGTTTCACTATGGGATTTCATAGTCATTCTCACTATGTTGGTTCTTCCTATCCAAGAGCAACAGATAGCTTTCTATTTTCTGATATTTTCTTTGCTCTCCTTTCTCAGAGTACTGAAATTTTCAATGTATAGATCTTTTACTTCCTTTGTTAGATTGATTCCTAAGTCTTTCTTTCTTTCTTTTTTTCTTTTGGATGCTGTTGTGAAAGGTGTTCTTCTAATTTCTCTCAGTGAGTTTGCTTTTTGTGTAAAGGAAAGCTACTAATTTTCAAGTGTTGACTTTGTATCCAGCTATAATACTGAATTCCATGATTAAGTTTATACATCTTTTGGTGGAAATCTTGATTATTTTTCTCTTAATGCTGAGACAAAATATCTGATACCCAGAATTGAGGAAAGAAAGGTTTATTTAACTCACAGTTTGTGGAGATTTCAGTTCATATGTGGCTGGCTCCAAGGCAAGGTGACACGGCACAGGGGCAATAGCTCAAGACAGTAGAAGACAGTAAAACAACAAGAGCAAAAGGTGGAGGGGAAGAAAGCCTCTTTTCTTCCCCTGTATTGTATGCAAGCTCTCTACCCTCGGGTGGGTGCCTTCCTCTTGCATAGGCTCAGGATGTTTACACAATGGGGGCCCTGCCTCCTGCTCAGACACTTACTTAAACATCTAGACTTCTCAAGTTGACACAGTGTAGCAACCATTGCAGTGGTGACTTGGGATCTTCTATACAGTATTATGTTATCCATAAATAACAATAATCTTACTTCTTCCTTTCCTATCCTTACTCCTTTTGTTTCTTTCTCTTGTCTAATGGCTCTGGCTAATGTTTCCAGTACTATGTTAAATAGGAGTAGTGATGCGAGCATCCTTGTTTTATTCCTGATTTTAGAGTGAAAGTTTTCAGTTTTTGACCATTTCTATAGTATGATGTTGGCTGTTGTTGTGTTACAGATGGCTTTTATCAATTGAGATAAAGACTATTCTAATTTTCTCTGTGTTTTTTTAATCATGAATGAATGTTGGACTGTACCATATTCTTTTTATGCATCTATTGAGATGATCATGTAATTTTTGTCTTTGGCTCTGTTAATATTATTTATTACATTTATAGGTGTATGTTAAACCATCCCTGCATTCCTGGGATGAATCCTACTTGGTCATGGTATGTAATCTTCTTGATGATTTTCTGCATTGTTTGCCAGTATCTTATTGAGGATTTCTGTATTTATGCTCATTAGGGAGATTGGTCTATAGTTTTCTTTTTTGTTTGGGTACTTTTCTAGTTGTGGTATCAGGGTAATACTTGCTTCCAGGAATAATTTTTGTTCCTCTTATTTGCTTCCTTTTCAATTTCATCAAATGCAGAAAAGATCTAGAATAGTAAAAGTTATTTGGATCAACAAAGGCAAGGCAGGGAATATTACCGTCCCTGAATTGAAACTATACTACAAATCTACAGTGATTAAGTCAGCATAGTATTGGCAAAAAAAGCCTTGAGGATCTGTGGAACATATTAGAAGATAAAGACACAACTCCAAACACAGTGAGCCACCTTACCTTTGAAAAAGTGGCCAAACATGATCACTGGAAGAAAGAAAGTCTATTTAATAAATGGTACTGAAAAAAACTGGCTTCCCATCTGCTGAAACTAAAAATAGACCCATGTCTATCACTATGCACTAAACTAAAGTCAAAATAGATCAAAGATCTAAATATTAAAACAGAAACACTAAATGTACTAGAGGAAAATAGGTAGAAATCTTGAAGATATAAGTGTAGGCAGAGACTTCATAAACAAAAAACAAACTGCACAGGAAATACTACAAAGATCCAACATCTGAAACTCATCTTATTAAAAAGCTTTTGCACAACAAAAGAAATCACCAACAGAGTAAAAAGAGAACCTACAAAGTAGGGAAAAAAAATGGCCAATTGTCACTCACACAAAGGACTTATATCTAGGACATATAAATAAAGAAAATCAGAACCCTTAAACTCAAGGACCTAATCCAAAAACGGGCATCTGAATAAATACATACTTCTCAGATTATGAAATACAAATGGTATATAAATATATGAAAAAAAAGTTCAACATCATTTGTCTTTCAAGAGGTTCACATTAAAATAATATTGAGATTCCATCTTATCCCAGAAAGAATGGCTATCATCAAGAAATCAACAAATAAGAAATGCTAGCAGGGATGTAAGGAAAAAGGAACACCTCTCCACTGTTGGTTAGAGTGCAGATGGTGCAACCACTGTGGAAATCAGTGTGGAGATTCCTCAGAAAACTAGGACTACAGGGCCCATTCTACCCAGCTATTCCCCTTCTAGATGTTTTTCCAGAGGATGTGAAAACATCCTATCACAGTGATATATGTGCATACATGTTTATAGCAGCACAATTTGTAATAGCTAAATCTTGGAAACAACCCAAATGCCTATCAGTTGAGGAATAGATATCCAAGATGTGGCCTTTTAATATAATGAGGAGGTGTCTACTTGGGCCTATACAAACTCTTTCACTAAATAGAAAATGAGGAAATATTTGTTAATTCAAAATGCTATGAGGACACCACTACCCTGCTATCAAAACCCAACAAAAACATTACAAGAAAAGAAAAACTGAAGAGCAATACCCCTCCCTAACATAGATATAAAATCCTCAGTGAAATAGCAACTCAAATCCACCAAATATAAGGATTATCAAACTGGGCATGGTGGCACACACCTGTAATCCCAGGACTGGGAAGGCTTAAAACAGGAGGACTATTACAAGTCCAAGCTGTATAGTGAGACCCTGTACCAAATAATATATA
>NW_004524612.1:9765093-9769236 GCF_000260255.1 Octodon degus | reverse complement strand
ATTATATATAATACATAATAACAGTCAAAACCAATCCACAAAATTCACCATATTAACTCATTAGTGAAAGAAAACAGATGTAAGAACTTATAGAGTCAGAGTCTATGTTTAATAAATTTCTGAAAAAGGTAAGACTTCAGTGTAAGAAACAGGTCACCAATCATGTGACCTTGGGGCAGAGGACAGGGATTGGCCCTGCAGGGCCACTCTTTGGGGTTAATGGAAATGTAACATTTCTTGAGAATGGAGGTAGTTATGTGCCATGTCAAAATTTATCAAATTGTACTCATAAAATGGATGATGTTGGTTGACTCTAAAATAGACCTCAGTAAAGCCAATTGAAAAGGTTTTCTTTTTCCCCAAGTCAGCAAATGCTTTTATGACAGAAGTGGCTTGTATAATCCTTGCAGTCCTGTATACCTTCTTGTTTCCTCCCTTTATAGCCCAGGAATACTACTCTACTGGTACAATGTGACTGCTGCAGGGAGTCACATGCCTTCCCCGCCACAACCAGAGGGGGCGTCGGTGAGAGTTTCCTCGTGGGCATCTCGCGGGAGGTCAGCATGGTCTCTTCAGTGCAGAGAAGGCAGCTTTGGTGTGGTGATGCGGTTCTCTTCCTTCTTCCCTTATTTCGTCCTGTGAATGTAAATGTGTAAGGCTGGGTCTCCAGCCACACTTTCTTTGGTTCACTCAAGAAATACATATCACCAGAATGTCAAGAACTGGACAGAGGAGTCAAAAGACCTATTTTTTAAAATGACTGATTCTGTATGGGATTGAAGAACTAAGTTCCTTCATCTCTCTTGGCTTCAGAATCACCCTTCTTAAAATGAGGATAGATGATAGCTATAGGGATTCCCCTGAAATCTGTTTACTCACTTTCCAGAAGAAAGTACAGCACCACCACTACTCTTCTGTCAAAGAGACTAAAATTGTTTATCTTCTGTCTGTTCACAACTTCAAAAACTCAAATCACTAATACTTTAGCTCCCAATGACATTCAATCTAGCATAGATTCCTAATACAATAACACTTCTCCATTTAGCACTCAGTTCTTTTATTGCTTAACTCTCCAAAATAAAGCGAAGATCAGGAAATAAGCTCAAGAATAAGGAGGGACAGAGGGGCTACCAAAAAGTCTACTCACCATTGTGAGCACTGTCCTGCCAAAGAAATCTAGAGACTGTCACAGGGCTGGCTAGCTCTTTGGACATTTTATATCTAAACCTAATAAAATGAACTTGTTTGTTCTCAAACCAATTATAGATCATCAGTAAATTAAAAAGTACAAGCGAGGAGATTTAAAAACCATAAAAGATGGGTACAATAAAATTCAAATGATTCCAGTGCAGAAAATAAATTGGGCTACTGTTTAATGAGTCCTCGAGGAGCCACTGTGCTGAAGCCAGGTTCAATTCTTGATTGCCATGACTGCTGTCTTATCTTTCGAGGGGCAGCCTCTCTCAAAGCTAGAAAACTGTCCAGAATGCCTCAGCCTTTGATGAGTCTAGAAAGCTAATGTTTACTGTAGTATTTTATTTTATGGCTATCCCACATGTGTAAGTGTTGTGTTATTGGCAATGCTGAAGCTCCCGGAGGAGAGGATACTGCTCTTTAAATCCCATCCAGCCATCTCTGTCCTTGCCCTGAGAACAAGACTGCATCCTCACCCCAAAGTAGCTTAAGCAAAGACGCACAGTGCCCAGGACACAAAATGAGGACTCATGGCATTTGGTGATCATCAGATAATGTTGTCAAATGAATGATTGTGGTGCACTATGCAGTTCAAGACAGGGCCTATTGCTATGGATGGAGGGATCTCTACATCTTTTTCTTAACTGTGTTAAATGGCTGGGTGCAATCTTCACGCTCTCAACGATCTACTAATCTTTCTGCCTACATAATTAATCTCATCATGAATTCCCAATAAGTTTTCTGATTGTCCTTACCTGGCCTGATAGACGTGCCTCAAGCCCATAAACAGTGAACCACACACTCCCACAGCCTCTCTCTCTCTCTCTCTCTCTCTCTCTCTCTCTCTCTCTCTCTCTCTCCTGTCTGTGGAGTACTCTTGCTCCCATCACTAACCTCTGATTCACTGATCTCTCTGAAACTTTTGCTGATCTCTGACTCTTGTTTGACATGAATCATTTATATGTTGGGTTTAATATTTGCCTTCTATAGTCTCTTTACTTCTGTATTTGCATCCACATAGTTGTTTTAGATTACATTTTTTTCTTTGAATATATTTTTTATTTGAAAGAGGAAAAACAACAAATAGCAAGAACAAAGACAAAAACCAAGCAATATAAAACAGTAAAAAATTGTACAGAATTTCAAATTAAGAATAGAAAAATAGGGCTGGGGAGATAGCTCGGTGGTCTAACTGCCGCTCAGTGGTCTAAGTGCCTGCCTGGTAAGCGCAAGCACTTGGGTTCAATCCCTGGTACCATATGCCATGCCAGCCACTGAAACCAGGCGTGGTGATACAGGCCTATAATCCCAGCTGGGGAGGCTGAGATAGGAGAATCACTACATCTGAGTTGCACAGTGAAACACTGTACCAAGTAAATAATAAATAAAATTTTAAAAAGAATAAAAAAAAAAAAAAACAGGGCCAGCCAGATAGCTCAGCGGACTAAAGTGCCTGCTTAGGCAGGCTCAGTGACATGGATTCAATCCCTGTGTGCTGTGCTGGCCCCATCCCCGGGGCACACTGAGACTGGGCATGGTGGCACGTGTCTGCAATTCCAGAGTTTGCGAGGCTGAAAACTGGTGGACCACTACAAGTCTGATCTGTGTAATGAGATCCTGTAGATTCTGTACTAAATACATAAGATAATAATAATAATAATAATAATAATAATAGAGAATAAAAAATTAACAATGGTTATTATATTACATATTGTTAGCATCTAATTTGTTGTTCAGATTACCAGATATAGGCACGAAAGATTGATCAAACAATTAAACATTAACTCTTTCTATCAAAAAACCTTAATTTTTTCCTTGTCCTTTTTGTATTTTTTAATTTAGAGTATAAAAATAATAGATAAGACATTAGAGACTATGCATATTGGAAAAACAATATAAAAAGTATTCAACCATGGTTGCTATATTGCACATTGCTGTTTCCAATGTAGTTGCTCAAATGACAGATACTAGCATATAAAATTGGTGAAAGTAAAAATTTTAAACATTAACTGCTTTCTTCAAAAAACTAATAGAAATTAGCAGCACAGTCATCTTAGCTATCCTGTGTATATTCAAACATGATTTTTCCCCTCACTTTTTTCCTACTATCTTTCCTCCTCCTTCTCATCTCAGTTATTTAATGTTGGTAGAACACATCTTTGTAATTTTTTATGGTCTCCAGGGAACAGTTAGGTACTTAAAAGTGCCTTAAGAAATGTGAATTAGGGATTGAAGGATTCAAACACTTCCAACAGAATGTTTTCTTTGGATGCTTTCCAATAACAAAAGATTTTAAGGTAGAAAAAGAGTGTATGAATTATGATTGACCCTTCTGTAAAATGCCAAGAAGAGCCAACACGTCTATTGTGTGCCTCCTACACACCTAATACAGGGCTAGATCCAGGGATGCCAAGGCCATAGACTTCACCAGAACACACACGCATTCGTCTATTTAGTGTCACATAAATTGATATCACAGCTGAACACATTTTAAATCTTAGGAAAAAATTAAAATATGAGAAGAATCACTCACATTCCCTTTACCTTGGCAAGACCATTCATAAATACCTCTGTTCACAAATGCTTCTGTTTGCAAACTCCACATCAGGTGACAACCACAACCACAACTATCTTCCCCACACAAACAGAAACACATCCCTCTTTTCCAGAATCATAAAGCAAATTAAGTTCATAAACCGACAAACCACCATACCTTAGAAAAGCCCATTTGGTAGCTGGGCAGAAAACGCAGTTCCTACCCTGGAGTGCTAAAATTCTGGTGGAGAGGTAAGAACCATATACTTGGAGCAGCTAGAAAATAAATGGAGGTCATGTATAACCAAGCGCAGGATGGATCATTTACAAAGAAGTAAATAAGGGGGAGACGGCTCAGGAGAATAAGCACCTCCCTGGCAAGCATAAGGGCCTGGGTTCAATCCCTGGTTCTGC
>NW_004524612.1:9762229-9764993 GCF_000260255.1 Octodon degus | reverse complement strand
AGAAGAAGAAGAGGAAGAGGAAGCGGAAGCGGAGGAGGAGGGAGAAGACGAGGGACAGGACGAGGGACAGGACGAGGGACAGGACAAGGGAGAGGAAGAAGAAAATAAGGACTAGAGGGTGTTTGTCCCCAGAAGTGCCTCATGACACTATAACCACAGTATCAGAAAATGTCTAACAACAAAATTCCTGGTGCCTGCATGTGAGAACAGGTTAGAAACAAGCCCTCCCTTTTCACTTCCTGCCTTCTGGCCGCTCTGTGCGATCCCCTTTGCACTTAGCAGCTTCTCTTCCCGCCGCTTTGCCGTCTTGTGCTGCAGCCACAATGCACTCACCAAAGGCCAAGCAGATGGGGCTGCCAAACAGACTTTCACCCTCCAAACTCTGAGCTCAATAAAACTTTTCTTTCCATAAAGTGCACAGCCTCTGACATCTTGTTATAGCAACAAAACATGGACTGATACACCACAGAACCCTCACTTTGTCTTAATTCTTTCAGATTATGGAGTATGGCCATAAACATGCTTTAGAGTGTAAGCCCTGGAGTGGGTAAAGTGGAAAGTACTGCAGGAATCATTCAGCATATCCACAAGATGCCACATTATCCAGCTGATCAAGCTCTGAGGCTATGGAAGGAAGACAAAATAACTAGCCTCCTTCAGCACAGATGTTTAGCTTTTCCCTTTGTGTCAACATCTTTGTTGTTCAGGCCTTCCCTGGTTGTTGTAAACATGAACACCATGCCAGTTGGCTTCAAAAGAAAACTAAAACTCTATTAAAAGAATCCATAAAGTCAACCACGTCAGCATCATAGGACTGTTCAGTCACATGCAGAACTGTTAATAAGTGAGGAACACGTATAAATAAGACAGTTAATTTAATAAGAGACAATAAAAAGGATAGTGCCATCAATTACTTCAGAAAAGAACGGCCTGAGTAACCATAAATTAGGAGAGGCTCCTGGGAAACTCTAGGAAATGACTGAATACTATTCCAAAATTATTATCTTTGTAATATGAAACTCAAGGGCTGGAGAGATGGCTCAGTGGTCTAAAGCACCTACTTAGAACAAGCTTAGCAAAGCACAGGGACCGCGGTTCAATCCCCCAGCACCACATGCCAGCCAGCCCCGCCCCCTGGTGGGCTGAGCTGGCCACACACACACACACACACACACACACACACATAAATAAATAAAATTAAATTAAATTTAAAAAAAAACTCAAACAAGAAACAGAGGACGTCGTGTACTTGTGCTAGGAAAAGAATGGCACATTCCAACTGAATGTGAATACGGATGCTATTTTTGTTCGTCCTAAGAATAAACGAGTTTTGATTTAAATACATATATTATCTCCAAAAATAAGAAAATCTTATTTAAGATCAAGTCTGCATCACTTTTTAATTTGGATCTAAGTTCTGGATGTAAAGTCAAATTTTGTTCCAAATCATGAAGGCCACTTGCAACTGTAGAACTGCATGACAAGGACAAGCAGCCTTCCAAAGGTCATGCCCTGGTAGTGGCAGAGCCAAGCCACTTAGCACTCACATCACCCAGGGATTGATAATCCCTGTGCAAAGAGGAAAAGAATTTGCCTTGCACTTAACATAGACTTCCAGTCAAGGTAAGAATCTTATGGCAGAAGAAGTAAAAGATGTTGAGGGAAGATCTTACAGAAGATCAAATAAATTTGTTTTCCCTTCACTTTAGCTAAAGAAATGACACGTCTAAAATGGATCATAATCCCAAACGTACATTCCAAGGATAAGACTTGCCCATTTTAAAGTGTGTTCTGCTGCAATTAAGAGATACTCCTAAGATAGGGATTAATTTAATTATTCTGTGTGGGGCTGTTTCTAACAAAGAGAGTACATGGAAGAAGCTGTCATGCCTGCTGCCTGATTCCAGCAAGTGATGACAAGGAGTTTCAAGGCGCTGCAGACTGAACCTTTGTGCCCTCTGAAATTCACACATTGGAACCCTCACCCTCTGTCATAAAGCTGCTTGGGGGTGAGGCCTTTGAAATATCATCAGACTTTGAGGAGGTCAAGAGGGTGAGTCTGTTAAACTGCTCTAACACCTGAGGGGGCCTGGGAGATGGCTCGGTAGACTAAGCGCTTCCCTGGCAAGTGCAAGGGTCTGAGTTCAGTCCCTGGTTCTGCCAAAAAAAAAAAAAAAAAAAAAGGGAACATAAGGCCAGGGAGACAGCTCGGTGGTTTAAGCACCTGCCTGGCAAGCACAAGGACCTGGGTTCAATCCCTGGAACCATACGCTCTGCCATCTCCACTCTGAGCCAGCCACCAAAAGTGTATGTGGTAGCGCATACCTGTAATCTCAGCACTGGGAAGGCCGAGACAGGAGGATCACTACAAGTCCGAGCTGCATAGCAAGACCCCATACCAAAAAATAAATAATTGAAAAAAAAAACCTGAGACTGGGTAATTTATTGAGGACAAAAATTTATTCTTACAGTTCTAGAGACCAAAAGTCTAAAATCTAAATGCCTATAGATTTGTCATCTAGTAGGGGTTCAGTATCTACTTCCAAGATGGTGCTGGGGTAGGGAGATACTGTGTCTTTCAAGACGAAAAGCAAAAAGGAAAAGCAGCAAACTCCCTCTATCAAGACCTTTTATAAAGTCACCTAATTGCATATACAAAGAAAGGGTGCTGGGGCCAGGGAGATGGCTCACTGGAATAAGCACTTCCCTGGCAAGCACAGGGCCTGAGTTCAGTCCCTGGTTCTGCAAAAAAAGAAAGAAAGAA
>NW_004524612.1:9757727-9762054 GCF_000260255.1 Octodon degus | reverse complement strand
AAGAGAAGAGAAGAGAAGAGAAGAGAAGAGAAGAGAAGAGAAGAGAAGAGAAGAGAAGAGAAGAGAAGAGAAGAGAAGAGAAGAGAAGAGAGTGCTGCTCACTTAATCACCTCCTGGAGGCTCCACCTGTTAACAGCATCCTATTGGGGACACCTGATTTTAGAGAGACACAATCACATCATACAAGCCCCTTATAAGGAGAGGAAGAGAGACCAGGGTGCTTATTCTCTCTTCTCCCTCCCCCCATTCTCCCTGCCATGTGAGGATACAGAAGCAGCTGTATACAAGCCAGAAAATGAGGTCCCTCACTGGAAGCCAACCTGCCAGATCCTCAGTCTCGGACTTCCCAATCTCCAGAACTGCCAGCACTATATGTCTGTTGCATAGGTCACCTCCTTGGTGGCATGAATATGGCACCTTAAGCTGGCAAAGACAAAATTATTACCCAGTGTTCTCCAGAGAAACAAAGCTAATAGGATGTATGTAAATATATACAGAGATTTATTATAAGGGATAACTGAAGCTGAGAAAGACCATGGTCAACTGTCTGCAACCTGGAGGAGGCCAGGCAGGTGGGAGTATCGTTCCAACCCAAACCAGAGGGGCCTGAGAACCAGGGAACAGACTGTGTAAGACCCAGTCCAAACCTGAAGGCCCAGGAACTGGAAGTTGGGATAGAGCAAGCCATTCTGAGTCCAAAGATCTGAAAATTAGAAGTAATTCTCCCACAGAACAGAAGAAGGTGGATGTCATAGCTTAAGGCCATAAATTCAGTCTTCCCCAACTTTTCTTCTACTCCAGGCCTCTGTGGGTGAAAAGAGACCACTGGGGCAGATGTGGTCATCATCAGTTTTCAAATACTAATCTCTCCCTGAAACTCCCTCATCGACACACCCAGAAATGTGCATTACCAGCTATCTGGGCATCCCCATAATTCAAGTCTCCAAAACATAATCTGTGGTTATTCTCTAGTAGACCATAATTCTTTACATGTACATCAGCATCTAGAGCAAAGCAGCTAGGGCTGTGCTGCCTAACCCGGGAGCTATCCTGCTCCGGTGTCTCTGTGGGAGATCCACATACCGCCTCAGGCTGTGACTGTGGCTCCAGTGAGTACTACTTCTGAGACTTTGGTCTGGCCTGTAAATAGCTCTTTGACTTAACTCTGTGACAGTCTAGACAACATACACTGAGGCCCCTGGTCTGCCACAGGGAACACAGAGAAAATAGCCACGATCTCATCCTTGATCACTCTAGAAACTAGGAGGGAGGAAGAAAGGTACCCTGAGGCTATTGGGTCTGACTCAGGCCTCCCCAGTTCCTGGGCCTTGAACCCATCAGATTTACTTGCTGCTTAACATGGAGCAAAAGGAAAATCCAACTGTTTCACCCTTTATGAGGATGTCCTTGGCAAATTTTCTGTGGCAACAAAAGGAGCCCAGATTGGGATGATAGAGGGTGAATTTCCTTGGTGGTCAGTATGGCCCAATCATGGTGATACTCCCATTCCCCTGTGCGTGGCTGTCCTCACCTACAGCATCCAAACGTGAGCAGCACCTTCAGGCAATTGGCCTGTTCTCCTGATGGTCCTCTTCATGTTTCTGACCTTTCAGGACCACTTGTAACACCCTGGGAATGGGCCACATGGTGGTTCTTTAGAATACCACTAAAATGTGGCTCACAGTAAGGTTCTGCTTCACCTTCATGGTGGTGACCAATGTGTTAAATCACCTGCAGACAGTCCAGCAGCACAAATTTGGCACATCCAGCAAGCTTTACTGCCTCACCCCTCTATTACCCTCAATCATTCAACTTCCTCTCCCACCCACTCTGCTTCCTGGCCCCCATGAACTGAGCAGCTTTGCTCCACCAAGCCCTTCCACCATGAAGTTTCTGCTTTTAAGCTTGTAGACTGCACTTCACCCCCTGAAACCATAAGCTGAACTAAGCCTCCCCTTCTGTAAGCATGGATGTTGTGTGCTGTGTCTCACTGGCAAACTGACTGACGCTAGGCTAGGGCTGTAGCTGCTTGCCAGGATTTCATCAGGCCCAGGCACAAGACTGAGTGAGGTATACACAGATTCACCCAAAGTTGCTTCTGTTGAAGTTGAGTGAGCTTGAGGGCTATGAAGGAGCACTTTCAGATTATATTATTTCATTTTTTATATTTAAAAAATATTTTATATTATTTCAAATGAGATTATTTCAGATTAGATTATTTCAAGAAGTATCATTGCACCAGATATCCATCTAGTGTCAATGTTTGCAGTTTTGTGTAAAATACCCCCAAACCACTTATCCCCACCATCAGAATGCCCCCACTGTGCTGGAGATGTCTTCTGTTGGGAGTGCATCTCAACTTAAGATTTTGCTCTGCCTCACTGTATCTCCTTCATTTTGTAAGTGTTAATCGCCAGCCCTACACTCAATCATCGCTGTGTCTGTGTCCATACCATATCTGGAGACCAACTTGAAACAAAGACCAGAGGAACAAAAGACATGATCCATGACTTGAAGACTCAGTTTAGCTAGAAATGCCCAATGTACACACAGAGATAACAATAGCAAAGGACAGATTATAGATTACAGACCTGTGGAAGGTTGACACATTATTTATTTAAATACTTTCAAAGCCCCACTACAAACCTGGTTCTCATGATTGTAGACTGGATAGGAGTCCTTCCAAAGACCTGGATGTTGAGGGCTTGATAAAAAAAAAAATGCAGCAATATTTAGAGATGGAACCTAGAGGGGTGACTGGATCCAAAGGTGCTGACCTCATCAATTGTCCATTGATGAGTTCATAGCTGAATGGGCTATTGTGACATGGGGACCTGGAGGAGGAAGCAGGTCACAGGTGGGTGGGACATGACTTCAAAGGGCTATCTCCAGGACCCTTTCTTAAGACATTTCTGGATTCCATGAGGTGAACAGCTTCTTCCTCTACATCTTCCTTCTGCCAAGACGTTCTGTCTTGCCTCATGGCAGAAGTAAAGGAGCCAGCATACTTGGCCTAAAGCCTACAAAACAGTGAACCAGGAGAAACCTTCTCCTCTATAAGTTGCCCTTCTATGGCATTTTATCATAGTGACTAAAAGCTAACACAAAGGCAGTGGCAGATAACTCAGTAGAATAAGCTCTTGCCTGGCAAGTGCAGGGTCCTGAGTTCAATCTGAGAGAGAGAGAGAGAGAGAGAGAGAGAGAGAGAGAGAGAGACTATCAGAGTTCAAAGGAACACAAGTGCACAGTGGAGTTTTGTACAGATAAGACAAAGGGAAGAGGGAGAGAGGATAGAGATAGGAAGAGAGGAGAGGGGAGGGGAAGAGAAGGCAGGGGAGGAGAGGAGAAGAGAGAGGAGAGAGGAGGGAAGGGAGAGGACACAAAGAGAAAAGAGGAGGGGAAGGAAGGGGAGGGGAGGGAAGAGGAGAAGAGGGGAAGAGAGAAGAGAAGAGAAGAGAAGAGAAGAGAAGAGAAGAGAAGAGAAGAGAAGAGAAGAGAGATCTTACATATGAAAGAGATCTCAAATAATCAAGACCAGATTAAGAAGAAATTTAGCCAGTGGCCTAATATACCAAACTATATAGGCCATTAAAATAGCATCAGAACTGTACCAGCCAAGGTTGATCAGAAGAGGTAAAGGTCACACATATTGGTTAAAGGAACAATTCAATAGGAATATATAACAATTATTAATATATATCACCAAACAAAAGTTCAAACTACTTCATAAAAAAGATTTTACTGGACATAAAAAATCAGACAAATGTGAACACAATTATAATAGGAAAGCTTTAATACTCACTATCACAAATAGCCTGATAAGCTAGACAAAGTAATCAACAAATATCAGAGGTAAGCAAAACCTTCAAACAAATGGATATAGTAGACATATATAAAGGGTTTCACCCAACAACAGCGAATATACATTCCTCTCAGTAGTAGCACATGGGACTTTCTCCAAAATAGACCACATACTAGCCAATAAACTATGCTTAAGTAAATGCAAACAACCAAAATTATACTACGTATATTATCAGATAATAGCACAATAAAACTAGAGATCAATAGCAAAAGTAATACAGAAGTTATTCAAATGCAGAGAAAATAAACAATGCACTCTTAATCAATAGATCACAGAAGAAATCAAGGAAAAAAAAGACAATTCCTAGAGTTAAACTATAAGACTAGTACAATAGGAACAGACCCAGAGCGCAGGCCTGGCCAGTGAGTGAGAGGAACGAGGCCGCGGGATCCTGGACAGACCCAGAGCACAGGCCCGGCTAGTGAGTGAGATGACCCAGGCTGCGGGATCCTGAACAGACCTAGA
>NW_004524612.1:9754546-9755792 GCF_000260255.1 Octodon degus | reverse complement strand
GTATTAGAAACTTTAAAAAGTATATTTCCATTTTCTGCTGACTTAAAAAACAGGGGTTTGTACCTATGTTATTTGCTTATTATTTCTTACCTATATCTTGTAATATGAGAAACTACTTTGGCAACAACAATACACAATGTACTAACCATTGTAACTCTCCTAAAATCTTGTTTTGAGATTTTGTACCACTGTTTTTATTTTTTTCTTTCTTTAAAATAAAAATAACTGATGTCAAAAGACTAGTACAATATACCAGAACTTATGGGACATAAAGCTGTCCTAAGAGGAAAGTTAATAGCTATAAATGCTTACATCATAAAAATAAAATGAACCCAAATAAATAACCTAATAATGTATCCCTCAAGGTCTTAAAAAACAAAACACAACAAACATCAACAGCAAAAGAATCCAAAACTAGTATAAGAAAGAAAATTACAAAGAACATAGCAGAAATTAATGAAATGGACACTAAGAACAGAACACAAAGATCAATTAATTGAAAAGCTCATTCTTCAAAAGAATAAAGAAAAAAAATGTATAGTCGATCATAAAAAGAACAAAGACCCAAATCACTCCAATTGGTAAGGAAAATATGAAATAACAGCAGCTAAAATCCAGAAAATGATTCACAACTATTTCAAAAACCTGTACAACAACAAATTGGAGAAATTAGAAGAAATAAATAGATTCCTAGATACATATGAATTATCAAAACTGAAATAAGGAGATATATAAATGCTCAATAATTCTGTAATAGGCAATAAAATTTAAGTAGTAATTTTAAAACTTACTAAGAAAATCTAGGTCCTGATGGATTTACTACTGAATTCTACAGCAGTCCTACCCAGGTCCGGTGAGTGTGTGGAGAGCTTCCTGCTACCCTGCGCCAACAGGGTCAGTCCCAGCCCAGGCGCAAAGTGGGCCGGACCCTCTCCCACCCCCTCGGGCCGCCCCCCACCACTCCGCAGTACCTTCCCCACCCCGCCGGCCGAGTAGGAATTTCTGCTGAGTTCCGGGAACCCCAGACCCAGTCCTAGCCCAGAGGCACAACATATTCATCCTCAAGGGCAGCAGCGGGAAGGAGCTGAGCACACCAGCCAGACCTAAGCCAGACGCAGCTGGATAAGTCCAAACTTTGTAGAGCTGCACCTGAACTTCAGTACGTGCAAAGGTTATAACTACAGCAAAGATCTACAACAAAGGTCAGAAGACAGTGCTACACAAAATGACGAGAAGGAACAAAATG
>NW_004524612.1:9748469-9753061 GCF_000260255.1 Octodon degus | reverse complement strand
AACAAAATACTACATGCCCCAGCACTTCAGAAAAAAGCAGGGGTAGCAATTCTATTCTCAGACAGTCTCAACTTCAAACCAACAATGATCAAGCAAAATAAAGAAGGCCACTATATACTGGTTAGGGGAAAAAGTCAAGAGCAAGAGGTAACACTCATAAATATGTATGCACCAAACACAAGAGCACCCAACTATATAAAGCAAATCTTAACGGACATGAAAAATCTAATATCCAATACCATAATTTTAACAGGAGACCTTAACACCCCCTTATCTCCAAAAGATAGGTCAACCAGACAAAAACTTAGCAAAGAAATAACAGAACTACTGAATTCTACAAAAAAAAAAAAAAAAGGAAAATCTAATACTTATACTCTCAAACTTTTTCTTTTAATGTATTTGGTTGTTTCAGAGTCTCATTATGCAGTTCAGACTCATAACAATCCCCCTGTTTTCAGCCTTCCCAGTGCTGGGATTACAGGCATGCACTACCACACCCAGACTCTGGCCAGCTGAGCCCACCCTGGAGGCAGGGCCAGTGCTCCATGTGGTGCCAGGGATCCAACTGAGGTCCCTGTGCTTGCCTAAGCTTACCTAATCAGGAACTTTACTCTGCTGAGCTATCTCTCTGGCCCACTCTCAAACTTATTAATGAAATCAAAAGGAGAAAGTGCTCCCAAAGTCACTTCTGGAAGTTAACATTATTCTGAATCAAAAATGAGATAAGAATCAAACTAATAGAGAACTAAGGCCAATATCATTAATGAACATAAATGTAAAAATCCTTAACAAAATTCTCAACAAATGTAAACAGAATATAAGCAAATCATCAAAAATATCATACATCATGACCAGGTAGACTTCACTCCAGGAATACAAGAATGATTCGACATACACAAGTCAATAGTGTAATTCATCACATAAAAATGCAAGGACAGAAAGTACAATATCATCTCAATAGATGCAGGAAATGCTTTTAACAAAATCTACTCATTAAAAAAAACCTGAATAAAAGAGATATGGAATGACCTTATATTAATCTGATAAAAGCCACTAACATTCTTCATAGACCTAAAATTCACACAGTAGCAGAAGGAATCCAGAGGAGCAAAAACAATCCTGGATACGAAGACCAGACAGGGGGAACAACCTGCTCAGACCCCCCTCCTGTCCCTCTCTTGGACAGGAGCTTTCTTTCCCTCAATAAATATATTCAGCTCATAAACTCCATTTGTTCCTAAAATTCATTCTTCAATTTTAGAGAACACGAACTCATGCAGGTCAGATCAGGAGATCATTTTTCCTTATATCATTTGGAGGTCCCCAGTATCATTTGAAGGTTAACCACCTGAGATCGGTTTTTCTCCCTGTATCATTTTGGAGTTTTCCACCAAGATCATTGGACAGAGGAGCATCCACCTGCTCTGGAGAGGGCTACTCAGGGATCCCTGGGTGGAGGAATCAATTAGAAAAAAGACTCAAAGCTATACATCCACCCAAGAGAAAAATGCCTGTCATCTATTGAAGGCCTTTAGATAGAACCTCTGAAGAATATATCTGACTGCTGATCAACAACTACGACCCCTTTCAGCCAGAAGAAGTTAGAGCAGTCATTGCCCATGGTTCCCTCACGGCAGTTCAGGTTACTTCTTAAGACGGGGGAATGTTGCAGGCAGCCAAATTGGATAGAAATATTATAAGCAATCAGACAGGGCCAGGCCTTTGAAGGAGATAACACAGAAGACAAGATATCTTACAACTGTGGAAGGGATGGATGCTCCTGCTGTGAGCCAAGGTTAAAGACCAAAGAGCAAACAAATGCTAACCTCCCTAAAGATTAGCATCCCAGACTGATCATTACCCTGAGAAAGCCAGGAAAAATTCTTATCAGATGGCTACCAGATAAAGTCCTGTTTTACATTTGTGCCTGCTTGCTATGTGACTCCCTTCCCCAGTTGGTCCCAGACTTAATCAATTTTACCTGAGCAATGGTGCTTGTAATCTCATTGGTTGACTATAGTTTTGTCCTACCCCACATCCACCTAAGTGAGTTCCTCCTTTCTCCCCTTAGCCCCACATAGTTTTACACTATAAAAGTCCCCAGAAGAGACAGCTTTTGGGAAAACAATTTGCTCAGGCCCCCCTCCTGTTCCGCTCTTGGACAGGAGCTTTCTTTCCCTCAATAAATATATTCTGCTCATTAAAAAAAAGAAGAAGACCAAACAGGAGGCATTATAATCCTGGATTTGAAATTATATTACAAAGCTACAGTGATCAAAAGGGCATGGTACTGTTACCAAAACAAAAACATGCATCGGTGGAGCAGAATAGAGGAAGCAGAGATGGCCCCACACACATTCAACTATTTGATCTTTGACAAAGAGGTAAAAAAATATATATACCACTCTTTAAGAAGTGGTTCTGGGAAAATTTGCTATCTCCATGCAGAAGATTCACCCTGGAACCATATATCTCACCATGTATTAAACTAAAATCAAAACAGCTTAAAGAGCTACACATTAAAACATAAGACACTTAACCTGCTAGAAGATAAAATAGGTGAAACTTGTAGACATACGTATAGGCAAGGACTTCCAAGCAAAAAACTAGGGTATTAGAAAAAGTACCAAGAATCCAAAAAAATGGATTTTATCAAATTAAAAATCTTCTGCAGAGCAAAGAAAATAATCAACAGAGTGAAGGGGCAGCCTACAGAATGGCAATTTTTTTGTCAGATATTTATTTCTTGGACAGAGTATTAATGCCTAGAATATATAAATAACTCAAAAAATTAGACCCCACCTAAAATGAAAGATGCAATCAATAAAATGAGCAGTGAGATTAACTGACATTTCTAAGAAGTATAAATGTTCGATAAATATATGAAAAAATGTTCAACGTCATTGGCCATTAAAAGCACTGAGATTCCACCTTACTCCAGAAAAAATATCTAATATTAATAAACTAACACATACTGGTGTAGAGAAAGAACAACTGCTTCCAGGAATATGAACTAGTGAATCTGTTATAGAAATAAGTATAGACATTCCTCAAAAACTAAAACTAGAAATTTTGTTTTACCCAGCTCTTCCCTTTCTAGTTATCTTCCCAAGAGAGTTTAAAATATCATATTACTGTGATGCACAGATACCTTCGTTGATAGAGAGCTAACTCCTGGAAGTGGCCTATATGTTAATCAACAGATGGATGGACCAAGAAACTGTGATATTAGTAAACAGTCAAGTACTATGCTTCCATAAGGAAGGATGAACTTGAGTCATTTGTAGGAAAGTAGATGCACATGGAAACTAGAATATTGAGTGAAATAAGTCAGACATATAAACTTAAATGGGGACCAAGGGATAGAAAGAGTGACAGGGAGGGGAGAAAAGCAGTATGAAGAACAAGAATTGAGATGTGTTATGTACAGGCACCAATTCTCCACAAGGAGTGTAATCGTTGTGTGATGCAAATATGTACTAGTAAAAAATTAAAGCTGAATGGTAGGAGATAGAAGGCATTCCCACCTGTGTATTTCTGTGGAGTAGGAGGTGAGATCATCTTAAGTAGTACAGGGAACAAGATGGAGAAAGATGAATGAATGTGCAACCTCCTCTTGGAGGATGGATAAGGGATAATTGTCCTTAGAATAAAAGCCAGATATTAGTTAAGAAATGAAGGTAAAAGTAATGCTGTGAGCAGAGAGAGACTAATGTGTGTTCTAAGAGCACACAGTAGAACAGTTTAGAGTGGAAGAAACACAGACATTTAGCTCAGGGAAGCTCCAAGACTTATGGGCGTGAGAGCATTGGAGAGGATAGAGAATCAAGAAAGCTTTCAGTTGGGACCTGAGGTACACAGGGCTGTGAACATAGACATGTCAGTTGCTAAATTTCTATAAGGACCAGTGTCAGAGTCCCCTGGTACAGAGTCAAATGTAGATCTGGGGAGAATTTGGGGATTTATTATTCTTCTAAAGGTTCACAAACCAGGAAATCAGACAAACAACAAGACATTGACCCATGATAACTTTACAGTTGAGAGGGCTGGCCAGATAGCATAGTGGATTAAAGCACCTGCTTAGGCAGACGCAGGGGCTGGGGGTTCATTGCCCTGTGTGCCATGCTGGCCTTGCCCCCCTGGGGGATGCTGAGATGGTGAATGAGACTGGGCGTGGTGATGTGCACCTATAATTCCAGCGCTTGGGAGGCTGAAAAACAGGAAAGATCACTATGAGTCCAATCTGTGTAGTGAGATCCTGTACACCCTGTTCTAAATACATTTTTAAAAAATTACAGTTGAAGGACTACCATGGCTGGCTCAAATGGAATTGACTCAATTCTACAGCTACCATCGAAGGGTTCTGAAAAGTAAATAATACCAGGTGAACTGGGGAAGAAAGAAAGACAAGCTTAAAGAATGACCACAGGGGCTGGAGAGATGGCTCAGTGGTCTAAAGCACCAACTTGAAACAAGCTTGGCAAAGCACAAGGACCGCGGTTCAATCCTCCAGCACCACATGCCAGCCAGCCCTGCCCCCTGGTGGGCTGAGCTGGCCACACACACACACACAATAAATAAATGTAATAAAA
>NW_004524612.1:9707023-9748169 GCF_000260255.1 Octodon degus | reverse complement strand
TTTTTTTTTTACCTCAGAATGAGAAAATGACCCTTTGAAGAAAAGTGGGAGAAATCCTCACAACCACCCACTCTTTAACCCTTCCCCCACCTCAGCACCTGTCACAAAGCCCCACCATCACCACAGTGGCAGCAGTGGTATGGAGACACAAAATGTGAGGAAGACACTCCTGTCATCCTAAAAAAAGAAGACAATTCCCAACTATGTTTCTCTGTTTTCTCTCTCACCATTGTGTACCCAGAGTAGATCAGTCACAAGTGTGACATCACAGTAGGGGTAAGGAGCTAACATTCTTAAAGAAACTTGACTAGAGGAACGAGGGAAAGAAACGCATGGGATCAGAGAATGAAGGTGATTTTATAGAAAAGAGAGTTTGAAAAGGTAAAATTCTACTTATGAGCCATCTTTACCAAAAATGGTAAAAAAAAAATAAAATTTAAATTTAAAAAATTAGAAACAATACAAAATTTCATTAAACAAAGTAATAAAGTATTCTTCAAACTAGTAGTTTAGGTTACAAGATACAAACCAGAAAAATTGGTTTTAAAAAGTTATAAGAAATTAAAAAGAAAAAGTAATAATAAAATTTAAGCATCAATTGCTCCTTTTAGTAGACCAGCAGAAATCAGCAGTACAATTATCCAAACTAATCTGCATATATGCACGAATATCTTTTTCCCTTCTTTCTTTTGTCCTTTTCTAATTAGACAAGAAAGAGAAATAAAAGGAATAATGATTGGAAGGGAAGAAGTGAAATTATCATTATTTGCAAATGACTTCTTTACAAAGAAGACATCCAAAACTCCATCAAGAGACTTGTAGAATTAATGGCCAAATTCAGTAGCATAGCAGGATACAAGTCAACATTCAACAGCATTTCTATGCACAAACAACGAACACACTGAGAGAGAAATTATAAAAATTACACTTTTTGCAATAGCACTCAAATGAAATATTTAGGAATCAATCTCACAGAGGAAGTACAATGTTTATACAGTGAAAATTATAGTACTCTAGAAAAAGATTGAAGAGGATTTCGCAAAATGGAAAGATATTCCTTGCTCATGAATAGGAAGAACAAATATTGTGAAAATGGCCATACTCCCAAAATTGTTATACAGATTCAATGCAAACCCAATTAAAATACCATCAGTATACCTCAGTGGTCTACAGGAAACATTCCAAAACTCCACGTGGAATCATAAGAGATCTAGACTAGCAGAAGCAATCCTGGGACATGAAAGGCAGGAGGCATCACAATCCCTGACTTAAAATTATACTACAAAGCTACTGTGATAAAATCAGCATGATACCGGAAAAAGTGAAAAAGAACACTTTCCCACTATTGGTGGGAGTGTAGGCTGATATAACCATTATGAAACCAGTGTGGAAATTCCTCAAATGCTAGGATTGCAGGTCCCATTCAAGCCAGCTATTCCCCTCTTAGGTGTCTTTTCAATGGATTAGATCAGAATATGCAGACACAACTACAAACACACAGAGCTACTTTATCTTTGACAAAGGGGTCAAACATGTTGACTAGAAGAAAGATAGCCTCTTTAACAAATGGTACTGAAAAAAAAAACTGGTTTTACGCATGCCAAAGGCTAAAACTAGACCCATGCCTATCACCATGTACAAAACTTCAGTCAAAGTGGATCAAAGATTTAAATATTAAAACTAAATCTTCTGGAAGAGAAAGTAGGTAGAACTCTTAAAGATATAGGGGTAGGTAAAGAGTTTATGAACAAAAACCAAACTGCTCAGGAAGTACTTCAAAGAATCAGAAGCTGGGATCTCATCTTTTTGAAAAGTTTCTGCACATCAAAAGAAATCACCAACAGAGTAAAAAGAAAGACCACAAATTGGGAAAAATTATAGCCCACTGTGCCTCAGACAAAGGACTTCTGTCTAGAACATATAAAGAATTTTTAAAAATCGGTCCTCTAAAATTCAAAGACCCATTCCAGAAATGGGTATCTGAGATGAATATACACTTCATAAATGAAGAAATGCAAATAGAAAATAAACATATGAAAAAACACTCAACATTGTTGGTCATTCAGGAGATGCAAATTAAAATAATGTTGAGATTCCATCTCACCCCAGAAAGAATGGCTATCATCATAAAGTCAACCAATAACAAATGCTCAAGGGGCTATGGGGAAAAAGGAACACTTTTCCACTATTAGTGGGAGTGTAGGCTGGTATAACCACTGTGGAAATTCCTCAAACACTAAGACTGCAGGTCCCATTCAAGCCAGTTATTCCCCTTCTAGGTGTTTTTCCAAAAGAACTGAAAACATCACACCACAGAGATATATGTGCATCCATGATTTTAGCAACATAATTTGTCATAGCTAAATCTTGGAAACAACCCAAATCCCTATCAACTGAGGAATGGATAAAAAAGATACAATATTTTTGTCCAATGGAGTAATAGTTATGGAAAAAATAAATTTGAGCCTTTATAGGTAGATGAATACAATTAGAGACTATATTGGTAAGTGAAATAAATCAGACTCACATGTGGAAACATCATATTGTCTCACTAGTGTAAGAATGTGGAAGAGTAAATAAAATCTGAAAGATACAATAGATATTATAAAAGGGAAAGAACCTGTTTGATATGATCCATCTTCAACACTAGGTTCACCACTGAAATTCATACCCATACAGTAGACCTTAAGAAGGATTATAAAGGCTTTGAGAACTGAACTATAATGTAAACTATGACCTTGTCAAGAAGCAATGCGTGGGAACAGATCTCACATCTGCCAAAGGCTTTAAAAACTTGACTTGGAATTGGATCCCCACTCACAGAGGGCAAACAGACCTTGAAGACTAAACATAATCAGATTGACTGAGTGATAGCACACAAACATACAAAAATTCACAAGATGATTTTAATGGAACTCAAAACCTCACAACATAGTATTAAAAGTGTTCAAGATATCATCTAAAATTACTCAACATGTTAATAACATGGTGAAAATATCACCAATTCTCAAGAAACGATAATTTGGAGATGTCCAAAGTGCTGGTCTGATCACAATATAAACCTTTAAAGCAGTATAATAACCAAACCCTATGAAATATTGGTTAAGCTTTCATTGCTAAGACAAAACTACTACTATTCAAAACTGAATGGAGAAAGGTTTACTTTGGTTATGGTTTCAAATGTTTCAAACCATGGTCAACTGGACCCAAAACAGAAACATCATGGCATAAGGACCTGGTGGATGAAGGTTGCATGTGTCATAGCAGCAATGAAGCAAAAAAGATGGTAGAGAGCCAGAAAAGAAAAGGCCACTGACTAGACATAGTGACCAAGGTCACATCTCATAGCCTACCCAGACATAGCCAGCAGTGTGCTTTATTAATTTCCTAGGTATTTCTCAACCCAATCAAGTTGACGGTCAAGGTTAGCCATCACAGGTATGAACTTTTTCCAGGAATAAAAAGAAGACACTCTAGTCAGTAGAGAGAAACTATTCTTTTAACTTCTGGGAAAGATGGCAAAGCAGTAAGCAGAAACAAAATTTGTAATCTAGACACTGGAAAATAACAACTTAGAGGAGAAAAGAAGCAGAGAGGTAGATCTCTGGGACCGAGGAAGGATCTGGGGGAAAAATATATTTCACAGAGAAGTAGAGACAGATGTCAACACAGAAATGGGAGAAGATGATCTGCATTTTCTACTCAGCTTCTGGATCAGGGCATAAGAGAGCAGGATTTCTCTCCAAGAAGAAATTCAAGACTTAAACAGAGCAGTAGATGCTATGTACTACAACAGCTGGTAAGTCCAGCCCAAGTGACTTCCAGGTCCCCTGGAGAGGGTGCTTTGTCCAATGCCATTTTAGCAGGGGTAATTAAACCTAAGACTTGGAGAAGCCATGGGTTAGCTTCATCTCAGAATTCCCAAGTTTCCAGTCTCATAGTGACTGGGTAAGGAACAAGTACAGGAAGTGTCCAGGGTCAGGGGGCCATGGTCAAGCCAGAGAAACACCCAGAGTCTTCAGGCCTCAACCCCATGATCAGAGGCTAAGATCAGCCTGAAGTTCTGTGGATCTAGAAGTACAACTCTAATCCTACTACAGGCTTGCTGGGATTATCCAGCACAGATCTGGGCTCTGCCTGCCTCTTTTATCTATCTGCAAGAGCAGACTCACATCCTGAAATAGTCTACCACAAAAATATAGACTTGAAATCACAAAGAAGACTGGATGTGGTGGCAAGCGCCTATAATCCCAGTACTTGAGAGGCTGAAAACAAGCGAATGAATCACTATGAGTTGGATCTATGTAGTGAGACTCTGTACACACGTAGACCCTGCCCTAAATTAAAAAAAAAATCACAGAGAAATATCTCTCTCTCTCTCCCTCTCTCTCCCTCTCTCTCCCTCTCTCCCTCTCTCCCTCTCTCCCTCTCTCCCTTCCCTCCCTCTACTCCTTCCCTCCTTTCTCCTTTCCTCGTCTTCTCTTTCACTCTCTCCCATCCTCCCTCCCTTTCTCCCCCTGCTTTTGTTTTTTGTTCATTTTTTGTTTTGTTATTAATTTTTTATTTATTTTGTTTTAGTTCTTTATTTTCTTTTGTTGTGTTTTGGTTTTTTCCTTCCTTCTTTCTCTCTTGTCTTCTCCCCAGTTTCCCAAGTCTTGGATAATCTTCTTTTGTCCTTGATTCTAATCTATTTCTCTTATGTTACTTCTCTATTTTTTCTTCTTATCACTTTTAAATTATCTCCCTGATAGGTCAGGATTCAAAGTTTCCCAGGCACCTTGTCCCAAACACTCTCCCTCTTGATTTCCCAGGCACTCTGCCCTCAAACTCTCTCCCCCTTGGCCCCATGCAAACCCCAAACCACAGACCACAGGGCAGGTCCACCTGACTTTGACCTGGGCAAAAAACCATGAAACTATCCTTTGTTAACATTTAAAGTCCCCCCCCCCCACAGAGCAGGTAGCCCTGCCAAGATTAGCTCTCCCTCAGCTGTTCCAGCCCACAATCACCCTCCCTAAAAGATCCTATAAAGTTTCTTGTCCCCCCCTTTGTTCGCTGCTGTCTTGGTCCACTAAACAGTCAGCCTGCTTGATGCCCCGTCTATTCAGAATGCCTGGTCTGGTCGATTGTGTGGGTTCGTACCTAATACTCCCTTTAGGGTAAAATCACTCTACTAAGTGGATATTTAGTGTATATAATTTTCTGGTTTGTCTTCAGTCTCTCTCTTTTTTTTTTTTTTTTTTTTTTTTTTTTTTTTTTTTTTTTGTACCAGGGATTGAACTCAGGACCTTGCACTTGTCAGGCAGGCGCTCATTTTACTGAGCTATCTCTCTAGCCCCTGGCTTCAGTCTTGTTACATAGCTTTAAATCCTCTAGCTAAAAGTGGTGAATTGGAAATCACAGTTTGCTATTTTCTGGCCTGTGCCTGATGTTAATGTTATTACTGATTTTATTACTTTAGATAAGTGACACTGTTGTGATCAATTGATATTCCTTCCTAGATTGTCTGGGTGTCATAAGGGATACTATAGTCCCATACAAAGAACTGGGTGGTAGGCCAAACAGGCAATAACTCTTCATCCCTAACATACTGAAAGGCAGGATCTTCAGACTCATAAGCCAGCCACACCTCAAAGACATCTGTGAAAAATAGTCCTTTACTACAAAGACCTTGATACTAGTAATACATCTACCTACCATAAGCAACGTACAAACCTCAATGCAGAAAACAAATGAACCAAAAATAGAAAATGAGAAAACAGGAAAGTAATATCCAACTCACAGTCTCCAACTCACCCAAGGCAAATCAAAGGGGCATTTATATGGAAGAAATAAAAATACCTTCCTGCTGAATTTTATGAAATGGTGGCATGAAACGCAAGTTATAAAACAAATCAATAGGTCTCTTTATAAAAACCTGTTTTGCTTAAAACAGATAATTAAAGAAATGGTGAGCTTAATGAAGGTAATGATTAGTGAATCTAAAGTAGACACAGGCAGGAGCTGGGGAGATAGCTCAGTGGTCTAAGCCCTTGCCTGGCAAGTACAAAGACTAAGGTTCAATCCCTGATACTATGTGCTGGGCCAGCCATCAAATCCCAGACACATCATGCCAGCCACAGAAACCAGGCATGGTGATACACACTTGTAATTCCATTACTGGGGAGACTGAGACAGAGGAATCACTATGAGTCTGAGCTGTATTTGTACAAGGAGACCCTGTACCAAATAGAGTAGAAACAGATAAAAAAAAAAAAAAAAAGGGAGAGAAGTTTAGGGAAACCATCAGTGCCCAACACAGAAAAGAACTGGATTCCACAAAACATACCCAAATAGAAATCTGGGAAATTAAAAATCATCAAAACCATACTGAAAGTATACATAGCACAGTCAACCAATGTGAAGATAGAATATCAGATCTAGAAGTCAGGGTTGTGATTGGTGATCACTGAATGAAAGATCTCTTAAAAGAAATATCAGCAAAAGATTAATTGGAATAAATGAAGAATCAAAAGATAGCACAAAGGACATAAAAAACCTATTTACAGAAATAATAGCAAAAACTTTCCAAGCATGGAAAAAGAATTTATAGATAAATGTGAAACATATATAGAACTTTAAAAGCCATGATCAGAAAAAAAAAATACCAAGTCATATAATAATCAAGATTCCAGAAATTCAAAACAAGAACAGAATATTAAAAAGATGTTAGAGGAAAGAAACAAATCACCTATAAAGGAAAATCCATCAGAATCACAGAAGACTTGTCAACACAAACCATTAAGTCAAGGAGACCCTGAAGAAAAGTATTTGAAGCCTTAGAAGAAAACAATCTCCAACCCAGATCAAGGTACCCTGCAAAATTATCTTTCAAAATTACCAAAGAAATAAGACACTTCCATGACAAAGAACACCTCAAGAAATTCATATCCATCAAAGCAGCACTCAAAAAAGTTCTGAGAAATATTCTAGAAAACACAGTGAGTACAATTACAGGAATCCTTAATGGAGAATGAAATCACCAGGCAAGGTGAGCAATTAAACAAAAGGGAAAGAAAAGGAATTAACAACACAAAAATAATATAAGGATAAATCAATACATATCAGTTGCAACTATAAATGTGAATGATCTCAACTCATCAATCAAACAGAACATATAGGCAGAATGGATCAAGAAACAAAACCCAACAACATGCTATATACAAGAAAAACATTTAACTCAAAAAGAAATTCATACATTGAAAGTTAAAGGATAGAAAATTCTCCATGAGACAGGAATCCAATGAAAAGTGGGGGTACCTATTCTATTTGCCAATAAAGTGGTTTCAAGACAATACTGATCAGAAGAGACAAAGCTTGCAGGCCAGGGTTCAACCCCCAGTGTGCTGTGCCAGCCTCACCCACAGGGCACATTGAGACAGCAACGGAGACTGGGCATGGTGGTATGCCTTTAATCTCAGCACTTGGGAGGCTGAAAACAGGAGAATCACTACAAGTCTAATCTACATATTGAGACCCTGTACACCCTGTAGACCCTGTCCTAAATACAGAAGAAAAAAAATACAGAAGAGACAAAGCTGGTCACTACATATTCATTAAGGGAACTATTCAAGAGGAAGAGGTAACAATCGTGTACATGCAAATGCACCAAATATCAAAGCATCCAACTATATAAAACACTAATAGATGTAAAACATCAGATAAGCACTAATAAATTCTCATGGGGCTCTCCAATATCCCACTGTCACAAATGCACAGATAAACTAGATAAAAAATCAAAATATCAGAGCTAAACCAAACATTTGAAGAAATGGACTTAGTAGAAATCTAGAGTGTCCCACCCAGAAACATGCATTCTTCTCAGCAGTACATGGGACTTTCTCCAAAGTGCATCACATACTAGCCCATAGAACACACTTAAGTAAAACCAAAGTAAAGAAAATTACCCTGTGCATAATATCAGATCATAGTACAATGGAACTGACAATCAATGGCAAAAGAAACCACAAAACTAAATAAACAAAGAGAAATTAAATAACACCCTCCTAAACAACTAATGGATGACAGGTAAGATTAAAGAAATATTTGACTATTTCTACAATTGCATGATAATGCTAATGTGACATACAAGAACTTATGGGACACAACGAAGGCAGTAAGTACTATGAGTGAAATTTGCAGCAGTGAATTCCAGATCAGAAAAAAAAGCTCAAATAAATAACCTAACATGGAATCTCAATCTTCCATAAAAAGAAGAGCAAGTTAAACCTAAAGCACATACAAGAAACTATAAGGATCAGAGAAAGAATTAATGCAACTGAGACTAAGAAAATAATGCAAAGAATCAATGAATCAAAATGTTGGTTCTTTAAAAGATTAAATAAAATAAACAAACACTTAGCCAACTTTATCAAAATACAGGAAAGATATAAATTAATGCAATTAGAACTGAAAAGAGTGATATCACATTGGATCCTGTGGAAATCTAGATTAGTACCTACTAATACCCTACCCTAATAAGTTGGAGAACCCATACCCTAGTAAGTTGGAAAACTCAGAAAAAATGGACAGATTTCGAGATAAATACAAATTACCAAAGCTGAATCAAGAAGCTATAGACAGGGCACAGAGCAGCTCAGTGAGCGAGCGGGCTGTGGAATTTGGCACAGAGCAGCTTGGTGTGTGGCTGTCAGCCGGAACTCAACATTGAGTTTCTTGGTGTGTTACAGGATGGGAGGAATTTGGTGGCATTGTCCTGGGAGGAGGGGCTGAGGCCTACAGCTGGGCCTGGTAAGCTCAGGCATACTGCTAGGCCCAATGGGACCCAGACTCAGGTCCAGACCTATGTGAAGGTCCTCACAGCATTGAGGCAGCAGGATATAACATAGAAGACTCCATGATGGAGGTCAATGCCAAGCAGAAACCAATACCACACTCTCAATAGAGAAAGCAAAATCTTGGGTCTCAACAAAAGAATTTCTGACACAGAAGAAATTACTAAAGAACAAGCTCTTTGCAGAGAGGTTCTGATTCCAGTAATACAGCTACATACAATCAAACTTTTCCAAAAAATGTAGCACAGAAATCAAAATAAAGAGTTCTTTCTGAAATAGAAAATGACAAAATGAAAGAGCAAAATGCAATCTCAGGCTCTGAGCCCACACACAGAACAAATCCAGGAGACATTATCGTAGAAGAAACTGGAAGTCACACATCTGAAATCTCTGAAATAATAGCAACTGAAGTGAAGAAACAACTGCAAAAGGACATAGAGGAAATCAGATCAGGAATAATCTCCCAGGTAAGAAAAGAAATGATAACTATAATGAAAGAATTTCTAAGTGTTTCTAAAGAAAGCACTGATTAAAAAAATAGAGGAGAATAGAAAAATCATGGAACCTTTTAATGAGCAATATAGGAGAGAAATAGAATGCATAAAAGAATCAAAGAGGAATACAGGAAATTAAAAACTTAAAAGTTGACAAAACTGTTTGAATTAAAGATAGACTTTCAGACCTTGAAGACAACATTGCAGCTAGCAAAAAGGTAAATAAGGATCTTTTAAAAACAAGTATCCAGGAAATAATGATTCAACAGTTGTAAGACAATGAAAAGATGAACCATATAAGATTAATAGCTATCAATAAGAAAGAAGGAGCCAACACAAATGACATAAAAAGAATATGAGCAGAAGTAATAGCAGAAAACTTCTCAAATATGGGGGAACAATCTGACGTTTAGGCAACCAAGGCATGCAGAACTCCAAATAATATCGACCCAATTAAATCTACACCCAGACATAAAATAATCAAGATCCCAGAAATTCAGCAAAATAACAACATATTAAAAGCTGCTAGCCAAAAGAAACAGATCCTATTTAAAAGAAAACTTGTTGGAGGCTATAGGCCAGTATCCATTCTATTCCCCTGCTGAGTTAAGTTTATGGTCCTTTTCACCCCGCCTATTTCCCTTAAGTCTCCTGCTATGCCCCGGAGGTGGGACTTCCTGTCCTAGTCCCGTTGCCTAGTTACTCGCACCTTTTACCCTCCGACGTCATTTCCCTATGCTTCCACTATATATATCCAGCACCTCCCCTGAATAAATGAGACTTGATCAGAATCCTGTCTTGTCTCCATTTCTCACGTATCCTGTCCTTTGTCACCTCTTCAATTCTCCGCTCCTCCCCCAGGTGACCTTCGTTGACTGACCCGCTGGTTCGGGACAAAAACTCATCAGAATAAAAGCAGATTTCTTATCACAAACCATCAAGTTGTGAAGAACATGGAGTGAAGTATTTCCTGTCCTACAAGAAAACAAACTCCAACCTAGACTGATATACCCTACAAAACTCTCTTTCAAGTTTAACAGAGAAGTAAAATACTTCCATGACAAAGAACAGCTAAAGAAATTCATGACAACCAAACCAACCCCACTCAGAATACTAAAAGACATTCTAGAAAAGGATCAAAATGACCACAACTCCAAGAATGACAATAGAAAGAACCCACAAAACAGGGCAAACATACACAGGAGAAAAGTAGGGAAACAACAGTAGGAAAATAACATGACAAACATAAGCCAATATATATCAACTATGACCATCAATATAAATGGTCTCAATTCATCAATTAAAAGAAATAGATTGGTACAGTGGATCAAGAAACAAAATCCAACAATGTGCTGCATACAAGAAACATATTTACCCAAAAAAGAAATTTATACACTAAAGTCCAAAGGATGGAAAACATTACTACATGTTCCAGGAGCTCAGAAAAAATCAGGGGTAGCTATCCTGTTTACAGACAATCTGAACTTCAAACCAAGAATGATCAAACAAGATAAAGAGGGTCACTACGTACTGGTTAGGGGAAAAAAATCAAGAGGAAGAGATAACAGTCATAAATATGTATGCACTAAATATGGGAGCACCCAACTATATAAGACAAAATTTAATGGGCATGAAAAATCTAATAACAAATAACACAGGCTTAAAAGGTGAACTTAACATTCCCTTATCTCAAAAAGATAGGTCAAGTAGACAAAAAATATCAAAGACGTAGCACAACTGAAACAAACCTTTAATCAAATGGACTTAGTGGACATACATAGACTGTTCTACCCAAAAATAGCTGAATATACATTCCTTTTAGCCCCACATCAAACATTCTCCAAAACAGACCACATACTAATCCATAGATAATACCTAAGTAAATGCAAGAAAACAGAAATTATGCCATACACTATCTGACCACAGTACAATGAAACTGAAAACAAGAAAAAAAACTATAAAAACCCCATAAACATATAGAAATTAAATAACACCAACCTCAACAAGTGGGTTACAGATGAAAAACAATAAACAATAGGTACAATCCAATGAAAATTCAAGCACAAGTTACTAGAATTTGTGGGATGCAATGAAAGCAGTTCTCAGAGGGAAATTTATTGCAGTGAACTCACACCTTAGGAAAACAGAACAAGAACATATAAATGCCCTAATTCTGCACCTCAAGCTTTTAGAAAAAGAAGAGCAAACCAAGCCCAAAGCCCAAAGATAGGATGTTATGGTTTGTATCTAAGTATTCCCCTAAAGCCTCATGTACTCACTGGGACAGGTATCTAGACTTTGTGATTAATTCATGATCCAGTGCTTGGGATTATGAGTGTGAGTGATGCTGGGATTATGAGTATAAATGGTGCTGGGATTATGGGTGTGAGTGCCCCAGACCTACCCTGGGGCAGATAGCCTGAATGCTACATAAGAGAGACAGACTTGCTCTCTGCTGCCATTGTTGCTGTTACTCCTTCCATTTGCTTTTGTTGTTCTGCTGTTTTCTGCTGCCATGAACTGCTGCCCTCTGCCACATGTGCTGCCTTGGAGCCAGCTGAGTATTCCAGTAACTGTGAGCTAAATAAACCTTTCCTTCCTTAAATTTTGGTGTCAGGTATTTTTTCCCAGCAACAAGAGAAAAGTAACCAAGACATGGGAGGAAATTATAAAAATTAGAGCAGAAATTAATGCAATTGAGACAAAGAAAACAATGCAAAGAATCAATGATTCAAAAGCTGGTTCTGAGTCTTGAATTCTATAAGAAATTTAGAGAATATTTAATCCCTATATTCCTCGAAATCTTTAATGAAATTGAAAAGGAAGCAATCCTTCCAAAATCATTCCTGAAAGCAAGTATTATACTGATACCCAAATAGGAGAAAGATACAACCAAAAAAGAAAATTACAAGCCAATTACCCTCTTGAACATAGATGAAAAAAATCTTCAATAAAATATTAGTAAATAGGGGCTGGGGAGATAGCTCAGTAGAGTAAGTGCTTGCCTAGCAAGCATAGGGTCCTGAGTTTAATCCCCAGTACCGCAAAAAAAAAATTAGTAAATAGAATACAGCAAATCATCAAGAAGATTAAACACCATGAGCAAGTAGGATTAATCCCAGGGATGCAAGGATGGTTCAACATATGCAAATCTATAAATGTAATACACTATATCCATACAGTCAAACCAAGAACCATATGATCATCTCAATATATGCACAAAAGGCTCTTGACAAAGTCCAACACTCATTCATGATCAAAGCCGTACAGAAAATGGAATAGATGGCCTATATCTAAAGCTCATAAAAGTCTTCTATGACAGACCAACAGCCAACATACTTCTAAATGGAGAAAAACTTAAAGCACTCTCAAATCAGGTACAAGACAAGGACGTCCAGTATCACCACTCCTGTTCAATATAATTCTGGAATCATTAGCTAGAGACATTAGACAAGAGAGAGAAATAAAAGAAATAAGAATAGGTAAGGAAGAAGTTAAACCATCATTATTAGCAGACACATGATACTCTACTTGGAAAACACAAAAAACTCCACCAAGAAACTCCTAGAATTAATAAATTCTGTAGCATAGCAGGATACGAAGTCAACACCCAAAAATCAATAGCAGCTATCCACACAGATAACAAACTCACTGACAGAAAAATGAGAGAAACAATACCCTTCATAATAGTACCCCAGGGGCTGGGGAGATAGCTCAGCGGCATAAGTGCTTCCCTGGCAAGTGCAAGGTCCCGAGTTTGACCCCCAATACTGGGGGAGCGAATATTATAATATATATAATATTATAATATATATAATATTATAATATATATATATTATAATAGTACCCCCCAAAATGATATACTTAGGAATTAATCTAACAAGGGAGGGACTGGGGAGATAGCTCAGTAGAATAAGCACTTGCTTATTCTACTGAGACAAGAAAAAATAAATTATTTTGAAAGTATTGTCAATATTCAATTATTTCCCCAATCTTGCATAACTATATCTTTTAATTTGACCACCAGATTCAATGATAAAAATAGATAATATGACAACCATTGTTAATTTACTATTCCTGTTTTGCATATCTGTGACTTATACATTGTTGTATATTACTGATTCTATCTTTTTTCTATTTGTTTTTGCTTTTTTTTAACTCTTCAAAATAAATTTTAAAAAATAAAATAAAAAAGAACCTGTAGACATTGCAAATAACTAAATGTCAGTAGATGAAATTGTAGAAGTAATTAGAAGAAAAACTATCCCAAAGAAAACTACTCATCAGTCCAGGTCCTGATGGATTCAATGATGAACTCTACAAGAAATTTAGAGACTTAATGCCACTGCTCTTCAAATTCTTTAATGAAATTGAAAGGGAAGCAGTACTCCCAAATTCATTCCTGGAAGCAAGTATTACCCTTACAAGAAACCAGAGAAAAACATCTTTTTTGGGAGGGGGCGGTTACTGGGGATCAAACTTGGGACCTTGCATTCGCCAGGCAGGTGCTTATGCCACTGAGCTATCTCCCCAGCAGAAAAAATTTTAGGAGAGAACTGTGATTTAATTCCCTTAATAGACATAGGTGTAAAAATATCCAACAAGATTTCATCAAATCATCAATTTTAATGTCAGGGTTCACCTAGAGTGATGGTGGTGGCGGCTGCAGCAAAGCGACAGGAAAGATAAAAGAGGCCTTCATTGCAGACGCAGGAGGATCACAGGGAAAGACATGCGGGAACCCCAGCAGTGAAGGGCAGCTATATTCACAGGATCCTAAAGGGAGAGGGCCCTTGGGAAGTGAGGTGATGACGTTGTGACAGCTTATTGGAGATCATCCTGGGAAGTGAAGTAGATCATGTTGGAGGCTGTGGAAGGGATGAAGGGAGTGCTGGGAAGAAGAAGAGGTAGGTAATTATTCTGGGCTCTTCACCACCTTGTGGAGACTCTATGGTGATTCAGCCAGTTTCCACTGGGCCATCAGTTACACACTATGACCAACAGGGATTCACCCCAGGGATGCAGGAATAGTTCAACATGTGATCATAAATAAATGTAATGCAACATATTAACAGAGTCAAGGATAAAAGCCACATGATCATAGCAATAGATGCAGAAAAACTTTACAAAATTCAACACCCATTCATGCTATCCGTACAGAAAATTGTAATACAAGGTCTTTATCTCAATTGATAAAAGGCCTCTATGACAAACCAACAGTGAACATCCTACAAAATGGTCAAAACCAGAAAACTTTCACTCTAAAATCAAGAACAAGACAAAGATGCCCGTTATCCCTACTCATGTTCAATACAGTTCTGGAAACCTTAAGAATGAAAGAAATATGGATAGGAAAGGAATAAATTCACTACTTGATGATGGGATGCTCTATATTGAAGACCTTAAAAGGTCCACCAAAAGACTTCTAAAATTAATAACCTAATTTGGCAGCACAAATCAACACCCAAGAATCAATACCATTCCTGCATAAAGGTAACAAACTGAGATAGAAATTAGGGAAATAACATAGCAACAAGAAAAATGAAATACTTAGGAATTGACCTACCCAAAGAAGTGAAAGACCTATACACTGAAAACTACAGTACTCTGAAAGAGGAGATTTAAGAGGATATCAGAAAATGGAAAGATACCCTTTGTGTTTGAATAGGCAAAACAAATACAGTGAAAATAGTCATACTTCCAAAACTGTGACACAGAATTAATGCAATCCCAACCAAAATATCAATAGCATATCTCACAGAACTAGAAAAAACAATCCAAAAATTCATATGAAGCCAGAAGAGACTTATAATACCAAAAGCAACTCTGGCAATAAAGACAAGGCAGGAGGCATCACAATTTCTGATTTGAATTTATACTACTAAGCTACCATGATAAGAACAGCATGGTGCTGATGAAAAAAACAGAACTGAGGCCCAATAGAACGGAACAGAAGATTCAGAAGTAACTTTAAGTACCCTTAGTTACCTTATCTTCGACAAAGGGGTTGAAAACCTGCATTTGAAAAAAAAAAGGCCTCTTTAATAAATAGTGGCAGGGGCTGGGGAGATAGCTCAGTAGAATAAGCACCTGCCTGGCAAGCTCAGGGTCCTGAGTTCAATCCCTGGTACTGCAAAAAATAATAATAACAAAAGTAAATTTAAAAAATGGTTGCTTTTTTAAAATAATGGCTTTCCACATGCCATGCAGTGAATTTACACCCATATCTCTCACCATACATTAAACTAAAATAGAAATGGGTCAAAGATCAAAGGACAAAAACAGAGATACTAAATCTGCTGGAAGATAAAATGGGTAAAACTCTTGAAAATATAGGTGTAGGCAAAGACTTTACGAACAAAACCCTGCATGCGAAAGAAGTATTACAAAGAATCCACAAGTAGGATTATATTGAATTAAGCAGATTTTGCACAGAAAAAAAAAGAGTAAGGTGATGACCCACAGGATAAAACATTCATCAGCTACTCCTCAGACAAAAGACTAATATCCAAAATATGTAAAGAATCCCCAAATTTAAAGCCCCAATCCAAAAACGTGTATCTGAAATGAATAGACATTTCTCAGATGAAGCAGTACAAACCAGCTACAGAATTCGCTTTGGGTAACCTGGAAGCCAGAAGATGGAAATCCTCTTTAATATGCTGGGAGAGACAAACTGCCAGGTCAGAGTTCTGTCTCCACAGAATGTCCTCAAGAGTAAAGGTAAGAGGCTGGGGAGATAGCTCAGTAGAATAAGCGATTGCCTGGCAAGTGCAAGGCATGAGGTGGCACACACTCACAATCTCAGCATTCTGGGAAGCTAAGGCAGGAGAATAATAGACCAAGCCCTGCCTTCACAACTTAGTAGTTTAGCAAGACCCTGTCTTTTAAAAAATTATTTTATTTTATTTATTTTGATACAGGGTCTCACCACATAGTTTAGACTGGTAATGTTTTTTCTATCTCAGCCTCCCTAGCACTGGGATTATAGGCATATGGTACCATACCAGGTTGCTGGGCCAGCACAGCATGTGGTACTGGGGATCGAACCTGGGTCCTTGTACTTGCAAGCCAGGCTCTTGAACCACTGAGCTATTTCCCTAGCTCAAGACCCTGTCTTAAAACAAAGCAAACAAACAACAACAAACAAATAAACAAAACAAAAACAGCTGGGGATGTGCCTCAGTGTAGTGGCTCTGAGTTCAATCAGTTCAATCCCTAGTACTGAAAACAAAAGAATATAAATAATAATCTTGGGTTTTTTTCTTCAAAGTATATGCCCAGAAACTGAAATTCTTATACATTTGTTGATGGGAATAAAATATGGTACGCTTATTCCAGAAAATTCTTTGTCAATTTCATATATATCACATAACCCAAAAACTCACTGCAAAGCCTTTACCCAGGGAAATGAAAATTTATATTGATACAAAAATTTGTGCATAGATGATTAGGTCATGCCAGAATAGAATTCATCTAAGTGTCCTATGAATAATTAAGCATATTCATACTTTATGTGGTATATTCATATGCTACATAGCATATTCACACAATAAACAGTAGCCTACAATGTATGTCATATTCTGGAAAAGAGAAAAAGAATATTTGTCAGGGGCTTGGGGTAGAAGAAGTTGACCACAAAAGGGTAGCACTAGAGAATTTTGAATGGGTGATAAAATTATTCTTTGCCTTGATTATTGTAGTGATTGCATGGTTTATGTAATTGTTAATACTTAGAGCTGAACCCCCCCAAAAGTGTATTGTTCTTTCTGTAAATATCCATTTTAAAATCTCAGCAGTCTATTGAAGCTTCGATTTCATATATCCCCCTCTGCAATCAATAGACAGAGTAACTGATAAACTTAAATACCAAAAAGTTTGGGAAGGGAGCCCGATTTTTCAACCAATCTGAGTGTGAACTGTTCTGCCAAGTAGGTACTTCGATTGCCTATGTGAATAGGAGTCTTGGTTTCCATTGTGTGTTTAAAGCGATATGCAACTAAGGGCCGGCCAAATAGCTCAGCAGATTAAAGTGCCTGAAAGCAGGCACAGGGGCCAGGGGTTCAATCCCTAGGCCTGCAGTGCCAGCTCCAACCCCGGGGCGCACTGAGATGGCAATTGAGACTGGACGTGGTGGCACGTGCCTGTAATCCCAGCTCTTGAGAGACTGTAAACAGGTGGATCACTCTGAGTCTGATCTATGCAGTGAGGCCCCGAACACCTTGTATACCCTCCCTAAATAAATAAATAAATAAATAAATAAAATAAATTTTAAAAAAAGTGATATGCAACTAGAAGAAAAAGAATTGGAGAGCCGTCAGGTGGTCACAGTTCCCAGACCTTTCCCCGGAGAGCCCTGCATGTTCCATCTCTGAGAGATGGGTGCCAGGAGATGGTTCTTGGGACCCTGGGTGTGCAGGGACTGTGCCTACAGAGGTCACCAGGGCCTGAGTCCCAGTGATCGCAGCCACATCCTCTTCTCACCCTGCCAGCCTCAGCACACCCTGCTGTCAAGTGCAAACAGCAGCGCCCTGAGAAGGAGGAAATCACCTTTGTCTCAGCTTCGTGCTTAGTGATGGATGTCAGAGATGACACCTGTTCAATGCACCAGGTAAACTTGCTCTTGGCCGCTGTCTAGCCCCACGGTTAGCCCAGGTGCTTCCTCCTGCCAGCTGGCACCTCCCGGTCACATGTCCTCAGGCCTCACTTTCCCAGGCTGTTTCAGGTTCAGTAGTCTTTCAGAAACTCACGGAGGTGTCTGCCTCAGTCCACTCCTCAAAGGGTGTTCCTCGCTTTGCTCAGTAACTTCCTGAAAGCACAATGGCTGTAATCTCCCTCATACTAAGGATGGAGCATAACAAATGCCCAAGGGAGTTCCTTGTAGAACAAGTCCCAGGTAGTTCCTTGTTCAAACTGAAGTCTTCCAAGGAGCAAATTCAACCCCATCCTTAGCCACAAGCGCCAAGGCACGCACACACTGCCAGTTCCCTGGCTACCAAATCCTCATGGCACATGGGAAGGGTTCTGGCTGGTCTCTCTGAGGTCCTTAAGATGAGTTATGATTTTATTGCTGGATCAGAACCACTTTGGGGGATCCGAAGCTCCTGACAGAGGTGGCTCCTCTTCCTTCCATATCTCAGGCTGGTTCTGCTGTCCTCTCTCTCCCTCCCAGTGCGCTCACCAATGGGACGCACCTTTCCCAGAAGGAGCACAGGGCCATAACTCAACAAAGGAGATAATAGACTTAAGGCAGGCACTTAATGAGATTGTTTGAGCATAAAGCAAACGTCCTATCACATTGTCTGGACACCATCAGTTTATGTTGTTTTTCCAGGTTCTTGCTACAACCAAAACTGATCAGTAAATTCTACTAAAATGTTAACAGTGAGTCCAATTTAAATTGTTCGTGGCCTTACTGTTAAGAAGCCATGGACTATCTACTAACAGGAAAGCCCATGGGCTCCTGAGCCTGATCCTTTCCTCAGTTTCTGCCAGGCTTCTCCTGCCATGGTTTGAATGTTTGTGTCACTCTCAAATGCCTGTGTTGGTAGCTGGCCCATCAGATGACGGCATTACGAGGTGGTGGCCTTGGAAGGTAGATTAGGTGGTGGGGGCAGAGCCCTCATGGGACAATAAGGCTCAAAAAGACTCATTGCCCCTTCTAGAAAGGGGACAAAGGAGAAAGCTTAGGTTATGTGGGCTCTCAACTGACCTCAAATATGCTAGATACTTGCTCTTGCATGTCCCAGCTTCCAGAAAGCCGCAAACTACTTTTATCCGATTGTTCATGATATTTCTGACGGCAGCCTGGTAGGCATTTTGATGGGCATTTGTCCTATGTGGCCTGATTTTCTTTTGGTTCAAGGAGAAAAATCAGTCAGGGGGACAAATAAGAAGCCCTCAGACCCTGCCTCACCTGCTGCTCCACACCCGGGCTCCTAAGGACGCCACGGTGCTCTGGTCACAGGAGCAGAGCGGCCTTGGAGCTTCCTAAGCCTGAGCCTCCACTACTTACGATGTCCCCATCACACATCCAGTGGACATTGTCGAATTTACCCATGTCACATGAAATACAGTCTTGACATGGCTACATGATAATCAAAAGCAGCTAGTTGCTTTTGATAAGCAAATATATCTAATTGATTAAGTCAGAAAGACATTAGCTTATTCCAGGGACTGCCCAAATGCTCTGTCTTAGTCGCTTCCCTCATCACTGGCCCACAGCACTCAGTACCCGTAACTTGGAGGAAGGAGTCTGCCTTGGCTCATGGTTCAGACATTTCGGCCCATGGTCGGCTCGAAGGCAGAAGGCAGCAAGGAAGACAGGCCTTCCAGGGGAAGATGCTCAAGTCACACACACAGGAAACAGAGAGCAAGGGAGGAGCCAGGGTGGGACACAAACTCTTCCAGCTCCTCTTCCCAGTAACCCAGCCCCACCAGACCCTTCCTTCCCACACCAGCACCCCATCATCCAACCAGCTCCACAAGCCGAGCTTCTGAGTACCTGCAGATTTGGGGGACATCTGGATATAAGCCATCACACTCCATCATCCATAGATCTCTTTATGTGGTCTAGAAGCTAGTCATTCCTTCTTTAACGTGTGTACCTTCTTGACCAAAATGGCCTTGTTCAACCACATAAATAGTGTTTGTTTTGCATTGTTTCGGGTTTGTCTTTAAAGGGTTTATACTCTCTATGCCACTATGAACAATCTCACTACTATACTCCACACCAGAAGGCTCCTGCAGAAGTCAATTGGCACTTGGGACACAATGCCACTATTTAATTCCTGTTTATCTGCTCTTCTGCCAAATATACCCTGAGTGTGTCCAGGTGAAGAGTGGGTCTTAATGTTTCTCATTGTCTCCCCGACAGTGTGTTCTGTCAGTAAGTAAATCCAGAGTTTTCAACTCCCCCTGATAACCATCTGTGTATACTTAGGCAAGTCACCCCACTTTCAGCATCTCTATTTATACCAGAGAAACTGTGGTTGCCCTACTTACCTCACAGGATTACTATGAAAGCAAGAAAGCAAGTTGATGCACGTTTAAACACTTAGTGATCTACAGACTACTATGCAAGGATATATGAATATTAACCAAAAGTATTGCAAAGTGATTTTGGCTGAGGTCTTTTGCCAAACCGAAAGAGTTCATGGGCTGCAATGGGGACCACTGGACTTCTGAAGAACACAGCAGTTACATGAGTCAAGCAATCAGATGTGACATGGAGTCAGTGTAGAGGTGAGGGCCCTAGAGAAGGAGGACAAATTGTCGGCAGTGGAATACCCCAAAGATGGACAGAAACTCCAATTCTAACCAGTACCAGCTGATCGTCAGACACACGCAATATGCTGAGAGCTGTTGCCCACGCTCAGGCCCACACCCAGTCCTCGGCACTCACCTTAAGAAGCGCAGGAGGGGCCAGCACAGATGTGTCTATCCACAGAGTGGGCACTCTGCCAGACCTCTTGCCTAGATCTCCAAAACAGCAAGGTGAAAAAGTTGTCAGGGCAGAGTGGGCCAAGACACGATGCAGACCTCTGAAGGAAACAGGTTGAGAGGAAAGGAGGCTCCAAGCTCAGGATGGAAGGGAAAGAGGGGAGAAAGCAAACCCTCCAACTAGCAAATTTGGCCCCAGCAGTTGACTGGGGAAACTTGGCATGGTAAAGGAATTGCTTCTATGGCAAGATTCAAAAGAAAAGCCACCTGCTGTGACACAATCCCAAGCAAGGAGAAACCTGGGTCTTTGGGGCCCAGCACCGCTGAGCCTCGCAACCTCTCCAATCCCAGAGGCTGCCTCCTCACTCCTACTCCTGTTGCTTAAAAACCTTCCCATCCTTTTAGCCTCTGCTTTCAGGGTCCACCTCTCCTAGTGCCCACGCACCTGCCCCAACTCCTGTGAATGCCTCACCCCTGGAACACCGTATAGGGCTGATGCAAATAGTTGTTTTTCTGTGCACAAATGTGTATGTTTTAGCAGAGCTGAGCCCAGGACTTGAATGCAAGTAGTTTATTTGGAAGACGAAACCAGACATCGAAGTAAGGGAAGGGAGAAGAGCCAAACAATGACGCATTCTAAGCTGGTTACACCTCAAGCAGTTGGGCCTCCAGTGCACTGGGACCCTCAAGGAATATCTGCAGGGGGTGTCAAGGAGTTCTGGGAGGTTTTAACCTGGGACCCTCGAGGAGCACCTGCAGGGGTGTCAAGGAGTTCTGGGAGGTTTTAACCTGCCAGGTTGACTGCCTTCAGGTGACCTCTGACGTATGGGAATGCACCGCCTTTTCCATGTGACACTCCTTAAGCCTCAGAAAGCCCTGAGGCAGCAGAGGTGAGCGAGCTGGCAGGACACCCGGGAGCCACCCCACAGTCTGCAGCCGTGAACACTGCCTGTGTACTTCTTCCTCACAACTCCTCCACATGCTGGAGTGCTAAGCTCATATAGAAAGAGAAAGAAAGCAAGATCAGATGGCTTCCACTACAGAGTAACCTGGCTTTGACTGAAACCTGGGATCCTCTGCACTTTGTTCCCTTGATTTGAAGACATTTTATCAATATCTTATCCCGACGTTCTTAATGAAACACAAGACCCCCCACCATTGTATGGTAAATTATCTATAAGGAAAAATACAAAGAAAGCCACAGTGCCTTTGCTTATGGTGTAGCAGCTGAATGTTCACCTTCTCAGGGCTGTGATAGCATTCTGAAAAGTGGGGAGACCTTGTTTTTGTCTCTCAGATCCTTTATTGACCCTCCCTCCACCCTGCCTGTCCAGTAAGCAGGGTCAGGCCAGGCCCCAGACACACCTTGAGCCCACCGAGTCCCTTAACCTCTCTGAGCCTCAGCTTCTGCATCCATGGGAACTGTGTGGACACTACAGGGACCTCGTGACATTAAAGAAACTGGCGTTTCTAGCCAGGCAGATGCTTCCTTCCATGAAAGACCCGGCTCAGCTGAACACCACCTAAAGACACATGTCCCACGGTGCTACTGTGTGTCCTTTTGGTGTCCTTCAATGGCCACTGTACCTTGTATTTTGCTTTTTTACAGTGTACTAGAATAGCTCTCAGTTTCCCCCTTGAGAAAGTAAGGTCAGGTCCAGCAAAGTTTGCGAACTCAGCGTGTGACTATTAATGAAAGTCAAATGCCATCTTGTGGCCAGAAATAGAAATACAGGAACAGAACAAGGACAGAGATGGTACCAGGCAGCAAATGTAAAGCTGTGTTACATAAGTAACATGTACCATTCCGTAAGGACAGTGCATGCACACACTAAGCCTCAAGATAGTCCTTTTTCTTATTTATGGCCTTTTTGCTACCTCAGTTCTTAATTTACATTCACACAGCATTTATAAACTCCCCAAGCTCTCCATTACGATCCGCAAGACTGGCTGTCACTCTTACTTAAATCCAGTGTTGATTTTTCCCTTGACAAACTCTCTGGGAAGTTTTGGCCCCTGAAAGTGAAGATCATACCACAGATATTTTCAAGAAAATTAGGCAAAATGTATTTTCTTTTTGTAAGGAAGTAGAATTTCACTGACAAGAATAGTCTGTTTTACAAAAGCTGGTGATATGAAGTGAATTTTAAACTCCCAGTAGTCATGTAAATGATCGACTTTGGTTGTACTGGAAGGTTTGACACTTCTCTCAAACAAAGAAGTATTTGATAGAAAATATCAATATAAATATAATCAGACCTGTCTGTAGATTCTGTTTGGATGTTTTTGTGAAAAGTTTAGATGTGTACCAATCCAAAGGTAGGGATTGCGGGCTGGGGATATAGCTCATTGGCACAGCCCTTGCCTGGCAAAGATAGGGATTGCCAGATAGAATAAGGCAGGACCCAATTATACATTTATACAAAAAAAAAGCCTCTTTACAGACACATAGATTTAAAGTAAAAGGATGGAGAAAGATTACCATGGTAAAGCTAAGAAAAAGGAAACCGGAACAGACATATCAATTATGACAGAGCAAGTTTCAGAGAAAATAAAGGATAAAGGGAAGCATTTATCCTTGACAAAAATGTCAATTCTCCAGGAAGAGAAAACAATCTTAATATGTACACATTCAACAACAGGATTAAAATATTAAGGTGAAAAGTGATAGAACTGTGAAGGCAGAGAAATCCACTATTGTTCTTGGAGACTTCAACACCTGTTTCTCAGAAATGGACAGATACAGCAGGCAGAAAGTCAGCGAGGATACAGCTGACCTTAGTAACCCGACATCAACTGTGTGGAATGGCCAGCAATGGACTGGCCGCTCACCAAACAGCAGCAGAGCCCACTCTGTTCGCCAAAAGGACCACGTTCTGAGCCGTGACACGAACCTGAGCAAATTCAAAAGAACAGGAAGCATGCACTGTCTGCCCTCAGACCTCAGCTGGGCTTACAATAAGTTTCAATAATAGACAGGTGGCCTGAGGAATTTTTAGGACAATGTTAAATATTCTGTATGATATGATGATAGTAGATACAGGTCATGGTAATTTTGTGTGTGCCCATGGAATGTACTTCAAGAGTGAACCCCAAGGGAACTATAGATTTGGAATAACCATTATGGATCAGTGTAGGTTTACTGATTACATACCAGTCTGATAGATGATATTAATAATGGGTGATCCTATGCATGCGGAATAAGGACTTTATATGAAATCTCTGTCTTCCTCCCAATTGTTATGAATTTGAAACTTCTCCAAATAAATGAAGTCTTGTCTCTTCTCTCCTCTCTCTCTCTCTCTCTCTCTCTCTCTCTCTCTCTCTCTCTCTCTCTCTCTCTCTGGTTGTTGTAAGGTCTTACTATGTAGCTCGGACTAGTGGTGATTCCCCTGCTTTCAGCCTCCTCAGCACTGGGATTATAGGCATGTAGACATGTGTCACTATGCCTGAACTCTGGCCAGCTCAACCCACCCTGGGGGCAGGGCTAGCACAGCATGTGGTGCCGGGAATCAAACCTCAGTCCCTGCATTTGCCTAAGCTTGCCTAAGCAGGCACTTTAGTTCACTGAGCTATCTTGCCTGTCCCTGAAGTCTCTTTTTTAAAAGCTCAAACATACAGAGTCTTCAATTAAAAGTGCTGTAGAAAAATGAATTTGGATATTCCTATAGTAATATGCAATGTGAACATCACAACCCTCCAGTCACAGGCAGTCAACATGACCTACTCCATTTTGGGTACCCAGCTTCACCAGAGACCAAAGGTCTTTAATAAATTGTTTAACTACAAGTGCACAAAATATAGCAATTATAAGCCTGTTAAAGAGGAAGGTTTAAAGCACATCCTTCGTTTTCCTATACCAAGCTCGTGAATTTTAAAATTAAAATTCATTTGTAGACTAGGAAGTGCACAATAGCAAAGCAAAATGACAATGTACGCTCCTTTATGGTAGGCAGGCAGGCTACAAAGCCTTTGTGGTTTTCCTACTAATCTCACATAAAAGCATGCAATTATCCCATAATTATGGACTTAGAGACAGGATCCAGTCTGAATTATGTGGACGGTATCATAGGTGCTGGCCACTGAAGGCGCTATTCTTCATCATCTGCCCCAACTCTCTCATTTTGCACATCAAAAATCTATACAAGAGATTGTGATTTACCCAGGTTCATCTAGGACACATAGCTGATTAATGATCTCCTCGGCCTCTGGACATAGTGACCCACTCATTATATGCTTCATGACAGAAATAAATTACTACATTACATCAACAACAACAGAATTCGTCCTTACACTATAATTCACCACCAGGTATTGGTGTGCTTTTCAAATTTGGCTTTTGGAAACTTGCTGATCTTAAAAACAAAAGTCATACAGAGGCTGTGGTAGAAATTCAGGATGGCACTGGTAAACATTGTGGTCTAAAACAAAATCAGCAAAAATAATCTCTTCTAAATGGGAAGGTAGATAAGATGAACTGTGACAGGAAGAACAAAGCACCACTTACACGAGTGTGCTCAGCAGCTGTTGCTCACTAGGGCTCCAGGAGGTTTAGAATGTCACATTCTGTTCTTGGGTGAAGGAAATTTTTCTTCCATAATGAGTAACAGGCTTTGGATTTAGTGTACTCTCTGCAATTCTAGAACATTCTTTCCTCTCAGTTTCTCTTCCCGGTATGATTGCCGCCTCGGTCTCACTAATCATGACTTTTCATTTGGAAGTCATTCCACTGCACCCAAGATGCAGTAGGTCACACTGAGGGCCTGTGGCTGGAGGGTGGTGATGGTCATATCATGTGTTGCTATAGGAATATCCAAGTTCATTTTTTATAACACTTTTAATTTAATAACAAGAGTTCGAGGAGAACTATGAGCAACAATTGTCCTCAGATCCCGGGCCCCTAAAAATCATGTGATGACCATAGAGTGTCAAAGCTATCCCTGGTCATACGATGGAGAAGGTGGCTAAGAGTGCTACAGAATATGCACGAGCTCAAGAAAACTGCTAGCATTTGGGTATTACCTCTTCCAGACTGCTCATGTTTTGAAATGTCCAGATTTCAAATATAGCAGCTGGCTTGGGTACCTTTGATGAAATTTCCTTCCCTCCCATGAAAATATCAGGACAACTGGGTGTTCTATGATCAGTTAACTTCTGATACGCAGCATGCTGGGTTTGTTCTCCAGGTTTTCACTTTCCTGAGCAAGCCTGATGTGTGACTTTCTGAGTACTCATCCAGTTATCACTTCTAGGTAATTCCTGGAAGTTTCCACCAGTGCTGTTAGAAATGGTGTTAGGAAGGAAAACTGCTGGATTCACGAGGGTGAGATTTAGAAGGGAATTCCCAAAAGGCTGGAGCGAGAGGTGGGGAAAACCAGAGGCAAAGAACGCAAAAGCAAGGAGAGAGAACTTGGGAGAGTTAATGGCCTTAGCTGTTTTTACTTTATACTTCTGCATGTGGAAGGGACACCATCCCTTCATAAAACCTCACCTCGTGGCCACACTGGTAATTCTCTGGCCTCTTCAGTCACTCCTGCTTCCTGTTCTCTCCTTCACTAATTAAATGCAGGCATGTTGCAAGTTCTCGCCTCTCCTGGGTCTCTCCACTGTCTGTACCTGTGGCTTAGCGATCACACCTTGGAGCGGCCTGGCACATCATTCCAGCCCATCCCAGCCTTTCTCCTGAGTGCCAGCACTGCATTTCCGCTGGGCACTCCCACCCGCATGTCCAACAGGCGTTTCCATCAGCGGCACTTCAGAAGTTTGCTGAATATGACGAACACTGATGGTTGTGTATGCAAAACGGGTGAGTTCGCGGACTGGATGCCATGGAGAAAACAAGAGAGAATCCACCAGCCCCTGTCCTCATCCAGGAACACATTCTTCTGCCCAGGAGGCAACAGTGTGATGGGCCATGGTAGGCTCCCAGGGAACTGCTAAGAGGAGAGGGATGTCACATCCATACAAGGATCCGAAAGTGCACCACAGTGTGATGGGCCATGCCAGCACCGGGGTGGGCTTACAGATAGTCTAGCCCACTGTGAAAATTACTAGGAAGAGCCCACAAAGAACTAAAGTGACGCATCTCACTGGGCTCAGCTATAGCTCTCCTGGGAATCTTCCCAAAACTGTTAATGTGATCGTGTTACAGTGACACAAGCACAGCCATGGCTATAGCAGCGTAATTCACGATAGCTAAATTCTGCCCACCAAGAGACAAATGAATGAAGAAAATGTGGTACGGCAGCACCTCGGCTTACAAAGTGAATTCCTTCCACGATTCCAGTCACAAGCCTAACTGGTCACAGATCAAATCAGTGGTGAGGTTCATTGATGACTTTATGGGCACATTTGATTCAGTTCACAACCAATTTGGGATTCAACCAGAATCCTGGAAGGAATTAAGTTCATGAACCAAGAGGCACAGCGGAGTACGATGCATCATGAAAGAGGACAAATTGGGGCCATTTATGGAAAATGGGTGAAGCACTGTGAGACTGGCATGTGAAGTGAGAGCAATCAGATGCAGGTTAAATAGTGTAGCTTCTCCTGAGTGAGAAACCCAAGACATGAACAACTGAAAGTAAAGGAGAGGGTAAGAAAGGCAAGCAGGTTTTGTTGGAAATGCAGAAGGTGATTGAGGCAAGGGGAGACAAAGGGGGATGGGGAGAAAGAGGATCCAGATGTGCACACCTGAGCCGATTGCCCAAGATAAATATAATTATTATATATTGCAAATGTCTTTCAGTTTTCAAATGATAGGACGTAGAGAGGTGGGAGGTAGGTGTGGAGAGGGAAGAGGGAAGAAAACATTCCAGTGGGAACAGAAGTCCAGAAAGAATGTGCCACACTCCTGCTTGGAAGAGGAAGACCCCAGGGCTTACACACTCACTGCAGTGTCCCTCCTGCCCCTCCCTTCCCACCCACAGGCCACTGCTTGGGCACTGACCTGAGCAAGGAAGCCTCCTCTTCAAATAGCAAAGAGCAGTCTTGAAGGTATGGAGCAGGCAGGTAACATGTTAGTCTCTCCTAACTGGGGGGTGGGGGTGTCTCTTGCAGGGGAAGGACAAGTTCAAATCTGAAAGCTCTCTGACAGTCCACTGGATGTGTGGCATGGGACCCAGGAGAAGCACCTTCCCAGAGAAGCTACAGAGGGACAGGAGTCCCAGCAGCAGGACTTGCTGAGCAGTCATATTTAGGTTGTCAGCGGAGCTGAAAAGTGAAAGTGACCAGAGAAGGTCGGGAAGGTGGGTGACCTGGAGGAGGGCAAAGAAATGGAAGCCAGGAGAAGGGAGGGAGAGGCCCTTGAGTGCTACACATGGCTGCGCAGGAGGGAAAGGCCCACTGGCAGACATGTCCTTTGTCATCACCTGCTGGTCCTCCAGGCCAGGTGTTCCTGCCTCCTCAGCCTATTCTCAGCTGCAGCCCTGCACCCCCAAAGCCCACTGGATCCCATGTCAGGCTCTTCTCAGTGCAGTCCCATGAACTCTTCGTCTCCCATGCCCATGCCTTAAGGTTCCTCTTCCACACAATCTGACTGCAGCACCCAAGGACACCTGCTGGGCCCTGGTATTCTTCCCCACTCAGTCCTGTACACTCTGCCACTCAAGGTTTTGCATTAGTGTCCCCTGCTCCAAAATCCTAGAAAATACCTGACAACCTACTGCTTAAAGGTCAGATTCCTCAAGAGGGCAATGCTTTTCTTCTGCTGTGAGCAGCAGGGACCTGCCTCTATCCCCTCCTAGGCTGTTTCTCTTGTACAACATCTGGGTTGCTACATTCATTGCTGAAAGAATATTCTAATATTCATTAAGAGTATCATAGGCCCCTAAGATATTCTCAGGCTCCTCCCATGGGTCAGAAGAGAGGGCTTTCCTGGGAGGGGTATAGATGTGTAGAATAGGATCCAGGAGAAGCGCCTTCCCAGAGAGGCTACGGAGGGACAGGAGGCCCAGTGGGTCCCTGGTACTTAGTGTACTAAGTCATGGGAACTTAAGATAGGAAGGAGACACTGACCCTGAAGGAAAGAGAGTGCCACATGATTGTAGGCTCCCTGGGGCTGTGTTATGGCTTACATCTAGATGTCCCCAAGAGCCTCATGCGTTCACCGGCAGGGCTTTTGGAAGGTGACTTGATTGCGCGGGCTGGTAGCTGTACATTAGCAGATGGGGGTCTCGTCAGAAAAGGCATCCCCGGAGGCGTGGAAGGATGTCTCTTCCCCAGCTCTGCCATGCACTTTCTGCTTTCTGCTCCCGTGAAGTGCACAGCAGTGTCCCTCTGCCACCCCAGTTCTGCCCGATGCCAAGTGACTATGGACTGAAACCTCTTCAACTAAAGCCCAAATCCAGTTTGTGGTTGTGCATTCTGGGGATTGTCTCCATGACAAGGAAGTGCTATGGTAGGCTGGATCTGAGTGTAGATGCTCTGCAGAGGCCACCTGAGTGAGGAGGGGGAGGCAGGCCAGACTTCAGAGAGGCAGCCATACCGGGGTAGGGTTGAAGACGAATTCTGTCACATCACTCTGTACTGAGCACCAAGTGCGAACCAGACTTGGAGCTCTCTGTGGCAACAGTGTGCTGCTTGCGCTTAGAAAAGCCACAGCTGATTTGTGGCACTTGCCTATTTCTGTGGTATAAATATCCCCACCGTGGCTGGCTTCAAGCTACCTGGGCTACACTAGGTGCAAAGCCGGGAAGAAGTGTGCACGTTCAGCACGAAAGACCTGGCGCAGGAGAGGTTCCGCTGCCACTGGCTGGGAAGCGGCAGAACATTGGGATCATCTCATAAAGCCAGACCCAGCCACCGAGACACTGCTGCCCACTCCACGGCAGCCCGCACTGCTCTCTGGGGAAAGGGGTCAAGACATGACCATATGGACAAAGTCCGTCTCTCCTTGTACCCTAGGAGGCTGTCAGGCCTACAATGAAGGAACCACACCTTCCTCTTCCCCATTCCACCCCTCCAGCAGGGGACCTGCTCCTGGGAGGCCCTGCAGTCTTGGTGGCTCAGCCCCCAACTAGAAGCAACCCCAAGCCACAAGTGAATTCTGAGCAGCACAGGGTTGGCTGTTGGTGAAAATGACAAAGCAGGAAGTTGCTCTGTAATGCCCTCTGCCCTCTGCCCAGCGCCCTTCCCCGCTTCCAGCCTCCACGGCTGGGTCTCAGGCCTGACCTCCATTCTGACTAAATCTTTGCTAAGGGCTTCCACAGCTGCACTGAGAGGAGCTCATGAGGGCACTCCTCGCACGGGCGCCCCTGCGCCCTCCTCCAGCAAGGGCGACACTCCCAGGCTTAGCCTTCCTCCTTTGGGGACACAGACTCTGACCACCCTCGCAGCCTTCTCCATGCAGAGGCTGGCTCCTGGCTGAAGCTCTGCCAAAGCCCACGGGACAGAACATGGGCAAGCATTTGTCACATGGCGGGGAATGTGCTCCTGCCCTACCCGTGCCCTCCCAGAATGGGGAGGAAAGCAAGCAGGCAGCTCCCAGCCCCGCCCCGCTGTGACAAGACAAGCGACGAGCGCCTCCGCAGGGCCCACAACACTTCCACAAGCAATGCTTTATTTTCTCGAGCTCCAGTGTTGCGCCCGCAGCAGCACATCAGGTTTACCCCCACACTCACACAGGTTAGCGGACACGTCCCTCCACAAAGGACTGGCAGCAATCTCAGAGCAAAAACAATCTGGACTCCAGGCATTTATGACATTGAAGAAGTAACACTTGTTCACCCTTATCACATTCATGGTGCAGCTCACAGGCAGGAGGCAGCAGAACACTCACAGTTCAGAGACACGGTCATCCTTAAATAAATACAACCTTATTGGCATAACAAGGTGTCGGACAGGCAGCCTCCAGGGCCACGGGAAAATGGGGTGCAGAATAAGACATGAGCATATTTATACAAACAAACCACACAAGAAACTGCTAAATAGGTAGATTTGATCCAAAGAAAACAGTCATGCATGGAGAATGTATCCATTTGAGGGTTTGAGAACAATGTTTTATTTGAAAATTCCAACCTATAAGTGAGATGAGCTAATTTATATAAACACGTATGCACTGTCAAAGTACCAGGACTGGATTCCCTGGCACTGCTGGGTTGCAAGAAGCTGCTTCACAGACGTCAGTGACTAAGGATGTGCCGTGATTATTGGGCGGGCCACTGGACAGAGGCACACTGTCCTAGCCAGCATCCTGCAATGTCAAAATCACGACCTGGAAGCAACAAGGCTGCGTGGGGCAAACAATACCAAACCTCAAGCTAAGGGTGAGAGAGGTAAAATAAATAGATGCATATCCAGTTGGTGCTTCAAAACCGTCCTAAGCTTCTCACACACCACTCACTCAACCTCACGGTGACTGGGTAGAGGCAGGCAGGACAGTTGGGACGCTCTGCAGACCCAGCTAGCATCACTGGGAAGAGGCAGCCAGGATGGCATCCTCAGACTCTGAGCCCGTGGAGCTCAGAGGTCCAGCTCCTGCTGCTCTTTTTGGTATCCCTTCAGCCAAAGGGACTTTTCTAGAAGTTGAATCTCTGCTGTAAATATGGAGAACAAAATCCTATGGGAAACCAAGAACATTTTACGGCAGGGCAGCGTATTCAGTGGACAGAGGGATGCGAGGAATTTTTTAGGATTTAAGTTCCAGTTTAGAATCTGCAACTTGACTTTGCCTTCCATCTGCAAAAATCAGCAGAGTGTATGTAACTCTATCCCAGCACAAGTTCAGAATGGACGTAAACATTTCCACAGCAGCGTGGTCACCAGCTTTATGTCTGACGCAGCCAGTACCCACCATTGAGAGCACGGGGGGCTGCCCCAAGGTGGGCCAGCTCAGCAGGCACCCTGCAGCCCAGCAGTAAGTCCCTGCCCAGGGAGAACGCATGCATATGAGGCACCAGGGAGGCCCTCCTATCCCTGATCTGAGAAAGTCTACCTTTTCACTGGACAACTGCTCGTAGCTCCTGGGACAAAAGACCTGTAATAGCAGAGCCCCAAGATGAACCTTCCCTAGATCAACCTAAGTCTTTCCCAGGCAGTGCCACGGCCCGGAGGATCCAGCTCTGAGCTGCTTCAGGGGCAGGCGCCACATGGCCACTGTGATAGTGGCAGGTCAGGACAAAGACTGCCAACACAAAATGCACGTGCTTCCTGCTCATTTACAGAAAGCTGTGGTGGGGGCTCAAAACAGGAAGCAGAGGCTGTCCGGTCTCCCCTCGGATACTGATCTGGAAGCAGCAGGCTTGTATTTTCTCTTGGGGACAAAGAAAAAATTTCAGAAGACAAAGCAATAAGACCTTGTGTTCTCAGGTGACACAGACCAGACAAGGCTGAAGAGGTAGCCATGGATGGGGATCTGGGTCAGGCCTGGCAAGGGGTCCTGGCTGGAGGGCCCAGACTTATCACTATCGAATGAGAGAAGCTAGGGCAGGACAGGGATACAGCCAAGTGCCAGTGGGGTGCTGGCTCCATTCCGTTAAATCCCTAGACTATCCCAGGAAGGGCAGAACAGGAGGAGATTTAGTCAAAACACAGAGAAGCCAAGTTCCCTGAAGTGTCCAAGGAAAAAAAGGCTGATCCACAACTAAGTCTTAGGATAAAGGTAGGATTCATCCCAAAGACCTACTCAACAAGTAGCCAGGCACGGGCATACCCAGAGCTTCTAAGTGCGACCTGGGGCACAGCAAATCCAGGTCACTCACAATAAGCAAGGAAGGGTCGCAACAGGTGTAAGGCCGGTCACCCCCACGCTACAGGGGTCAGCAGCCTACGAGTGACCCCGCTGCCTGGGCTACGTGTGCGCTCACACAGAGCAGGAAGAAGCATGCCAGGGCCCGATCTTTGGTCCTGGAATTTTTAGGAAAGACAGGGAATAGGCACATGAAGGTGAGCGACTAAATTAAAAATAGCTGCAAGTAGCATAACATTATTTAATTTTTTTTAATGTACCTTTTTCCCCATTAAGAGAAATTCAAAATATATAATGTTTATTATTTTACATTCAAGTGAAACTGCCACCTGGGGGTGCTACATGCACTTTTAGGGCTCATCCAGCCATGTATTACTTTGGTGCCTTTTTATTTAGCCTGATGGAAGAATTCAGCCCTCTTTAATATTTAAAAAAACAGCTCAATTGCTCGGCTGTAATACTATTTATGGACACACACAAGAACACACACAAATTCAAAAATTTCTACGTAGAAAAATAAAGGATAAACATTATCCATCTATTTTAGACTGTAAAATGGAACTTATATATATATATATATAATATATATATAATATATATATATAATCAACTTTAATGTGCGCAGTCACTGTTACGTCCTCTTCTTTCCTGTGTGACCTAAGGATCGAAGGAGGAGACTGCCACAGAGAAGCAGAAAGCTACATTCTTTGGGGGAGGAGAAATAGCCATTTCTTGCTTCCCTTCCCAAGGCCTTCCTGTCCACCACCACCTCGGATGTCCCCATGGGCAGGACAGGCTTCCGGTCAGGGGCCATCCGGTCTCTCCTGCTTCTAAGCATCAGGGAGCACCCATCCAGGGCACCCTCAGGAAAAGGGCCTTGGGTGTGCAGCCAAGGACAGGCAGGCAGACAGGGCAAGGCTTTTGTGAACAAAAGATTCCAGAACTGCGTCCCACAGCCCTTTCCTTTAGTACAGAGTTCGGTTCTCCAGCTGGTGCTTGGTGAGGAAGTACTTGAAAAACTCATAGACGGACCAGGAGATGGCAGTGGAGGGCATCTGGTAGACGACACGTGCCTGGATGCCCTTGAAGTAGCCTGCCAGGCCGTTGAGCTGGTACACTGTCCGGAAGGCGTTGGCCATGCCTGACAGCCGGCCACTGACGTTGGCCAGGGAGAGGGCCACGTTCTCCTGCGTGTTGAGCAGGGTCTTGCAGACGTCCAGGGGGGTGGTAGCAGCTGCGGCCAGTGCCCCGGCCAGACCACCGGAGATGATGTGGGACTGCGGGTTGTAGTCCCGCCGCGGGTTCACCTGCTCCTGCAGGAACTCGTAGGTGATGAAGTGGATGGACTGGAAGGGAATGTTCATGGTGAGCTGCGTGGTGTAGCTCCGGTAGAAGGCCCCCAGACCCTCGGTCCTCCACACGGCGCCGATGCAGCTGAGGGCAGACCGGTGCTGCGAGTTGTACATCTGCAAGCGCTGCTTCACCACTGTGCCAGGCGCAGGGCAGGATGGAACAGGCCAGGCCGGACGGGCAGCCAGCGGGCAGGTGGTTGATTTGGCCCCACCCCAGGTCGGAGCGAAGTGGGAAGCCAAGCCAATAGAGAGAAACGTGCACGTTAGACACACTGGTAACAGGTACAGCGCAATCACACACACAGCCCCAGCCCGTGAGACCGCGAGGGCCAGCTCCAGGCAGCCCCCGCTCAGGGCTCCATTTCTATCTTCTGGACCCACACCAGAGACAGCTACTTGGAGTATTCCCTGCCAGAATCTCCAGTACGCAGGTCCCCCACCACCTCAGGGAGCCACGCCAGGCTCCCTGCCCCTGCTGGCCTCTTCCATCCTGTCCGCAGCCCATGGATTAGACTCAGGAGCCAGAATTTCTAAAGGAGATTGTAGCTTTTCTGTCATAGTACAATTGGGACAACAGCAGAATTATATCTGCCCAAGTTCCGTGACAATCTCCAAGGAAGACCTTTGCTTTGTTAATACAAAAGTAACTTAATTATTGGTTCATGGGGAAACAGGAAATGAGGCCGTGTGCCCAAACCTGAATTGTAAGAGTCCACACAAAGGATAAAGACCTTAAACCAAGCTGAACCTCACTTTCTTTCCTCCTTCAAAAAATGTAAACAAACCCTCAGCTTAGGGTAACTAACTGGTCTTTAGTGCATGACTCACAAGACAAAACAAGGAAAAGAGAAGGCAGAGGGAAAAGAAGAAGGGAAGGGGGGAAGTGGGGAGAAGGGGAAAGAAAAGAAAAAGATAATGAAGAGGAAAAAGAAGAAAAGGAAAGGAGGAGGAAAAGGAAAAACAGCCAGCCCTTCCTACACACAGCCGGCCCCTCCTACCCATGATTCACCAGCTGTAGACTGAACCAATTCTACGTTAAAAATATGCAGGAAAGTTATGTCTGTACTAATCCATATAGACTTGTCATTACTCCCTAGGCAATACAGTACAGCAACCATTTATACCGAGTTAGCTCTTGTAAGTAATGTAGAGAGATTTGCAGTATAAGGGTGGATGTGTATAGCCTATACTTGAATACGAGATTTTAGTGCCCACTGATTCCAGTAAATGCAGGGGTCTCAGACTCTCCCAGGAATTCCATAGGATGACTGCTGTCTATGTGCATCGATCTGGGGATTTTAAGTTTCCTATGAACTGCTTCCCACCGATGTCAGAGCATCTTTTTCCTGGCCTCATACACAGCCTTGCCGGGCATGGTGGTGCATGCCTGTAATCCCAGTACTCAGGAGACTGGGGTAGGAGGATCCCCACGAGTTTGAGGCCATCCTGGGCTACTTTGTGATACACTGTTTCAAAAAAACACTGCCTTGAACAAACTCATTACAGAACATGCCAAGAGTCAGGCAAATTTACTTAAGGACACAGCATCTCTTCAGAATGAGCGGTGGCCGGGGATATAGCTCAGTGGCGTTAAGTACCAATCTCCAGTATCAAAGAAAAGAAAAAAATTAACAGAATGAGAGTATTTATGCTTGAGAGCAGAACACTGGCACCTCTGAGCTGTTTTCCTAATAAAAACAAGGAAGGGGTATGTTGCTCTGTCCCACCCACACAGCAAAGGAAACCAGCATAAAGGGAGGGAAGCACCTTGCCCCACCTGCCCATCTGAGCACCCAGGAGGTAGAGTCCCCTCCCCACCTCAGTGTGAAGCACAGTGGCTGAGGGCTGAACAAGCCGCCATCTACTGGAATGTGGGGAGAGCTGAGAACAAAAAATTTCGACCTCAAAAGACACTCTCCCTCCCCACACCCGCAAAAAAAAAAAAAAGGCAAACTTATAACCGACAACTTTATTGAAACTCTTTTGTTCAACTCTCCCTTCTGGCTAAGGGACCATTTTTGGGTGGGGCAGAAAGGTTGAGAGCGACTCGCATGTCACCTCAGGCCACCACCAAGTAGAGAATGACCCAGATAAAGGTGCAATAGAACTAAGCCCCAGGCTTCACTCTTCCCATCTGAGTCAGCTGAAGATAGCAGGACACGCACAAAGCTAACAGGACTCAGGTTTGACCAGTTGAGAATGGCTTTGTAATACTCTCAAAATTCAAAAGGGGAAAGAAAAATTAAAAGGAAAAATGATAGCAAAGTAAAATGGCCACATGTCAACTTTTGAAGCAAGGTAATAGACACACAGGGGTTTCTACCACGGTTCTCTCTATATTCACTTATGCTCCCAATTTTCCATAATCATTTTAACTTTTAAAACAATAAATAGGGGTCGGTGAGATAACTCAGTGGTCTAAAGCACCTTCTTAGGCAAGCTTAGGCAAGCGCGCAGGACCGAGGTTCAATCCCTGGCACTACATGCCGTGCCAGCCCCACCCCCAGGGTGGGCTGAGCAGGCCATAAGTTAATTAATTAATTAGGTGCAGCCCTAATGATTGGCTCCTGACAGGCTGCCCCTCAACTTTGCCTAGGGTTGAAAAAGGTTAACTAGGGCCAGATGTACACAAAAGTGAGTATACATGTGCAGCCACAGGTTTTGCAATAGTAAAAAGCTTGCAAAAAAACAGTCCTAGGAGAGCTCCCCCAGATCCCCAGGTCTTCCCAGGGGGCCTGCTTCTGTGGCCCTAGGGGCAGGCAGGGCCCAAGAACCAGCATTTCAAATGCCACCTGGGACCCTGCTGGTATGGAGACCACACTTCCTGTTTAGTTCTGAGGGGTCCAGAAGCCCCTTGCCCACCTTCTGCCCCCACTCAGGCCCCTCTGCACTCCCCTACTGCCCCTCCCTGGAACCACAGAACATTACCTTCTGCCGGGTTCATTACCGCATCGTGGAGCAGGGTGGCCATACTCCCAGCTATCCCTGCAAAACAAACTCCAGAAAATTACCCTCTGCTGTGGGGAGCTTGGAGGGAGTTCCCCGGAAGCTAAGGTCAGATGAACTCAGGCCTGGGCTGTTTGAAGAGCAGAAGTACTAGTGAGCGCTCCACTCAGATGGTGTTCCAATGCTTAAAACCCTGAAGTGAGTGGAGGCACTGACCAGAAACAGTGAAGGCTGACATAAATACGGTTACCCACGTTTAAATCCTGCAGAAACCTGGTTTTCTTTCTCGGCGTCAGCACTATGCAAAGACTGCTAATGTTTGAGGATACCCAGGAATCATACTTCTTGGCGTTCTCCACTGTCTCGATTTTCACTCTCCTGGCTCCTCACCTTGGTCTAGAGGTCAGCTCACCATGAGTTTAAGCAAAGGGTGTGCTATGGGGTGTGGAAGAGAAACCTTTAATTTCCTATTCAAATATAGACATTTTCACTGAAATGGCTAAGAGAAGAGAAGAGTGGGGCTGGAAGCCTGGTGTCTGGCAGATTTCCAGGGTAAGTTTGGGAAGCCCAGACTGGTCTAGCAGGAGGTGGCCCCTTGAAGGGTTTCAGGCCTGGCTTCAAGAACCAGGTGCTTTGAAAGCCTGAATCAGGCCTGGAATCATGCTTTCAGCTTGGCATTGCCTCCCTGTGGGGTGCCACTGGCTGGTGATTAAAGGTGGGAGGAGCAAGGACAGAGTAAGTTAACCCTTCAGAAGTAAACATAATAGCTCCTTTCCCCACACACACATACTTGCAATTATTCCCAGGAAGGTCAAAGGGCAAACACAGCCCACACCACAATGCAGGAAGGCAGCACTGGGCTCACCTGGATGTGAACTGGTGTAGTGAGGAGCTGCACCATTACCTCAGGCTACCTGGGCAGAATGCGGGCCCTGATATCATGGGCTCAGGCCAGCATCCAGGCATGGCTCTTAGTGACCGTCTCAATAGATGTAGCTGATAGCCAGCTTTTAAAGGCCAGAGAAACATCTGCAAAGCCACCAGGCCCTCTTACTACTAAAGCTGCTGATACAGGAATCTTTATGGTTCCATGAACATGACAACAAGGGGACAGGGGTTGCTGGTCACATCTAGCTCTCCACTGCTGAAGAATGCACTTTGTTAAAATAAGTACGCTTTATACCGCTATACATATTCCCGCTCTACACCCAAACAAAACACAAAGCCACAACACAAGCTGAGGATGGCCAACCTGGCCCAGCACCCTGAGCCTCATGCAGCAGGTTGTCCCCCAACACGCACCCCCCCCACCTCTCTCCCTCACATCAACCACACAAAGCTACTGCAGCCCTCAGTGCAGAGAGTTGCAGCTCAGACACATGGAAGAGGATGGGAGGTAAAACCCCCAAATCTCCTGAAGCTCAAAGTGGGAAAGGCCTTCCGCAGTGGCGCAAGTCCTTTGTCAGCCATAAAACTTCTTGACCTTTTAAAGCTTAGTTAGATCTTGGCGTTGTAGAGACCTGTTGTACCAGTTTTTAAATAGTCTCAAAGAAGCTGTCCAGATAACTTTTTTTTTTTTTTTTTTTTGAATCCAGCATTCAAAAGTTTGATTTCTATTCAGGATGTTTCCTAGAACTGATCGTTAACGGTTTGTGAATTTTTTTAAAAGAAATAACAACCAAAAAAGCCCCACGACAGGAAGAACTGAAACACCTCGGCCACCGAAGTCCCCCCGGGCTCAAAGAGCGCAGGCAGGGGACAGGAAAGCATGTGTGTGTGCGCGCGCGCGCGAGTCTGGGTGGGCATGCGCACACGACCCCAGAGTTCCTTTATCGTGAGCAAGCTGCCGAAGCCGAAGGCTGCTGGGTCACGCGGAAGAAGGCCCAGGGGGGGATGTGCCGAAGAAGAGAACTTCCTAACTCCAGACAAATGCTTTCAAAATACCATTGGCTAGGTGGCTGTTTCCTTGGTGATGGAAAACGTCATTTAAAGTCCTTTTCATGTTTTCATAGCAGGCAAAATACATGGCGTGGGCCGGGCCTGCCCCCATGATCATCACGTTGATGCCCCGCAGCGGCCTCCAGAAGCCTTCTGTCCGCATGATTTTCTTGAGGGCTCCATAGATGCTCGTGTACCGGGCTTTGGGATCTGGATTCAAACTCTGCATTCGTGTCTACGGGAGAGTGAGAAAATGAGAAGTGAGAGCTAATGAGGATGGAAAGACAGGCTTCCTTGGGCAAGAACATACAGTGACTCTCTCCTCCCTAGCTTGCCACCCTCCCCTGTGCACATAGATTTCACTCTGCCCAGTAACAGGGGAAGCACAAGGACCCAGAGAGAGGAAAACAAGACCCTGCGGTGCCCTGCTATGGGCAAGCTACTGATGAATCCCTCCACCCTACTGGGTCAGGGGCCTTTCATTAGAAAACATGTTTGCTGCAAGCAGCGATTAAACAATGCATTTGAAAACAGTAACACTGGAGTCCTGGGTCAAGAGGTGCAGTTATCCCCCAGTGTCTGCAGAAGATTGGTTCCTGGACTCCTGGCATACTGAAAAGGCTTCATATGTAACGGCAAATACTTTGCCTCTAGCTTATGTACAACATCTCATACTCTTTAAAGCAAGAGTCCCCAGAGATCCAGTCCTAGCCCAGGCCCGGTGAGTGTGTGGGAGAGTTTCCGGTTACCCTATGGCTGCAGGACCTGCCTGTCCCAGCCCTGGCGCACTGTGGGGGAGACCCTCTCCCACCCCCTTGGGTGCCCCACCACCACTCCGCAGCACCCCCACACCCCACCAGCCAAAGTGAGAATTTCTGCCATGTTCTGGGGACCCCCAGATCCAGCCCTAGCCCAGGCCCGGTGAGTGTTTGGGAGAGCTGCCTCTCCCCCCTACTCTACCTTGTCCTCTCCAGACTCAGTTCAGGCCTGGACTACAGGCCTGGGGTGAAACCCTGCAGCTGCAATCCCTGCAGAGAGAGTAGGGGACAAAGCCACCCAGCTAGTCCAGGAGCAGAACATCTTGCCAGAGGAACACAAGAGGTTCACTCCTAAGGGCAGCAGCAGGAAGGAGCTGAGCACAGCAGCCAGACCCAAGCCAGGCACAGCAGGATAAATCCAAACTTGGTAGATCTGCACCTGAATTTCAGTAGGTGCTAAAGTTAAAACTGCACCAAAGCTCTACAATAAGGGTCAGAAGACAGTGCTACACAAAATGACAACGGGAAGGAGCAAAATGCAACCTCAGAACCCAAGCCCACCCATAACAAGTGCAGAGGACACTAACACAATTATTGGGAACCACACAGCCGAAATCAATGAATCAATAGCTTCTGAAATAAAGAAACAACTGCAGAAAGGTATAGAGAAACTCAGACTGGAAATGAAAAAAGAAATCCCTGAATTAATAACTTCTGCAGTAAAGAATCAAATGCAGAAACATATGAAGGAAACCCAATGCCCACCCAGAACAAGTGCAGAGGACACTAGCTCAGCTCAAATGTATGAATTAATAGCATCGATAGTAAATAAGCAACAGCAGAAAGTTATAGAGGAACTCACAGCAGAATTCTTTTCTGAAATAAAAAAAGAATTATCAGAACTCATAGCATCTGAACTCAAGAAACAACTACAGAAACATAGGGAGGAAACTCAATCTGAAAAAAACACTGCAGTAAAAGAATTAATAACTGCTTCTAAAAAAGACATTGATAAAAAATAGAGGAGATTAGAAAAATGATGAGCAATGAATGAGCAATACAGGAAAGAAATAGATGGCATGAAGCAGAGTCAAAGAGATATAGAGGAAATTAAAATCTCAGTCACAAGCTTGCAAAACTGTTTAAGTGAAAGTGAAGACAGAGTTTCAGGTCTTGAAGACACTGGTGCAGCTAATGAAAAGCTAAGAAAGGATCTCTTAAAAACAACTAGGATGCAGAAAAAAATAATTCATCATTTGCAAGACGATGCAAAGATGAACAATGTGAGACGAATAGGCATCCATGAGAAAGAAGGAGTCAATACAAATGACATTTAAAAAAATATGGGCAGAAATAATAGCAGAAAACTTCCCAAATATGAGAAAACAATCTGACATTCAGGTAATTGAAGCATATAGAACACCAAGTAACCTCAAACCAATTAAAAACAGACTGAGACATATAATAGTCAAGATCCCAGAAATTCAGCTAGAGAATAATATACTGAAAGATGCTAGAGAAAAGAAGCAGATCACGTTCAAAGGAAAACCCATTAGAATTACGGCTGACTTCTTTTCACAAACCATGAAGGCAAGAAGAGCATGGAAAAGAGTACTTCAACTGCTCTATGAAAACAAATTTCAGCCCAGACTATTATACCCTGCAAAACTCTCTTTCAAGTTGATGGAGAAGTGAA
>NW_004524612.1:9679822-9706923 GCF_000260255.1 Octodon degus | reverse complement strand
ATAAATAAATAAATAAAAAGTTACCAAAAAAATAAAGAAAACTCAAATGCAAAAAAGAAAAAAAAAAAAAAAAGCAGAGAACAGAGACACATTTCTCTCAAAGGATCAGCAGTTATGCTAGTAGCAGACTGCTCGACAGAACAGTAAAACCTGAGGCACTCTTCTGTTTAGTCCACCATCGAGTGTGAGCTCTCACCTCCTATACCCTGACCATGTCTTCTCACAAGACTTTCAGAATCAAATGGTTCCTGGCCAAAAAGCGAAAGCAGAATTCTCCCATTCCTTGGTGGATTCAGATGAATACTCATAATAAAATCAGGTCCCACTCTAAGAGGAGACACTGGCAGAGTACCAAGCTAGGACTATAAGGAGCTGCCCATGAGCTGTGGCACATTCACCCTCTGGGAGGTCGCAAGATGATCCCTCTTTAATCATGGTCAAGACAATACTGAATGAAGTTTAAAAGTAACCATTGTCTGAACAGTGGAATATAATTAGGAATCTTAATTTTTTTCTGTGATCAGTACTATTGAATCAACAACAAATTTTTGAAACCTTTAAAAAACCGAAGACAATTTAGTCACATGTTGAAAGCACTCAGCCAAATATTTTTGCCAACTAGAGCATAAAGGTGAAATAAATTATTTTCAGGCAAAAAAGAGAAAAAAGAAAAGTCCCCAGCAACCTCCACCACTGCTCCTGGGCTACACAGCAGGAACAAACAAAGAGTGAAAGAGGTTCTATCTGCATTTAGCACTTCTTGTCACCCACGTTGCTGCCTCCCTCTTCCTGCTGTCAGACCAGTGGTCACATTAGATTCTCATCCATGAACCAGGCATACACAGGTCCGAGGTTGCTCCTTATGAGATCCTAATGAGGTGGGGCTGAGGCAGTGATGCTAGCGCTGGGGAATGTAATTATGGTGTATCACAGTATATTAAAAAATATATACAAAGAAAAAAATATTCTTTTCCCTTCCCAATCCATGAGAAAATAGACGACTTTTCTCCATGAAACTGGCTCCTGGTTAAAAAAAAAAAAAAAAAGGTTGGAGACTGTGGTGGTTTGTGTCCAGATGTCCCCTCAAAGCTTCATAAAGTCAGGTAGAGCGTTTTCAAAGGTGGTTGACTCTAGATTGTGACTGACTCATGGTGCAATGCTAGGATCTGGGGTGCTAGGATGATGGATGAATGGGTGCTAATCAGCCGCTGACAGGCTTGGCTCTGCCCCAATCCCAGTGGCCTGGATATAACCTAAGGGAAAGAAAGAGGCTTGTCTTTCCTCTTCCTTGCTAGCTTTTGCTGTTTTCTGCTTGCCATGAATTGGTTCTCTTCTGCATGGCCCCTCTGCTAAGCGAGACTGCCTTGGAGCCAGCTGATTATGGGCTGAAACCTCTACGAACTGTGAGCTTAATAAATCTTTCCCTCTTTTACTTTGGGTGTGGGGTGTTTTGTCTCTGTAATGAGAGAAAAGTAACTAAGACAAAGACCACTACTTGAAATCATCTTTAGACCACTTGTAATACCTAATATAATGAAGATGCTATGTAAATAGGTGTTGCATTGTATTACTTAAGGAATGATGACAAGAAATAAAAATTTGCTTATGCTTGGCACAGACACCAGTTATCTTTTCTAATATCTTCAACAAAAGGCTGCTTTTATCTGCTGATGTGGAGATAAGCCTTTTGCAGCCCCACAAATCTGAGCCCTGTGTATTCCCAAAGCCCCTCTTCAGGCCTTGCTAGGAAACACCCCAAATCCTTTGGTCTTTATCCATGCATCACCTCTAATACTTTTCACATTCCAAATATGAAAGCATAAAAGAACATAAAGGTTCTGTGTTGTTGCTGTTTGAGACAGTGTCTCTCCTTGTGGCCCAGGCTGGCCTGGAACTCATCATAGTGATCTTCTTGGCTCAGCCTCCCAAGTGCTAGGACTACAGCAGTGTGCCCCCATACAGGTCTCTATTACACTCACATAGCACTCAGGCGTGAAAAGCACTTGAGCATATACGAGGGTTATTTCATGTTTCAACCTGGCAAGGCCATGGCTCCCAGAGACTCCATCAGACATCAGCCCAGCGGAGTCTGTAAAGGTATTTGTTAGATAAGATTTACACTGAAGTCAGTTCACTTTGAGTAAAACAAATTACATTCCATCATATAGGTGAAGCTGATCTAATCCATCAAAGGCCATAAGACAAATACCCTGAGGTCTCCCAGGGAAGAAATTCTGCTTCCCACTGCCCTTGACCCAAGTTGCAGCAACAGCTCTTTCCCGCACAGCCACCCAAAAGCCTGCCCTGCGGATGTTGGACTCGCCAGGCCTTACAGTGATGTGTGCCAACTCCTTAAAATAAATCTCCTTACACAGGAAGAAAAAAACCAGACTCAGATGTAGATCTCTCCCTCCACACCCGGTTGGCTGTTTCCCTGGGAAACTCTGACTGACAAGTAGGTAAGAGGAATCCTCATGCCCACTGAGTCCCACCAAAGCAGCCCCAGCCTTCCTCTGCCCTGCATCCCCTCCCCACCAGCCCAACCACTGGTGGGTGTGTCCTTATATTTTTAAACAAAACCATCTAGAAACCCTAATACATACAGAAAGGAAAGAAGCCTTCTCTGAATGAAAAGGGGCGGGGAGGTAGCTAGACCAAAGAGCAACTCCCCAAAACAGCACCCGCTCCCTATCTCCAGGAACCCTGCGACTTGAGGAACATGGAAATCAATGACCTAAATTAGCAGGCACTGACACATTTCACCAGCTGTGAAAATCACAAAAAAAAATGAGTATCTTCGTGCCAACTTTTATTTTGCTGAGAAAGAGATAAAAACAACAACATAAACATCATTCTGGTCATCATTTCCTGCCCTCTATTCCAGTCATTCTCTCAAAGAAAGTGCATGTGTAATGCTTTTTTAAAGTAATAGGAAAGAAGACTATGATTATAAAATGGTGCTTTAGACTTGGGCTTATTAGAAAGCCTAGGTCGAACTTAAAGTACTGTCCCTTTCTCCCACGACAGCCAGGAAGGGCCCCATGGGGGTGGACAAGTCAGTTTCCCTGCACCTCTGAGTTGTTTGAAATGATTTCTATTCTAATTCTTCCGCAAAGAATTCGAGGAGTCTTACCCAGAAAATGCATTACAAGCAAAGAAGGCCAAGGGAAGCAGATACCAGTACGCTGACCAGCAGGGCAGCTGAATCCTACCCACACCACCTCCACTTGCCTGCTGGAAGTGGGAGTGCACAGTGCCTCCTGCATGTGGCAGAAGGTCACTGTCTCTTGGGAGGCAGGCGAAGGCCCTCAAGGTTCAGAGCCAACGAGGTCTTGTTTTTCACCTGGCTTTGTCTTCAGTCAAAAGCAAGGCCTAAAGCAGTAGGTGGTACGGCTTCATCCATGGCCAAGAATCCAGGCTATGGAATCAGAGAGCACTTCAGTGACTTCAGATCTCCTCGCTCATGATTCGACCTCAGGGACAGAATCTCTCTCCAGCTGAGCACATTACCTGAGGTCATACGTGCCCTCTCCCATCCCATGGTGGTAATAATGAAGAAGCCATCCAGGGGTCACATGAAGATGATTTGTGGAGGCCAATGCAGCTGTAGTGTAGACCTTCTAGTGGAACAGCCCCACGGAAGTCAGGGCTGTTTCTGTCCCATTCACAGCAGGTCCCCAAAGCCAGGTGCAATGTACTACTTCTGGACCCAATAAATATTTGCTGAATGGATAAACAAACAAAGGCAGCACAGGATGCCAACTGCAGAGAAGGGGCACTGTGCCTATTAGTCACCTTCCTTAATTAAATACAACCACACATCAGCCCTGGTCATCACCTTTTCTCTACATCTCTCCCTATCAATGCAAAGTCCATTTCTCACTGAATTTCTCCAGGCTGGAGGCGGCCACATGACTTCATAAGTCAAGCAGAGGCAGCAGCCTATCCCTGAGGCCCTGGGCCTGCGTGTGAGGCCTGGCTCCAGCCAGGCTCTGGGGAGCAGAGGCCCCCCGCTTGGGAGAAGGGCTGCCACAGAGCATCTCCTTGGGGAGGAAGCCTGGCTCAAGCAGGCTTCCAAAGAGCTCAGGGTGGACAAAGGCCCCAGAACTCGCTGTTTCAAGCCTCCCCTCCGCATCCAGCACAGGCCTGGGGAGATTATGGCATGTCAGCTCTCTGGTCCCCAGTGTTCTCAGCAGAAAAACAAAGGGGAAGGACTAGAGCAGTGGCCAACGATCAGAAGCATCCAGGAATTGTTAGAAAAACCTACCTGTGGGCCCCATTTCAACACACTGATTCTAAACTCTCTCTGTCTTAAATTCTCCAGATGATTCTAAGTATTGTTCAGTTTGGCTCATCATAGAAGGGCCATTTAGGCCCCTTGTAGCCCCCGTATTTTCCAGTAACATCCTCTATACATCAGTAGCCATGAGATTCCCCACCATTCCTATAAGGAAGGAGGTGGTCAAGGGAGAAGGGGCAGGCCCAGAGGTGAGCAGGGCAGGGGCAGTAGGGTCCACAGAGCGGGCTCCAGGCCCAGCCTAAGGCGGAGTGGTTCATCAGCCTTGGAGTGTGGCAGGTGCCACCTGTGATGATCCCCTGGAGAGCTGAGGGAAATGCTAGCCCATTACAGGTGACACCGTAACGAGGGTCCCTCCTTTACGCACCAGCTTGCATTAGCTCGCTGAACGCTACCATCACACCCAGATTCGCAAGGGGAGCTTGGGATTGATTCTCCACCACCATCCTCTTTTTAAATTAGGGGTGACATGGGTAGAGCAGCACTACTGAGCCAAACTGCATCAAGCACTCATGAAAAAGAAGGGTACCTGTACCTCAGTGTGGGATGTCTCTATCCTCGGGAAGCCCCAGCAGCAACACGTATCCATGTGTCTCGGACAGTGACACGGGCTCCAGATGGGCCCAGTACAGCCCAGCTCAGCCCTCAGCACTCAGGCTTCCCACTGCCCGTGTGAAGCACCCTTGTGGGCTCAGGCACAGCACACAGAGAAGAAAAGAAAACAGGAAACACAGGGAAGAGCGAGTGATGCATGTCAAGAAGAAGATGGACTGCTCAGAGTGGCAAAAAGCAGCCCAGAAAAGATCCCATGAATGAGAAGCGCCCCCTAGGCCCAGAAAACGGGCCGAAGAAGAAATGAGGCAGAGCTGAGAGAAGATAATCAATTTTATCTCTATTTAAAATGTCTAACTCTGCCTATAAAATGTAGAAAGGAGGGCTGATCTACCTCTCAGAAGCAGAGGTGGAGACAAAGTCAGAGAATAAGCAGAAGCAACCCAAGTGTTCACCGGGGGATGAAGGGTTAAACTCCATGGAATACTATTCAGTCTGAAAAAGGAAGGAAACTCTGGCCCATGCTACGACATCAATGAACTTTGAAGACTTCCCGCTGAGTAAATATGCCAGTTACAAAAAGACAAATATTGCATAATCCCCCTGATAGGTGCCCAGGGAAGTCCAACAAGGGAGCATGGGAGTCACCAGGGCGGCGGGTGGATGTACTGGGGTGACTATCTCATGGGTTCAAGGTTTGGGTTTTGCAAGATGCAAAGCTCTGTGGATGGGGTCTGGTGACGCTGCACAACATCACGCATGTACTTGGAGCTTCTGAGCTCCGCTCGTACCAGCAAGAAAGCAAGTCCTGTTATATGTATCCTGCTGTACTTTTTAAAAAATAAAAATGGGACTGAGAGTAGAGAGGAGAAAAAAGAAATGAGTGATTGCGGGTGCAGAGAGGAGGCAGGGATTAAAAGCAAGGACAATCACACACACACACACACACACACACACACACACACACACACACACAATCAGGCTCTCCCTGGGCCTCACAATCCCTTTCCAGGTCCAAAATGAGATTCTCACCTCTGGGAAACTCCTAACTCTCAGCTCAGCATTTTAAAGGCCCTAGGAAGTCCCTCAGGACCCAAACCTGCTTTGCAAGGTCTAGCAAGGTGTTTCCGACATGTGTGTCATTGAAAACACAAGCCTTTTTTCACTTAATAACCAGTTACACTTTGCTGAGCACACCCAGGAAAACACAGCTATAGCCAACAGGGAAGGGACCCTTGAGGCAGGAAATACAGAGCACAGGTGTCAGGACCCGGAAGTCCCTGCAGAGGACAGAGGATGGTCAGCAATGAGTGGCCAGGACAGAGGCCACAGTGGCAGGTGCCTAGAGGAGACAGGAGCAGACCAGCAAATAAGCAGGTCACCCCCCTTCTTCTCTTCTTCCCCTCCCCCTCCCTTTCCTCCTCCTCTTCCTCCTCCTCCTCCTCCTCTTCCTCCTCCTCCTCCTCCTCCACCACCCCACCACCCTACCCCCACTGCTGTCACTTCACCTTCTCAGCACCCTCCACGCCCACTTGCATAACCTTAGTTCACTCTCAAAGAGACAGAAGGGGAAAATGCATGGGCCAGGAGCTGGGGGCTGGGGTATCTGGCCTGGCTGTGCCACTCACTGTGTGGCCTGCACCGAGTGCCCTCTGGCTTTAGAACCATCAGGGCAGAAGGGCTCAGTACAAGGACACAAACTCCACACCTGCACTGCTGGGGTGGCAAGAGGTGCAGGGCTGGCCCCTTCCTCTAATTCTCCTGGAGGTGTCAGGCAGAAAGGCAGGCATCCTCGGCCTGTTCTCTCCCTAGAGGGAGGAGGGTGCAGGCAGAGTGGAAAGTGCGGTTCAGTCCCTGGAGAACTTGCCGATCAGGTAACAAGAGCTCCAAGGGCCCCAGGGTGAGAGTGCACTAGCCCTGCCCCTTGCTTTCCAGATAGGAAATGGGGACCCCAGAAGGCCTGTGCCTTGCCTAAGACCCCAAGGCTGAAGTCCTAGGGGCTGGGCCTGGGCCCAGAAAAAAGATGGGGGTAAACTGAGCCCTGCAAGGGGCCCTCAGACCTCCGAGGGCCCAGCCCAAGCCCAGCAACCTCCACCACTGGGGCCCTGCTGACTCCCTGTCAGACCTTGAGCCACCCTGCTCAATTTCTGAAAAATAAAAGACTTCTTTTGCTCAAAGCACACGTGGTACTTTTAGGATTAGGAGAAGAGAATGTGAAACCTACTCAGTGGGAGGTGGGAGCCCAACACAAGGGTGGGGAGGACAACAGGACACAGCAGGGAGGGACCTGCAGGGCCCAGTCCCAGTGCAAACAAGCTCCCAGTGCGAACAAGTGCATGGCAGTACAGGCAAGCATAACCTCTGTGGGGAGCCAGGCTGAGAGCCAGGCTCCCCCGTGTTCTCTGCTGTAGACCTTCTCCCAAAGAAAGGGGGATGGCAGGAAGCCCTAGACAAATGCCAAGCCATGGCAGCCATGGCCTAGGCCCAGGATTGTTTCAGAATCTGAAATCAAACTGGGAAGTTTCACCCCATCCCTGCTGCCAGCTGTACCCAAGCAGCACTGGCATTTACTAAAGCCAACCACAGCAAGTGCACAGCCTGCCTAGGGCGCTCGCCCACCCCTATTCACACCCTGGCCACCAGCTCTCCTGCCCAGACCCCCGGCCCAAGCCAGCAGTCGACCCTGCTCTCCAGGTACACGAGGTTGGCTACATCAACAGCTGCCCAAGACAGACAGGCCAGGCCAGGGTGCCCACACCTGAGAGCAAGTACACTTGCTGAAACACCACGCCACAGATGGCCACGCGGGGGCAAGAGGCTCCCCTGACACCTTGTTGGCTTCCATGGCGAAGGCACAAACCTCCCACAGGCCTCAGGAAGCCCCGTCCCACCTTCCAGAATCCCAAGGAGGCCCCTCTGCCAGCGCAGGAGCCAAAGCCACACCCAAGTGCAAAGCACGTGGTGGGCCTCTCCTGGCACTCTGGCTGGGGACCTGCTCCTGCTTAGGATGCAGCCCCCGAAACGCATGCAAAATATGACCCACAAGGAAGCAAGGAGACACGATCCAGGCTCTTCCCCAAGTACCCGCTAACCAAGAGGGACAGCTGCGACATTCATGGTGCTATGAGGCACAGGCAAGTTTATCTGCTGCTCCAAATTTCAAACCAGATCTAAAGAAAACCACTTCCAAATTGGCAGGCATCTGTACACAAAGAAAATAAAGTTTCTTATAGAGTAGGAAACATATACAAATACCTGTATAGATATATATTTAATCTAATAAACATACCTATATGTATATATTTAATACAAGAACATACAGCTATGCCTATATGTATAGATTTAAGCAACAGAAAACTGAATCATTAGAAACCAGCAAGAGAAAATGGGCCCTATAAATAAGCACTGTCCCAGCTCGCCAAGGCCTTGGGGTGGAAGGATGCTTACTCACCAGCAAGGGGACTTCCTGCCACACACCCTGCAAAAGGCCACAGTTCCCTACACAGGGCCCCTACTGCCAGCCACAACTTTGGAGCAAGCTAAAAGGCAGCTCGCTGGAAAAGGTACAGCAGAACCAAAAGAGCCAGAGGCCTTGGAGAACGCACCCAACTAACCCTGCAAAGCCCCACGCTGCCTTCGAACTCGGGTGCCCCTGATGTTGGAGGTCAGGAGGAAGTAGACCCATTGTGGGGACAGATGACCCCAGCTCTCGTGCTTTCACCTGTGTCCCACAGGTGCCTACGTCTTCAGAGGATGACACCGAGCCTTCCTGGTCTCAAAAGTGTGGGGCACAGACTGTAAAGCACCCAGGGCACCTCCCATTCACGCTCTCCAATGGAGTCCTGGATCCTTTGGGGTCCACTGGACCACGTTTTGGGGGACACTGCTTTTTCTGAGGCCAAAAGGACTAAGTGAGTTGTTCCCATCACAAGTTCGGCAGAAAATAGCGATCCCACCACCACCATGACAACCAAGCTTCTTGGGCTCCTGGGAAAGAGGCCACAGCACCAAGCCCATGTCCCTTCACGCAGGCCACAGTGTGTGGAGCGGTCCTTGATGATGCCCAGGAGTTGCACCTCGAAAGGGTACACCCATCTGCCAAGACACAGGGCACAGAGCTGCCACTGCACACCCCTCTACACTATCTGACTTCTCTGGACCATGTTACTTTGGTGGGGGCACAAACTAGGCATGGAGGGGAAAAGAACGGTTCTGACTCCCACGCACAAGGACAGGCAGGGCCACATGGGAAAGCAGCATGGGACGGGGCAAGGTGTGCATGAGACTACCAATGTCTGCAGGAAGAAAGGCAGCTGGGCCAGACCACAGGAGGCCCTGGATTCCTTATTGAAAAGTCAAAAATGTACAGTTAGATGTTCTCTATGGTCAGCCGGATGAATGGGTCCCCTGCACCTGAGACAAAGCAGGGGCCCCCACAACAGAAGCCCACCCTGACCGATCCCACTCTCTCCAAAGCTGCAGCTACTCTGCCACTATCAAGGCCGCAGTAACATCCCATCCCACTTAGGTCTCCCTCTCTACCCAGCACAGCTCACGGCCCTCCAAGGATGTCACTTCCACATTCCTGATCTCCCCTCCTGTACAAAAGTCTACAGCCCAAGCAGGGTAAGAAGAAAGAATCTAAGCCTGGCCCAAGGCCAGTGTGCCCTGCGCATGCTCAAAACACCCCATCTGCATCTTACTACAAAATATAGATAATCTCTGCCCTAGAGAGAAAACCTCCTAGCATTTGAGGCTTGAGGCCTGGGACTTCAGGGGTGCAACTGGAGACAGAAAAGGAAGGGAAGCCCTAGGCTATAAGGAAACCTGGGCTGAACAGGGTCCCTCCTCTCCATATGGCCTGGAAAGAAAAAGAGAGGGCTTGGTCCGAGGTTCTAGGCCCACATCAAGCAATAATGTGGGCTCAGGCCAATCAGCATGCTTCTCTAAGGCCTAGTGCCCATATTTACAAAATAATAATAATATTATAAACCAAAACAGCAGGCTCTAGCTGTCCCATCTTACAAAGGGAAAACTGAGGCACAGAGCTGCTAAGGCAGGGTACACAAGGATTAGAAACCACGTGATCTGGCTGCAGAATCACAGTCCTAACCACCAGGTAACGCAAGCTCTCTCAGGGCTGGACGCCAAGGGATGCAGGTGATCTCTGGCCCCCTTACTGCTACCAGTATGCTCTGCTTCTGTGACCACATTAAGGCATATGGATGCCACCTCCTGTGTGACTCACCAAGGAAATCGAGTCAAACCTATCCTTCTATCAGGAACCCATGCCCCCAAATAACTGACCCACCCCCAGGATAATGGCACTTGTCCGCTCGGAGGGCAGAGTCCCACATCTCAACACTGCTCCAAAAACACCAAACTTCACTGTTTTTCCAGGAGGTGGGGTGGGAGGATATCTGAGCTAGAGCAGTTTTCAAAGCTGAGACTGAAGAACGCCAACAGTAAAGCTGGCTCCAAAACTTTAACTCATGCTAATAAACAGGACTGTGGGGACCTCCCGCTGACTCAGCCAGCCCTGGGGATGCCACTGGCTCCTAAACACCCTCCTTACAAGTAGGGACAAGATGTCCGAGGCGCCCTGGAGGAACACCTCACCCTCGGAGGTGTTTTATTTCTCTGGCATGCGGGCAAATCCACTGAAGCCTCTTAGTGCCACCATGAAAGAAGGAATTCAACCCAGCAGTCCACAGCAAACCATCAAGAGAGAGCGGCTCGACTTCATGTGGGTGGAGAAAAGAGCCGAGGCACCTGGATGTGCCCAAGGGACGCGATGGACCCACAGCTCTGTCACAGGTTTTGCACGGTGGGGCTCCCTGTGGCTCTCACTTGGTTCCAGAGTTCTGCCCCCACCACTTCCTCCTTCATTTTGCTATCATGGAAATGGCCGTGGGGGACTGGCCCAGGCCCCTAGACCTGGGAGGTGGCCTTGCCCCTCTGACAATCTTCCAACCAACCTTTGCTGAAAATCGCAAACGCAGACTCTCATAGAAACTTACTTCAGCCACCCACTCACGACTCAGAGACAGCCTCTGCCCTTAAAGAACATGTACCCTGGTTGGGAGACCAGACTCGTAGGGGCCTAAGCACCATCAGAATGGCGTGGGCTGTACGGGTGGCAGGTAGGGGGCACTCCCATGTCAAGGCAGCATCCCTTTGGAGCACAGAGCTAGGACAGCAGAACCAGAGAGGACAGGTCTGAAGCCCCCAACCCAAGTGCTCAACAGTTGCACAGCGCACCATCTCCATGGCCACCATCAAAACCTGAGGCCATCAGGATGGTGCCGGTCATCAACCACCTTCCAACTGAAATGCTATTCTATTCTTTAGCTGTATGAACTTGGATAAGATAACTCAACCCTTGGGACTGCAGTTTGCTTATCTCAAAAACCCCTCTCCTGTGCTTCCTGAGACGAACACTTGAGGAAACAGAAGCACAACCATGACCCAGCACGGCACAGAAGGTGCTCTGTGAATGGTCGTTCCATTGCACTCGTTCTTAGAAAGCCTGTGGTGTCTCCTGCCTGGAAGGGAGCCATCCCCTCTGTCAGCACAGGTGGCCCAGCTGCTTTCGGCATGGAGGAGCGCCGTCCCTCGCTGCATGCTGATAGAGGGCTGCTGTGTTCCGCACGAAGGACGTCATTGCAGGTTTGACCTGCACCCTATCCTATGGAAGAGGAACAGGATGGATGACCAAAACCCCCACACAACAATCCCCAAGATCCCAGCAGAAAGCTACAACACAGGAATTAGCTTGGGGACTTCAGGCCTCCAGATAAAATCTGCAGGAATGACACCCTACCCCAACCCTGAGACCAGCAAGGCTTGGCCAGGTGACGCCACCTTTCCTCAAGAAAGACACAAAAGCAAAAGGCCCTGGGCCACAGAGCAGGATCAAAGCCACCAGCCTATGCAGCCAGCTCCCCTTCCTCCAGAGTGCGGCCTTAGGCAAGTGACTTATCTCACCAAGCCGGTTTCTCTATCTGTGGTAGTGGTCACACTGGGCCTACCTTGTACCTCCCAGTCCCCTGAAGGCCCAGCCCGCATCTGGCATACAGCTGCCTGCCCCTTCTATCTCTGCTTCATTATTTAATAAACAGCAAATTCCTAGAAAGATGCCATTTCTACCGATTCCTTCATAAGCCTCCCCCTGCGTGGGAGGCGGAGGGTGCCCTCTGGATGCATTCGTCTGAGGAGGAACAAACCCACCAGGGGACATGGACCCAAAAACGGTGCCCACTGCCCCTGCAGCCTTTCCATTCTTCCTGCCCTCCTTGCAGAAGGGAAACCGAGACTCAAGAGAGAGTGACAGGAGTTGCCCACTGCTATACCTTAAGGGACTGTGACCCTCCCACCTTCACCTGTCTCCCTTCCCCATTTCTAAGTGAATAGAAAAGTCCTGCTTAAATTAATCCTGATTATATAATAGGGAAACACAGATAGCTAACACCGGGCGGGAGGGGGGTCACTGGTATCAGCTTACACAGGCACACAGAGGCCCCAGGAGGCTCACTCACCTGATCTAGCTGTTCTGGGCCAAGGGCAACTCTGGGGACCTTTGACAGGTGCTAAGTCCAGGGTCAGGGCTGCACAGAGACCTGGAGTACTGAGATTCCCAGCCATGGCTGCTGGGTCTGGAGCGAAAAGCCCGCCACGCTGCTCAGGGCTCACATGGAGCTCCCAACAGAGGGCAACAGCCCTGGGGCCAGGGTGCCCAACAGGGCTGGGCAGAGGGGATGCTGTGGACCCTCAGATTCTGATGTTTACACTGAGGGCATGCTCACCTACCACACGGGCAGGACTCCAAAATGTCCACCTAAATGTGAGCAGGATAAACCTGCCCTGTTCTGAGAGTCAGAAGAAATAAATTCCTGCCAACAAACCCCACAAGGACTGTGCACAATCATCCCTCTCCAGACACCGACCTCCATGAAACTGCCAGAGCCTTTGGAAAAACCCAAGTCTTGGGGCGTGTTGGGGAGGTAAGTCTATACCACTATGTATCACTATGGATGGCAACTTAATAAATTCTGCATTTAAAAAAATATATATATAAAGAGGGCTGGGGATATGGCTCAGCAGCAGAGGACTTGCCTGGCATGGAAAGTCTGGGGTTCAAGCTCTAGCGCTAACAGCAGTGACGCAAAACAATTTCACAAAAGACCGGAAGCCTTGTACACTGTTCCTACAGCTGCAGTGGGAAAAAAAGCAATTCCTCAAAATATTAAAAACAGAGTTACCATTGGGCCCAGCAACGCCATTTGCAGGTACACACTCGAAAGAAGTGAAAGCAGGGATTCCTACACCCATGCTCGCAGCAGGATCGTACGCAACGCCCGAACACTAGACGCAACCTCAGTGTCCCTCAATGAATCGCTAAAGAAAATGTGCTCTGCCATACAACAGAACATCACCCACTGGGGCTGGTGAGATGGCTCAGTGGTCTAAAGCACCTACTTAGAACAAGCAAAGCACAGGGACCGCAGTTCAATCCCCCAGCACCACATGCCACCCAGCCCCGCCCCCTGGTGGGCTGAGCTGGCCACACACACACAAAATAAATAAATAAATATTTATTTATTTATTAAAAAAAAAAAAAGAACATCACCCAGCATGCACCGGGCAGAAACTTGGATACATGGGTTCATGCCTCAACATGGATTAACTCTCGAAGATACTGCTAAGTGAAATAAGCTGGTCATAAAAAGACAAATACCACAATTCCACTCAGAGGAGTAGAATTCAAAGAGAAAATGGAATGGGGAAAGGGAGAAATGAGGACTTGTTATCTAAGAGTCAAAGTTTTAGTTCTGCAAAATGAAAAGCCTTAAGGCTGGCTGTATAACATACACTCCTGACGTGTGCTAAAAGGTAAGATATAAATTTTATGTATATTCCATCATAATAAAAAAAAAAAAAAAACAAAGTCTGATCAACAGCTCACCCCAAATATATTTCAGGGTCTAAACTCCTGGCACAATCATACAATTCTGAGGATTCTCATTACACCTGTGATAGCAGGATGTCTGTCTGTCTGTCTATCTGTCTGTCTGTGGTAAAGGCAGCCAGGGCTCTCAAATGCACAGTGTAATTCCCTGAATGTACGTTCTTGGCCTCTGAGGCTGTTAAGGAAGGAAATGAACGGAAAGTCAACCCATGGGGTCCTGGGCAGAAGGCCGCGCTCTAACACCGGAAGGTGCGATGCTCAGAACAGAGAGCATAAGTCCTCTTCCTTCCCACTTGCTGACCTGGCCCAATGACGTGGCGCTTCCCTCTCTGGCACAGGCCAGTCCACACCACCCCTAAAAGACTATCCCAGCAAGCAGCACCCCAAAAGTTCAGGCATGGAGGCAACTAGCACTGGTAAGAGAACAGGAGGTGCCAGGCTTGGTGGTTACAGGGCCTGCCCTGGGCATCAGAGCTGGGGAAGCACGGTGCTCTGTGGGCACCAGCACTGCCGGAACCCCTGGATAAAGCAGGGAGTGCAATGCTTCCCCGAGTGTCTCCAAACCGGGTGTGGCCCTGCCAGCTTCTACAAGACCCGCTCCACACCCTCTGCACGGGCCTCACCTTCTACAGCATGCCCCATTATTAGCCTATTATCCACAGGAAAAAGACTTTTCAAAGCAGCCCTGTCGCCAGCCTTTGCTTTCTCATTGCCCTCCATGACTTATAATTATGGGCAGTGATGCCTCTGTCTCCCATGGGAGCAGCAGAGAACCATGCACGCAGGACCGCCACTGCCCAGGATCCAGAGACAAGGAAGCTTCACCCACAAGCAGGTCCCTTGCTGCAGGTCAGTGTCCCCAGCTCTGGCCCAGCCACCAGCTGGAGCTTTATACACGGAGGAACAGTCCAAGATGTGAGTCTTGTACAAGCGGGGCTTCAGAGTTTAGGGATAGCTGGAGGCTACACCAGGCAGCCAGGGTAAATTCCCCAGATGTTGCAACACACGCTGCTATAAATTATCCCCATAATGCAGGACAATAGAGGTGTAGTCAGAGCTGGTCACCGATCCAGGAGACCTGTCTCCTTTCTTCACACACCTTACCCCTTCGCAAGAAATGACAATGACAAGGGCAGATGACAATATACCAGAAACCTCAGGCTTGACAACCCAAGGGTGTCACACCAAAGGGAGCCAAGGGAAGATGCTAGCCTCCAGGATCCGCTTGCTAACCTAAGCTAGACAACTCACATGTTTTAATATTTTTCTGAATAGGCATGGTGGCTCACACCTATAATCTCAGCACTTGGGAGGCTATAAACAGGAGAATCACTATAAGCCAGATCTATGCAGAGACCCTGTTCTGTCCTAAAACACACACACACACACACACACTCACACACACACAGACACACACACACACACAAAAAAAATTCCTTTGCCTTGCGGCAGGAGAGGGGTCCTTCAAGTTTTCAGGAATGATGGGAACCTCCTGCTTAGCCGAGATCTTAAACTGACTAAAACCTTCTCTTACAACAAGGCGCTCAGGCACATGACTTAAGCCAAAGTTGTCTATCAGAAGAATTCCCAGAAGAGATAGGAGATTGGCTCGGGGTGACAGGGAGTACAAGGAGGAGGAGTTTTAAAGGGTAAAATTGACTGGCTCCTTCTGCCAGAAAGACTGGGGACAGGCAGCCAGGTGGTATCCGTGCCTTCAAGGCAGCTAGCAGTGGGAGAGAAGGCAAAGCAAATATTAGATAAAGAAAAACTCTCAGTGTTATGAAGCAAAAGCAGAAGGTGCTATGAGGGCAGATGCGGGGAGCTCACTGAGACTGGGGAAGGTGTGGAGGGTGCTGGAAGCACGTGGAATTAGAGACCCGAGGCTGATGGCATGACGGCACGCGACACACAGCACGCAGGCTCAGGGGCACAGGGGGGTTGTGGACGAGGCCCAGAAGGCTGGCATCTCCTGAAGCCCACTGAGTGCCAGGAGAGGAGCCGGGGGTGGCATAAGACACTGCGCACACAAGACATTTTATTCTCAAGGCTGTGTTTGGCTCCAACCTTGGCTTTGTGCTCAGGAAAGGAGACCTGAAGAGAACGGAGCAGGAGATGGCTTCTCACTGTGAAATGTCGGGGCACAAAATCCCCCTGCTTGTGGGGGAGATGCTTCAGGCACCCCCTCCAGCCCCCTTCTAAACTACTCCCTTGAAAGGCACGGCTGACCCCATCTGTGCCACTGGCAACACTGGCTGACCTTCAGCCATGATGCCTGACCCTGGGATGACTCAGCTTCCTGGTGGTGAATTTGTGAAAGGTCCTGGCAGGAAAGAGGTGAGAGCTATAAACAGGGCCTTCCAGAGACCTGCCATAGTCTCCCCTTGGTTCCAGGGCTGGGCTGTGGCCACTGCAATGGCCAAATGAAGGGTTTGCAGCTTTGAAGTGTTATTGATAGTGGTTTCAAGTAGATTAAACAAACTGTAATTTCTAGGTAGGCACTTTGGAAATCAGGGACAAGCAAAGTTCCACACAGGACCTGGGTAGCTGGCTCCTGTCCCTGCCCTCTCCCCAGAGTTCACCACAATCGTCTTCCCATCTTCTTCAAAAGCCTGAGGGTTCACACTTGCCATTCAGTGTCTAAACAGAATTCCCAAAAGTTACACTGCCCTGTGCAATAAGGAGTGGAAATCTGAGACTGGAAACTTTCCATGAGATCACTTGTTTGATCTCGCCATTTTGCAGAGGCTGAGGCTCAGACAAGCTACAAGTCTCTCCCGGGGCTGCTCTCCAGGCAGCCGAGGGTTAGCTCACACCAGTGTGAATTTACCTGAGAGACGGCTACACTGGTGCATACACAGAAAGGCCCACTTCTGCCTTTCCGCTCCTCCTCCTGCAGCCTGCCCTCTGCCGTCAAGCAACCACTCGAGTGCTGGCTGGCTGGGGGCTGAGAAAGCCCTGGTGCAAAGCCCTGGTGCTTCCTGGTCCCTTCAGTTCTGGCTACTCTTAGACCAGAAATCTGTTTTCAATTTAAAGCAGCTTCTGGTGAAAGCTCAGCTTGGTGCCACTTTTGGTTTTCGCAGGCTGAGGGAGAATTTCAAGAGCCTTCTTACGACTGGATCAGGATCAGAAAGCGAAGCTGCAAAAAATGGGCAGAAGCTCCCAGCAAGGCCAGGCCAAGTGTCACTGACACCCGGGACCCTCTCTGAAGCCTGCAAAGGGACAGTGCTAGTCCCAGGGTAAAGGGCGCCTGCCACACCCACACTGCAGTGATCCTGTAAGAGCAGACTGCAGTTTCAACTTCTCTACCTCCTCCTGAAGCACCAAGATTTTGTTGGGAAGCCCGGAAGTAGCTAAGTCCTTCCAATGTGGAAATACATATGTGCATTGCTACTGATACTGTTTCTGCAGCTAAAACATCGTTTCTGGGCTAATATTTCTGAAGTGCTGAGGTCTAACTATATTTTCAGAATTTTGAAAGCAATTTGGAGATGGGGGTGGTTTGAGGTCCTGTTATTAGGCAGCCCAGGCCAGCCATGAACTTGCAGTGAGATGTGCCCGCCTCACCCTGCCAAGTGCTGGGGTTCTAGGGGTGTGCCACAATTCCCGACTCAAAGTAAGTTAATTTACTACTGCCCTTCCTGGACCATGTAAACTAGCGACTAGGAGACTCTGACACTGCCCAAGAAGCCAAGATTCAAGAAAAAGTTCTTAAGAACGACTCCATTACAGCCTACCCGACATGTTATGCTTTTAACCCACTCACAGAAAGCCTTCTCCTTGGGGGAGGCATCTCTTGGGCTCTGCTTCAGAACCAAATCTTGCTTCACCCAGGACTTATCCCGGGGGTCAGCAGGTCTGTGCTCCCTGCCCCATCTCTGCCCCGTCCCTTGCAGAAATGAAACTGTTTCCAGGAGCCACAAAACTCAGGAGGTGACATAGCTGGGGAAAATCACCTCAGGCCCTTGGTGGTCAAGCCCAGCTGAGAGCCCCCCACCGCCCTGGCGGCTCCTCCAGAGAGGAAGGGGCCTGGAGGGCTATCTAGCCCTATTGTCACCTTCCCTCCCAAGTGACAAGGAAACCTACACCATCTGAACCTCCAGAGTGGCCCTCGGCAGTGCAAGGCTCCAGATCCATTTCTGTCCATTGGAAGGCACAGCCGTCACCCGCCCTGTCTCTTCCAAAGCTCTCTCTTCACCCTACTAGGCGTGACCTAGGTGAGTAAAGGTCACCCAGGCAACTCCTAAACCTCCACACAGCACATGACCGTGTTTAATTTTTAGCTGCCTGTCTGGAAGTTGGCCCAGCTGACACTAGCTGCTCCTGCCATCCATTAACTGTAAACCAACAGAGAACAGAAGTGCCTCCCACAGGACGGCCTGGCCCCTTCCTTGACTGTCTGCACCCTCCTCTGCGCTCCAGCTCTCCAGTGACAATTCCTACCCAGGGAGGAGCTGGCTCCCTGGCAAGTCAGCAGCCAGTCCCTGACGGGAACAGGCAACTGGGAGCAAGGAGGGGGAGTAGTCTGAGGACCCCACACCACAAATGCTACCCCAGCATGGCTCCAGGCAGAAACCCAGAAGTAGAGCTTCAGGGGCACAGGCATCCTAAAGCCGGCCAAGCCATGACCCACAACCCACGACACACAGTGCCCTTTGCATGACTGCTTTGTTCTAACACCTTTGTCTACTCTGCAGCTAGACACAGCCCCTCGGATGTCATGGTACCTGCAGGAGGCCTCCTCAGCTTTACCCCCCAGGCCCAGGTCCCAGAGGATGATGTGTCACCCCCAGAATCCTGTCGGTGACCATCCCTTGATACATCTCCCTTCCCATGTGGGGAGGCACCTACACCGTGTCAAGGCTCCTGTCTCCCAGCACATGTGGTCAGAACCTGCCGGCCCCAATCTGAAACTAACATAGTCAGGAGTGATGTCCAGGGGCCAGGTGGATCTTTACAAGTGCCGGGAGAGTCTTCCCAGGTGGTGACACCATGGTGAATCAGCAAGATAACACTGCCAAGCTACCAGTCAGCAAATACCGCCAACAATGGTGACTCTGGAAAATGCCCTGGACCATTTGGTTAGACACACCCAGTTGGCATGCTTGTGGGTGGCATCCTCTCTCTGCCGCCGCTCTGTCTGACTCCTAGGAGCTGTTCATTTGCTGGCTGCCCTGCAGCTCTGGCCCAGGCTTCTAGAGGCCTAGGCACACCCAGGACCCACTTGCCATGGTACAGCAGCGAGCAGCCTGCAACCAAGACGCAGCACGGGTCAGAAGCCAAGCCTGGCGAGCCATGCATGTGCCTCGGTGTCTTCCAGTGCAAGGTTCAGCAAGGCCAGGTGCCAGCAAGACCTTCAATCTGGGCGCTGCGGGCAAAGCAGGACCAGATGGGACCGAGAAAAGACACCTGGGTCTACACGGAAAAGCAAGCAATCCAGGAGAGCACACACAGGAGAGAGAAGATGAGAAAGAACCCAGATGTCATCAAAAGCACAGCCTCATGTCTATGCTTCAGCTCAGCTCTCCTGGGGCCCCCACCCCATGATATCCTCAGACTCATGTGCTGGGGACTCAAAGGGACACATGCTCCCCCCAAAATAAGAATGTGCACATAAAATGCTAATTCCCAACAGGCTGGGGCACAGTGCTGCTGTCCCCCTCTCTTCCTCGGTCACCACGTGAGGAGGTGGTAGTGGCAGAGAGCTGTTCTTGCCCCACACAACAGATGGGAGACACTGTTAAAGAAATCAGATGCCCACAGCCACACATGGCCACAGGAAATCCTACAGTCCACGGAGCGAGGGTGGATTTTCTATCCACTGTCTCATTTTATCCCTTTCATAGGTCTAACTTGGACAATAAACACAGTGACCTAGCACCTGTACAGTTTCATACTTTTACACTGCACTCCCTGAAAAAAAAGTCTTGCTTTTTTTTCTGAGATGCAGTTAGTAGACCTAAAAGGCAGAGGGAAAAGCAATTCTCTTTTTTTTTTTTTTTTTTTTTCTGTATTTTAGGGAAGGGTCTACAGGGTGTTCAGGGTCTCACTACTATATTGGACTCATAATGTTTCTCCTGTTTACAGCCTCCTAAGCACTGGGATTACAGGTACACACCACCACGCCCAATCTCAATTTTGGTCTCACCGTCCCCAGGGGGTGCTGGGCTGGTACAGCAGGCCTGGAGATTGAACCCCTGAGCTATTTGGCTGGCCCTTTATTTTTTCTTCTTCTTCTTCTCCTTTTTTTTTTTCAGAAAGGCAATTATCTTCCCAGTTTCAGATGAAAGAACTGCACCCTCGTGGTTCAAGGTACTACAACACAGTACCCTTCCCAAAAGGGTGCTTTTCTACTATGATCTAGACAAGAATCCTTGGACCAGTCCGAATGTGAGCCTCCATATTTGCTGTAATTTTGACTCTGCTGAAATGAGAAAGGGCAGCAGAAACCACAATTTGCTGCAGAGAGAAGAGCTTGATAGAGCAAAAAATATTCTATAGCAGAAGCCCCCTGTTCATGTTCCACCTTTTGCCTTTCTTCCTGGAGAATTTGACTGAAGAACTCCTACCTATATGTTGGAGCCCTGCATCCCACGCCACACTTTGAAGGTGCCAAGATCCTCTGTTGTCACTCTCTGGACTCTGGTTCTTTCCTCCAAGGTTGAAGCTGGGCCCTAGGACAAAACCTAGTCCTTTCCCACTCGGCTGCCAGAGCCAGCTCCAGGACATCCCTGTCACTGACACCGGCATCTGAGCCCAGAACCCTGCCCGCTTGCTCCTGCCTGCAGCCCTCCCCGCCCATCCTCCCTTGAGCTCAGTTTCTTCATCTGTGAAAATGAGTCAGGACATGGCTTTTCCAGTCTGCACAGAGGAACTAACAGGATCAAACAGATGACAGAGCAGAAGTCAAAACATTACAAAACTACTACAAATATACAACTGCAGTGGCAATAGACAGACCCAGGCATTCAGCAATATACTGCCAGAAACAATAATAATAGGAGCTAATATTAGCTGTGAGCTTACCATGTGGCTGGACTTCTTTTTTTTTAAGTACTAGAGATTGAACACAGGTCTTCTGCACTAAGCTACATCTCCAGGCCTTTTTTTTTTTTTTTTTTTAAAGACAGGGTCTCACCAAGGCATTAGGCTGCATCGGCTAAGCTTGCAGTCATGACTCTCCTGCCTCAGCCTCCCAGAGTGCCAAGATTACAGGTATGCGCCACCTCACCCAGCATGGCACTAATTCTTGACACTCCAGGGGACTCACCTCAATCGTAATGGTACTCTGGTTCACAAACTTAATTCTTTCCATGATTCTGGTCACAGAACGACATGGTTCTCATAATGACACTCTGCACTAGGGACTGTTATACCCATTGCAAAGATAGGCAGGCACCAGAAGGCCTCCACTGCTGCTTCACCAGGACAGTCTGCCCCTACGCCTGTGCTGGAACTTGGCCAGCTCCAATCACTAAACATACTGCCTCTGATACAATGTGTTTAGCATGCTGCGGTTTGTACAAGGAATTCACAAACATGATCTCCAGTCTTGCATTCAAGAGGAGACACCCAAACCAGAGAAATGACTTACCCAGTAGTTTCCAGGGTGATAAACGCAAGCCCAAGACTTGGACGCTGGAGCACTGTCCCCTGTCTCAGTGGCCTTCCCGGACGCCTGACCAGCAGCTAAGTCTGACCTGCACACACTTTTTCCAGCCTCTACCTACAGCAACACCTCAAAATCGCCCTGGCTGGTCACACCAGGAAACAGAAGCTGTCGTACAATGAGATGTGCGACCAGGTGCTTTCCTCGGCAGCAGCCAACAGTGGACTCAGCTAGCCGGACCCTGGGCCAGAGCTACCAAAGTCTCTGGCTGGCTGTGTCCGGTGGACCCAGGAGCTCAGCAAGCCAAAGGAAGTCCTCCCTCTCGGTGACATACGGCTCAGTCTCTCCACTTGACCACTGGGGCCAGACATTTCCTAAACCTGTTACGCAACTCTCATTTCATGGAAGTGGCTGCTGGGTTTTCTCCCTATTTCAACATGTTTTGGGTTTTCTCTGCAGAAAGCATCAATGTGAAACTGTGACACCTCAGTGACCAGACAAGGGCTCTTCTGACCTGTCTGGGATTCGGAGCAGGGTGGAGGACGCTCTCAGAAGCACCTCTATAAGCTTCCAGGACAGCTGGAAGCTCACAGCACAACTGTGAGCTTCCAGGACAGCTAAGGAGCCAGGAGCACTGCCTCCAGGCGCAGAGAAGAAACCATTCAAGAAGGCCGGGTGATCCCCGGTTCCAAAAAGAAAGAAAGAAAGAAAGAAAGAAAGAAAGAAAGAAAGAAGAAAAAAGAGAAGAGAAGAGAAGAGAAGAGAAGAGAAGAGAAGAGAAGAGAAGAGAAGAGAAGAGAAAAGAAAAGGCCAGGCGAAGTACCCGGATGCTGCCGCCCTGCAGACTCAGACCTTCAGACTGCCCAGCATGACTGCCACGGCCCAGACAATCCAATCCTTGTCCCTTGGCTCAGATGACAGCAATATCCCCTACCCACAGTTTCAGTTACCTGTGGTCAACTGTAATCCAAAAATATTAAACGGGAAATTCCAAAAAGAATTCATAATTTTTTTTCTTTAAAAAAAATTTTAAACTCTTTTTTATTTATTTGGTACAGGGTCTAGCTACGCAGGTGGGACTCAGAGTGATGCTCCTGTCTCAGCCTCCCCAGCACTGGGATTACAGTTGTGCACTACCACGCCCAGTTTTAGTGGCCAGCTCAGTGCCCTTGGCATTCCAGGGCAGGCACAGCATGGGATACTGGTGACCAAACCCTAGTCCTTGCACTTGCCACACAGGCGCTTAGGCTGCTGAGCTCTCTCCTCAGCCCAATTCATGAGTTTTAAATAATTTTATTTCAGAATAGTGTTATTTACAATTGTTCTATTTTATTAATAATTGATCATCATTTACCAGGCCTACCGGGGGCAGGGGATTGTTCATGTTTGTTTTTGTTTGGTCTGCTTGACACATAGCTCAGGCTAGTCTCAAACTCGTAGCAATCCTCCTGGCTCAGCCTCCTGTGTGCTGGGATTACAGATGTATGCCACCACACCTACCCTGCCAAGACTTCTAATTTATAAGTTAAATTTTATCATATATATTTCATAGAAGAAAAAACAAGTGTGTGTACAGGATTCACCGCTATCGGGGCTGTTGGGCATCTGTACACTATCTTGGAAAATACATTCCCCTCCAGGGAAGGGGGCACTGCCGTAACTATAAATCAGGTACTTCTTCCTTTGGAAGGAGCCAGCCCTGTCACTGGCTCTGGGCCTAATTATAGGGCCCAGCCTGCTTTGGGAAGGGGGCTGGAATTCTTATTTTTGTAGACTGGTGTCCAGCTAAGGCCTGGCCAAGAGGGTACTCAGTAAGTAGAATGAAGCAAGCGGCTAAACGAAGGCACTGCCTTATCGGGGAACAGATGCTGCCTGCTGGACCTTTCTACAAAAGAAAAGGACAGGCACAAGAGCCAAAGTGGTCTCTTTCATGCCCAATGTGGATTTATAACAATGCAAAATAGATGAAATAAAAACTAAATTTGTTCAGTATCGGCTTTTCATGCTTGCTGTTTCATTTTGTTCTTGTTTGTGGAATGTTGTTGTTTTGTTTTTTTTTTTTTTTTTTTTTTTTTTTTTTTTTTTTTTGGGGGGGGGTTGCATCTCTTTAAAACAGCAGTGGCTTCCTGCACGGGCCCAATACTCAGAGTACTTCCGTGTACCACACCGTGGCCGGAGAAGTCTGGAAGGGGAAAGAATCCCAGCCATGCATGGAGTCAGGCTGTCTGTGGAAGGATCACCAGGTGGGGAAGGTGGCCACATGTGACCTGCAGAGAGCCCCCTGGCCCCTTCGCGGCCTGCGTGCCCTGCTCTCCAGGGCGCATGCGCTGGACTGCCAAGGGCAGGCGGTCCCTCCTGCGCTCGAAGGGCTCGATCCCACTTTGATGTGAAACATGGTGACTTGGCACCTGCAGACTGCTTTCCACACTGAAAACCATAATCCCTACAAACCCGGCCATGGCGTCTACCTGGATGTAATCGGCAGACCAGGAAGCTGGCACACTCTGAGGCCAGAGTACGCGGAACCACCGATGGATGACATGCAAAATGAGCAAGCGCGCCGAACAGGCGCCGCACGTTCTTTCTGGCAATGAGAACACAAAGAAAAAAAAGAAAAAAAAAAAAATTTTAAAAACCTGCCCACTTTGAGCCTGTATTCTAATGAGGGGAGAGGGACCATAAACAACGTATTTATTATAAATACAAATGAAAAATAAATAAGTCAATGACAATGCGTGAGAGAAGGGAAGAGATGTTGTAGAAGAAAACAATGCAGGAACAGGTAACAGGAAAGTGCAGAAGGGAAAGGGGAAGGCGGACTCACTTTGACTCGGGTGGTCAGGGCAGACCCCAAGGAAAAGGACTAATCTTATTGCCTGGGGCAAAGCAGCGATGAGAGAGAAGGAAGCAGGCCCACGGGTCAGTCGTCACAGAAGCAGAGAGGGGGCCGGCCTTTCCACGCACACTGGTAAGGGCTGGGGCACAGCAGTTACCCCAGGCTGACGGCAGACCACAGGGAAGGTCAGGAGGTCTGCTCTATGCATGCTAAATGTAGGTGTACAAGTGGCCGTGTCTGCAAAGCACCTGGACAGCCAGCTCCCTAGGGGCCAGGGACCCAAGAGAGGAACCCAGGAACCAGGTGCAGAGTGAGCGGTGTGCTGGGGAAGACAAGAGGATGGAGGGGAAACTGCAGACCCAGAAGGTAGCGAACAGACCAAAGATGCACCAGACCTGCCAAGGGAAAGCGGGGAGCAGGGAGAAGGACCGTGCCCCTCTGGCTCACCCAGACTGAGTGGAATGCAGAGATCACTAGCAGTGCCCTTGGGTTTCAGGAAGGGTTTGGTGCAAAGCATGGGGCAGTGGGTGAAAGATGAGGACGCAGAAGCCAAGCATCAACAGTTCTCTGGTGATAGGGTTATTTGAAGGATTAACACATAGAGCTATAAGTCTCCTTGCAGGAGGAATGAAGGTGGCCCTCGGCGGACATGGGGGTCTGGGTGAGAATTCTGGGATGGGTACTTATTTGAGACTGGGTAGGGCCCTCAGAAACACTCTTGAGAAGCAGCCAATGAGAGAGAGGCTGGAGACACTGAAAGTGCATTGCACTAAAAGAAGGTGAGAAAAATGACTACTACTATCACCATTGACTACTACCGCATTCCATTGTTGCACTGACCCACCAAGACGACCCTGGTGTCAACATACCCGCTTTGCAGAGGCAGAACCTGAACCCACAAGGGTCGAGCGCTGCGCCCCACGGGAGTGAGCACCAAGACTCCGATCCAGCACCTGTGTGATCTGCACCCTGGATTTACCTTAGAGGGACAAAGGACGCCTGTTCCCTTGCAGTGAGCTGAAAGGACAGTAACATGAAGGAGTTTGCTTGGGCTCCTGGTTCCTTCATGAACTAAAAATGGAGACGCCATGCTGGGGTTGACAGTGGTGGACAGCTAGGCCAGTCTGAGGCAGCCATCTAGGAAGACAGAAGCAGCGGACCAGGACCCAGGACCCAGGAAGGACAGGCAGCAGAGCTGTCCCAGGGACACTGATAGAGGCAAGTGTGGCAATCGCTTTGAAGGCCTCGGCTCTCGCACGTTCTAAGACCAAGGTCAAGGCAGGCCAGTGCTAGAAGAAGCACAGGCAGAGACAGAGAAGGCCGACAGCAGCTGCAGTGACCGGCGCTGGAGGCCAGACTATGAAGAGTCGGAATCTAAGATTTCAGGGGCGAGAACCAGGCATGGTGGTGCATGCCTATTGTCCCAGCACTCTGGGAGGCTGAGACAGGAGGATCACAAGTTGAAGCCCAGCCTAGGCACTTAAGTGACTTAGTGCGGCCCTATCTCAAAATTAATTTTTTTTTAAATGAGTTTGGCAGTATAGCTCAGGGGAATGAGCACGGTAATCAGATTCACAGGGATCTGTGGTGGAGAAAGCAGCCTGTGCCAGCTGCCAAAGTCCTCATGGATGAGAGGCAGTGACTGTAACTACCGTGTGACCATGAGGAGGAGGAGGAAAAAGCCAACAGATTCCTGGAGAATATTTACCATTCATCAGGTGCTGTCACAGGTGTAGTGGCCCCCAGCCACCAAGGGAGTAGTGCATTCTTCCCATACACAGAGGCTGGGCTCAGGGAAATTAGGACACTAGCCCAAAAACGGGTAAGTACAAAGTGGGGCCCGGCCCTGGGCAGTCAGGGACAAGGGTCCACACACTCCAGTCAGGAGAGCAGCTGCAGCCCTACCAGGATGCAGGACAGGAGCATCCAGCAACAAGGAGAAAATATCCAAGGGACTTCTAGTGTCCAGAGGACAGAGAAGGAAGAAGGAACAGAAAGTGGAGTCAGGGGGCCAGCCAGATAGCTCAGCAGACTAAAGTGCCTGCTTAGGCAGAGCGCTGTGGCCGGATTCAATCTCTATAGCCCACCCCTGGGGCGCACTGATACATTGATGGAGAAGGTGCGTGGTGTGCCGCACCTGTAATCCCAGCACTTGGGAGGCTGAAAACAGGAGAGTCACTACAAGTTTGATCTACGTAGTAAAACCCTGGAAACCCTGTACTAAAATTTAAAAAGGGGGGGGGGGGGTCAGGAAAAAGAAAGCAGGAAAAAAATTAGTATCTCCCCACCCCCCCTCACAGATATGGAAACTAAAGCCAAGCATCTTCTGCCTCCACAGGTAAGCCACATACTGGGATTTGAGGGTGCCAACTGCAGTGTAGTAGGAACCTGAGAGAGGTTTAGAGTTGAGGAAGAGAAAGTGACCAGGTCGCCTGCCTCTGAGAGTCTGGGCTGGGCCCAGGAGGGTGTGAAAGGCTGAGGGCTAGAGCACAGGAAAAGCACCAGGAAGCTCTGGGGAGCCGGTGACTGCTGCAGGCTTGGCGGGAAGCAGGTGCTTCAGAGCAGTGGGGAGAGGCAACTGCCGGGAGCCAAAGGACCAAGACCCTAAATCAATGAAAGGATGGGACAAACCCTCCCTGGTGACAAGGGCACAGGTAACAAGACATCTCCAAACTCCCTCCCACAGGACGCACCTTTCTGATCCCATGCACGCAGCTGTGTGGTTTAGGCAACATGGTCTGGGGGGCGGGGGTCACAAGACGAAGCTTAGGGCGTGGTCGGAGGGCTGCAGTTAGAGAACACCTCTTTTATTCTCTCCATAGCCCAACTTTTCAGTGAAAGA